>NW_026587491.1:0-7510 GCF_907164565.1 Psammomys obesus | reverse complement strand
TGATTTCCAGAGTGGTTGTACCAGTTTACATTCCCACCAGCAGTGGAGAAGGGTTCCCCTTTCTCCACAACCTCTCCAGCATGTGTTGTCCCTTGAGGTTTTCATCTTGGCCATTCTGATGGGTGTAAGGTGAAATCTCAGGGTTGTTTTGATTTGCATTTCCCTAATGGCTAATGAGGTTGAGCATTTCTTTAAGTGCTTCTCTGCCATTCGATATTCCTCTGCAGAGAATTCTCTCTTTAGCTCTGTTCCCCATTTTTTAAGTGGATTACTTGGTTTGTTGCTTTTCAGCTTGTTTAGTTCTTTATATATATTGGATATGAGTCCTCTGTCAGATAGAGGGTTGGTGATGATTCTTTCCCAATCTGTAGGCAGTCGCTTTGTTTTGATGACGGTGTCCTTTTCTTTACAGAAGCTTTTCAATTTCATGAGGTCCCATTTATTGATTGTTGCTCTTAGAGCCTGTGCTGTTGGTGTTCTGTTCAGGAAGTTTTCTCCTGTACCAATGAGTTCTAGGTTATTCCGCACTTTTTTTTCTAGCCGATTTAATGTGCCTGGTTTTATGTTGAGGTCTTTGATCCACTTGGACTTCAGTTTTGTGCAGGGTGATAAGTATGGATCTATTTTCATTTTTCTACATGCCTAGGAACCCGCTACAGAGGGCCTCTGAAAGCCAGAAGAAAACAGGAAACAACCTTGAAACCTGCCACAGAGGGCCTCTGAAAGCTTCTGCAGTATAGACTGTCAAAGCAGATGCTGAGCCTGATGGCCAACTGATGGGCAGAGTGAATGGAATTTTATGTAAGAAGTGGGAAATAGTAAGAGCTGGAGGGAATGGGAACTCTACAAGCAGAGCAACAGAACAAGATAATTTGAACACAGGGAACTTCCCAGAGACTCATACTCCAACCAAGGACTATTCGTGGAGATGACCTGGAACCCCTGCACAGGTGTAGCCCATGGCAGTTCAGTGTCCAAGTGGGTTCCATAGTAATGGGAAGAGGGACTGCCTCTGACATAATCTGATTGGCCTGCTCGTTGATCACTTCCCCCTGAGGGGGGAGCAGCCTTCCCAGGCCACAGTAGAGGACAATGCAGCCACTTTTGATGAGAACTGATAGACTAAGATCAGAAAGAAGAGGAGAACCTCCCCTATCAGTGGACTTGGGGAGTGGCATGCATGCAGAAAGGGGAGGGAGGGTGGGATCGACAGGGGAGGAGGGAGGGGCTTATGGGGGGATACAATATGAATAAAGTGTAATTAATAAAAAAAATAATAATAAAAGATTAAAAAAAAAAAGCTAAGTCACATATAAAGGTAGACCTATCAGAATCACACCAGACTTCTCAACAGAGACTGTGAAAGTCAGAAGGACCTGGATAGATATCCTACATTCCCTAAGAGACCACAGATGTCAGCCCCAACTACTAAACCCAGCAAAAATTTTAATCAACATAGATGGAGAAAACAATATATTCTCTACAGAGGAATCTCAAAAGGCTGAGAAGCACTTAAAGACATGCTGAAAATGTCATTAGTTATCAGGGAAATGGAAATCAAAATGACTCTGATATTCCATCTTAACATCCATCAGAATGACTAAGATCAAATCCTCAAGTGACCACACATGCTGTCAAGGATGTGAAGAAAGAGAATACTCCTCCATTTCTGGTGTGAATACAAACTTAAACAACCACGGTAGGTATCAATCTGAAGGTATCTCAGAAAACTGGGCATAGCTCTACCTCTATTGGGGCTGCTGTGACAGGCCACAGGTGAAGGAGGATGAACTCAGTCCTGACTGGACTTGATATGCCAGGTGGGTTGGTATGGGGCACTTCTCTTTTCTGAGGGGTAGGAAGAGGAGGGAGGAAAGGTGGGACCAGGAAAAGAGGAGGAGGCTATGATTGCAATTTTAATTGAATAAATTAATTAATTTTTTTTAAAAAAAGGAGCTAAAAAAAGATACAGTCTCCTCATTCTCCTGGAGCTTTATTTCAGTGACTTAATACTATAGCAGAGTGAATATTTGTTGACACTGTAAACACCATTGAATCTATTTAAAGAGAGGTCAAGGTATCACAGGTCTGAAAGAATATTTACCGAGGCTGGACTGACCGAAGCCGTGGGAGGCATCACCATCCCATCTAGAAGCAAAGCACTACAGGAATGTATGAGCGCTCCTGGGCACTGAGGATCGGTGAATGTAGAAATGTCACCTCTCTGCCAGAAACCACATGTCTCCTCTTTATCATGTTATTTCAGCCTAAGTGAAGAAGCAGCATCCTTTATTGGAGAGTTTGACTAACAGTGCTGTCTAATTTCCAACCATGCTTGTTTCCATTGTTGCCTTACTAAAGTTATTATTTCATTAAAAGCAAGTAATATGAGGAACCAATTTTTACTTTAGGTGAGAAAAAACCCACTAATTTGCAAATAGTCACTATGTTTTCTAATTCTACAAAATTCTCTCTCTCTCTCTCTCTCTCTTTCTCTCTCCCTCCCTCCCTTTTTCCTTCTCTTCTTCTGGTTCTGAAACCAGGAATAGACACTTTAAAAAAAATTCATAACTAGTAAGTAAAGAATATTTTTGATAGATATATTTTAAATTTTTGGTGTTGTATAAGGATTTGAATAAAGTGAATAATTTTTTTTTTTGGATATGATTCACTATTTTGTTAATCTAACTAGTTTTAGCTTAATATGTCTTGTTTTGTTTGGGGTACATACACAAGCACATATATTCTACTCTGTGATTGCTGGTAATGAAACTGTTTCATTATAGTAACAGCTAGGATGCATTTGGTATTTACAGTGTGACAGGTAAGGTTTTAACATAAATTTATAAATTCATTTCATTTCTGTGAGTTTGTTATTATGAATTAATACATTAAATATGCAAGGAAACTAAGTTGGGGGATACTGGGTCGGATTCTAAAACTCTTGTAGAAAATAAATTTTAGGCAAACCTTGAAGTTAACCTCAAACTAGCCAACTTTAGGGTTGCTCACATAAAATGATCTAGAAGTACAGAAGAGTTCACATATCACTGGTAAAATTGACCTTAACAGCCCAATAAACAATGACATTATTTGTTTTAGATTGTGATAATTTCACCCCTTAACCTCGATTTTTAAAAATCCATTTATTGAATCACTAGCAAATACAATATTCATTGTTTCAATTGGGATTGACTGGATAATGAAGCAGCATCTTTAAATGTCAAAAGGGAGCCTATGGAAATAAATCAGGATTCTAATCTCTGTACTAAAGGTCTTCTATGGAGCAGTAAAGGGAAAAAAATGTAAGGGAACATTGTTTTAGCACCTGTTTTATTGCCTGCACTTGATGTAATTAGTGTACTTAAAGAGAGCCCCATTGGTTATACCATATGGTTTGTAATCATTAGTGTAATAATAGATGTACCATTTAAAAAAAGAGCTGAACAACAGAGTGCTATTGTTCCATGACATTAGCATAATAGGGACTTTTAGTGAGCTGAGTCCCAATTTGGAGTCAATAACACACTTAAGTTCCCAGGACAAGAAACAGTTGGATGATGTAAAAACAAATGTACAGCTATATTCTTTAAATACCAGTAAATATTTTAATGTTTTGTTTGACACATTTGACCCTGAAATAATGATGTCTTACATAAATTATTAATAACACTGGCAATATAATTCATTAACATTTAAAATAGGAAAGCTGTGTAATCTTTCGGTTTACTAACAATTTCCTTTGTGAAAGTTGAAATAGCTTGCCACTCACACTATGTTCAGTAGTTATTAAAAAAAGAAAGACCTACAAATCTACCAATGAAAGGAAGTGATATAAGACCTTATAAATTACAGAAGTTTCTACATAAGCCTTAAACACATTGGTTAAGTTTACACTGTGCTTCTAAGAAAGAAACAGTGATTCTGTTTTCTTACTTCATACTACAAGAGAAACAAAATGCAACCCCACTGGATATAACATGGAATGAAAAAGAGAACATTGATTTCCACTTCAGTTATTTAACTCTTACAGGCACTCACATTTTTATACAAACCTTAAATAAAGAACACATATGTGAGACAATATACTTCAGGTTTATAAATATAAATTTGAACTTGAATGCACGTTTATTATTTGTGTGCAAAACCAAGTGAATTTTCATGAAGGAATTTCAAGTTTGATGAGGGAAGCAGATGTATTTGTATGTGGGAAAGCTGAAGTCCAAATAATTTCTCCAACATAGAAAACATGTTTACATAAATCTTAATTTACAAATTAAATATTCACAAAATTTCTTTGTCTTTTCTATTAGCCTGAGAATGTTTTTGCATTGAAATTCAATAAAAAAAAAAAAAAAAGCACTTAACAACAGTGCCTTGAATTCAAGATGCATACTCAAATTCAGGCAAATCCCAACAGTAGACTTCCATGTTCACGCTCCTTTTCTATCCCTTGTCTTTCACTATTCCAGTATGTCTACATTCCTGACCTGTGTATCTTTGTGGATCCTTCGTCTGTTCCACATCAATAGAACTTAAGCTGTGTCAAGCTACTTGAAAATTGATATATCCTGAAGTACTTCCTAAGACAATATTTTCACAGGATTCTGTACCCCACTTAAACTAGATGTTAGTCTGTGTCCATGACTTTTGTGTCCAATCAAGGATTTATTTACTGACAAAACATTCCTTATGCAACTGAGAGCCAACAGTTCGCCTATGTTTACATTATAAAAGAAGCTCCAACAGCTCCTTAATTTGAACTATCTTCTTATCTTACACTTTGAAGTAGATAAGATAATGCAAGGCCTTCCCACACTTAGCTCATTCTTGAAAGCAAAATTAGACTTGGTCCCTGTCACGCCAATGTTCCCTAAGTTTTATATATTTTTGGAACAGGAAGTTAAAATGAGAGCAGTCTACTGCAAATCACACTTCCCTGTCTTTTTTTGTTCTACTGTTCCTTATTTACTTTCCTAGCCATGGATTCTTAATATGAATTTTGCTTCCACTTTACTTAAAAATGTCACTTCTCCTCGTAACTATATCTATGCCAATCTATGGAGGTTCTGTGAACTTTGCTGAGGCAGTACCTGCCAGGAATTGACTGAATCCCTTGGGTGATACACACACCTCACACACATGCATACAGTAAAAAAAAAAAACAGGTAGCAGAAACTTAGTTAACTTGATAAAGTTACCTTCTGTTATGTAATTGCTTCCACATTCTGGCCCAGCAGTAGGTCAAAAGCACTGCTAATGGATACAGCTCAGCACATATGAGCATTGCAAATAAATAAGTAGAGTGCTATATAAAAATCACACTACTAAAACTATAATTTTACTATAAAGATGAAGATGTAAATTAATACACGTAAACATATATTTAAATATTAAAATAATTTAAGCAACTAAACAATTAAAAGAATTTCTGAATGAGTGGACAACTGGTCTTGAAGTCTATAACCAGGCTGTACTTCCTGTCTGGGCACAGTTTACCGACTACAAAGCATTGTGACCAGGAGATCCTCACGGCTCTATTGCCATTTGTTCCTCATCATGATGTGCTGTGTCCCTCTAATGCAGCAACTACAATGGTCCCTTCCTTTCTTCGACTACCAATCACTGGTCAGGTATTTCATCACAGCAACCAGAAAAATTACTACTATATAATAATTACTAATACACCTTGATTGCATATTGCATATAAAAACATATTTAAAATGTGTAACAAAAATGTTAATTTATAGGACTTCATGCCAATTAATAGATATATATTTCTCTCAGGCTGGTAAGTTCTGTCATGAATTGTCTTAAAGGTCTAGATTCAAAACTGAACCTGAAGGGTTATTTTTTAATTCACCAAATATTATCTAACACATTGATTCTTTTCTCAGAGCATAAATATAAACTTACAATTGTAGATGTTATTCTTGTTTGCTCAGTCTGCCTACACAGACATCAAATTGGTCAACAAAATTGGTTGAATTGTTTTATATATATATATATCATATATTCAAACTTTTATTTTATGCTATTGTGGACACATTTCCTATATTAACTGTTCTTACTCATTATAAAACCACATTCCCCCCTATGTATTTAAATAAATACATAGCATTTCAGATTCATTTCTGCAAACATATATGCTATCACTAGACTTGTCTTTTAAAAGTACATTTTTGTCATAAATTTAAAATATGTGTTTCTTTTGTATACAAGAGTGCTACTGATTTTTTGAGTTAATTTTGTATCCGGCCACTTTGCGGAAGGTGTTTATCAAAAGGGCTGAGAAAGAAATTAGAGAAACAACACCATTCGCAATAGCCACAAATGACATAAAGTACCTTGGTGTAACCCTAACCAAGCAAGTCAAAGACTTGTATGAAAAAAATTTCAAGTCTCTGAAGAAAGAATTATAGGAAGATATGAGAAGATGGAAAGATCTCCCATGCTCATGGCTTGGCAGGATTAACATAGTAAAAATGGCCATCTTACCAAAAGCAATCTACAGATTTAATGCAATTCCCATCAAATTGCCAACACAATTCTTTACAGACCTGGAAAGAAAAATTCTCAACTTCGTATGGAATAACAAGAAACCAAGAATTGCTAAAACAATCCTCTACAATAAAAGATCTTCTGGATGTATCTCCATCCCTGATCTCAAGCTGTACTATAGAACAACAGTTATTAAAACTGCATGGTACTGGCATAGAAACAGAATGGTGGATCAATGGAATCAAACAGAAGACCCAAAAATAAACCCACACACTTATGGACACCTGATTTTTGACAAAGATGCCAAAACCATACAATGGAAAAAGATAGCATCTTCAACAAATGGTGCTGGTCCAACTGGATGTCTACATGTAGAAAAAAGAAAATAGATCCATACTTATCACCCTGCACAAAACTGAAGTCCAAGTGGATCAAAGACCTCAACATAAAACCAGGCACATTAAATCGGCTAGAAAAAAAAGTGCGGAATAACCTAGAACTCATTGGTACAGGAGAAAACTTCCTGAACAGAACACCAACAGCACAGGCTCTAAGAGCAACAATCAATAAACGGGACCTCATGAAATTGAAAAGTTTCTGTAAAGAAAAGGACACCATCTTCAAAACAAAGCGACTGCCTACAGATTGGGAAAGAATCATCACCAACCCTTTATCTGACAGAGGACTCATATCCAATATATATAAAGAACTAACCAAGCTGAAAAGCAATAAACCAAGTAATCCACTTAAAAAATGGGGAACAGAACTAAAGAGAGAATTCTCTGTAGAGGAATATCGAATGGCAGAGAAGCACTTAAAGAAATGCTCAACCTCATTAGCCATTAGGGAAATGCAAATCAAAACAACCCTGAGATTTCACCTTACACCCATCAGAATGGCCAAGATGAAAACCTCAAGGGACAACACATGCTGGAGAGGTTGTGGAGAAAGGGGAACCCTTTTCCACTGCTGGTGGGAATGTAAACTGGTACAACCACTCTGGAAATCA
>NW_026587490.1:0-5326 GCF_907164565.1 Psammomys obesus | reverse complement strand
GTGTGTGTGTGAGGGGGTGTAAATATTACTATCTGAGAGAGTGCTTGGAGTGACTGTCTTAGATTGGCTAGGAAGAGAACAAACAATATGAGGTAGCAGGATTTTCTTCATGTAGCCATTTTATAAGGTAGCATGCCTTTGGTCATGTAGCTTGGTGGGTTTGAGAGTTCACACCAAGATAAACAGGCGGTAATTGAAGAATGCCACTCTGGTATCTACATGATCATGCTTACTCATAGACACATATGCAATGACTTGCATCACACACACAAATACATGTAAAAAGCATAAATACATGTAAAAATACATGTAGGATTAATGAATAGCCCTTGAGTATTTCAGTAAAAACTCTGTGGAAAGACATCAACAACTATTCAGGATGTAGTATATTTTTAAATATTCCAATCAAAGTGTTTTGGCAGTTTAATGTTGGGCACATCATGGTGAGAATGACACTTATTACTGGGTAGTCAGAGTCAAAAGGAATGCCAAAAATTCAAGGTCAGCTTGAATTCAATAATAACTTTCATCCAAACCAGCTTACTTAGTAAGAAAGACCCTATATCCAAAATAAAAAATAAATAAATAAATAAATAAAAATTGAAATTGAAATAAGAAAAGGTTTTAAAAATGTTAGAATGTTTTACTTTTTCCAAAGTTAAAGTATCTCACTGTTGTGGATATAACCATGTTTTAGTTTTTATCCCAGGATGTAGGATTGACTCAGATACTCCATAGCCGCAAACTATGTGCTTCATGTCGGTTCTGAGGGGAGCTCTTTGCCAGCTGCAGATAATTTCAATCTGAGGACTCTAGAGAGAGAATAAATGCCAGAGCCCAGAGAGTGTGGAGGAACTCTGAGAAAAAACAGGCTGCTCCTGCTCAGATGTAGCCCATAGACTCAGTATCCAAGTGGGTCCCTAGTAAGGGGATCAGAGGCTTTCTCTGGTATGAACTCAGTGACAGGCTCTCTGAAAACCTCCTCCTGAGGGAGTTGCAGCCTTGACAGACCACAGAGGAAGACAATTCAGCCAATCCTGATGAGACCTGATAGGCTGAGGTTAGATAGAAGGGGAGGAGGACCTCCTCTACCAGTGGACTAGGGGAGCGACATAGGGGGATAAGAGGGAGGATTCTACAGCTGGGATACAATTTGAATAAATTGTAATAAATTATAATAAAAATTAAAAAATGTTAAAATGAAGACTGCTGCTGCTTCCTCTCTGCAGTTCCTGGATGCTGTTGATACAGTGAGACAAGAAGTTGGAGATCTCCTGAAAGAGGATTAGACTGGCTCCAAGGAACCCAACCAGCAGGAAGCAGAGAAGAAAGAAATCTGTGGCCCGTCTTCCACTAACCCTTTATCTTACCTGGTGTTAGGGTATTGGAAGTGACTGGGGTGGAGTAGAGAGAAAGAGATATAAGAAATGTAAATAAAGGACTTTTGAAAAAATATACCAATATCTCACATCATATTTATTGTGAATTTATAGAAGCCTGGGAGTTTCATAACAATAAAAAAGACAGATAAGCAAAACTAGTAATTACAAAACCTAAAACCATAAGCAACAAGAGGTGTCTAACATGTACATTGCTTACCCTGTACAATTTTTGTTACATTGGCTGTTAATATGCAGGATTTGTGAGCATTAGTAAACCACATTAAGACTCACGGTCAAGATAACATGTTCACATTTTTCTGTTCATGAGACATGTTTTGACCGATCAGCTTATAGGTGACATTTAAAAGTTGGTGGCCTCTAGCTATAATTTCTATACCACGATTCACTTAAGGAGAATCTGCTTCAGTGTACGTGACTTGGCGATATCTTGAATTTAGTAAACCTTCATATCTCTGAGATCCTCAGCATTGAGTTTTCTTCATCTTTTGTTTCAGACTTCAAGTTAAATTTTTTGGAGGGAACAATTCAGGAAATATTTCTTTATAAAATATCTAACACTATATAACAATAATTTAGGTTTAATTAATTTAATTTAACTAAATTAGTTTAAAATTAGCTTTACGTAAGGCCAAACATACTTGTTAATGTATGTTATTTCTCAGAATTTACTTTGAAAAGCATTTTGATGCGTTTGATTTAAGGCACATTAATTTGATTTAATATATATGAAGATTCATATATTAGAAATGTATGAATTAAATATTGAATATATGATTTAAGACACATTTGAATATTTTATGATGTGAAAAACTTTATCTAAGCCAAACACTTTTAAAAAAAGAATAAATTACTTTAATAAACAAGAACACTTTGATTCTAATCACATTATTTAATTATATGCAGAGTTTACATTGTGACATCACTTTTTATTTAAAATCCAGTGCTTTTATAGGATTGTTGGGTGTGTAAGGGGAGGTCTCTTTATTTTTGTGCCTTTTTTTTTTCACTATTCCCTTCTCTTTATTTTGTACAATTCAAAGTGCTAGCTTTTGTTTTATCTTATTTTTTTTTATTATTATCCTTTAGAAACCTGTTCTGTCTGAGTGAAATGGAGTAGATTCATATAAGATGGTAGGTGAGGCGAGACTAGAAGAAGCAGAGAAAAGGGAAACTATAATTAAGATACATTGTATGAGAAAAATACATTTTCAATATAAAGAAAAATAGCCATCGATTAAAAATAATAACTAGTGTGGTAGACTCCTGTCATACATTCAATGCACATCCCATTTGTCTTTCTAAATAAGGATTGATCATCTTCACCCATGTCCACTTACTTGATTATCTTCTTTAGGTGTGTAGATTTCTTTATGTTTATCATATCTTGTAGGTCTATATAAGCGAGTATATACCAAGTTTGTCTTTCTCCTTCTGGGATACTTCACTCAGAATGATATGAAAGAAGGGGAGTTAGTATGATATGGAAAGGACAGGAGCTCTACAAGTACTAAATATATCCAGGCACAGGGTCTTTTCTGAGACTGACACTCAACCAAGGACCATCTATGGATATAACATAGAACTTCTGCTCGGATGTGGCCCGTGGTAGCTCAGTAACCAAGTAGTTTTCCAAAGTAAGGGGAACACAGACTATTTCTAACAGGATCTCAAGGGCAGGCTGTTTGACCCCCCCCCCAGGGGAGGAGCAGTCTGTTAGGCCACAGAGGAGGACTTTGCAGCCAGCCCTGAAGATACCTGATAAAACAGGGTCAAATGAAAGGGTTACTGAGCTACCACAGGCCACATCCGAGCAGAAGTTCTAGGTTATATCCATAGATGGTCCTTGGTTGAGTGTCAGTCTCAGAAAAGACCCTGTGCCCGGATATATTTGGTCCTTGTAGAGCTCCTATCCTTTCCATATCATACTAACTTCCCTTCTTTCATATGATTCCCTGCACTCTGCCGAGGGTTTGGTTATGAGTCTTAGTGTCTGCTTTGGAACACTGCTAGGTAGAGTCTTTCAGATGCCTTTTGTGGTAGACTCCTGTCATAAGTTCAATGCACATCCCATTTGTCTTTCTAAATAAGGATTAATCACCTTCACCTGTGTCCACGTTCTTGATTATCTTCTTTAGTTGTATAGATTTCATTATGTTTATCATATCTTGTAGGTCTATATAAGCGAGTATACACCATGTTTGTCTTTCTGCTTCTAGGATACTTCACTCAGAATGATATTTTCTAGATCCCACCATTTGCCTGAAAATTTTATGATTTCCTCATTTTTGATTGCTGAGTAGTATTCCATTGTGTAAAAATACCACAATTTCTGTATTTATTCCTCTGTTGATGGACATCTGGGTTGTTTTCAAGTTCTGGCTATTACAAATAAAGCTGCTACAAACATGGTTGAACAAATGTCCTTGTTGTGTACTTGAGCCAATTTTGGGTATATACCTAGGAGTGGTATAGCTGGGTCTTGAGGTAGCACTACTCCTAATTGTCTGAGTAAGAGCCAGATTGACTTCCAAAGTGGTTGTACCAGTTTACATAAAAGTCCAGACCAACTAAATCTCCAGAAAAAAAATTATATTTTAATTGTTGTAGATCCCATTGTATTTTAACTTTTTTATTTTAAGGAAATATAACCTTGTTTATCTTCTTGTCTTCATTTTTCCACTGTAATCTATGATGCTAAAATGTAACACATTAAATTAACAAAATTTCATAGCAACCTCACAAAAGCTAAATACTCAACATTTTGCAAAAATAAACATGATTATTTATGCTTAATCTGAAGTTTTTTTCAACTTAAAATTCCCTCTGACCTGTAAAAATAATCAGTGTACATAATGTTCTTTGTTTATTAAAAATAAATTATCTGAAAAAAAATAAATAATAACTAGTTATCTTTAGGCAATTATCTAATTGTTAATATTTGATGTCTTCACTAAGGACATGTGAATGCATTCATGGTTGTTATGAATTTATTGAATTTATGAATTTATTGAATTTGTGTGAATATAAATCTGTGCAGGTGTATGGGTATGTACTAGTTCTCTATTTTATATCATTACAAAATATATAGGGAGTGATGAATGCGAAATCATTTGGAGTCATTTTGCTAATGCTAATTTGGGGAATTAACAAATAGGAATATTTTTAAATTGATAATAGGAATGCATTTCAATAACCCTGATGGTATGGAATACACGATGTTAAACCTTGTTATTGTAAATTCCTCTTATTCCTAAAGGACCAAGTCTTAAGCACTCAGGGACCAGGAAGAGACTTATAACTCAGGTGATTCCAGAGAGAGTGCTGAGTCTAGGTGCAGACAGAGCTACATTCACTAGCATCTCTAGTCTTGGGCCAGGTACAGACACCTTTGCTCTTTCTCATATACACATTACAGATTTCTTTCAATCATTCTGTTTTCATTTGCACTGAATACCTGTATGAAAGCAGAAATGAAACAAGGCAAATGTCTGCTTAAAATAATAAGCATTTTAATGTTTATATAAAATAACATTGAAACCAAAAGTATTAAGATGGATTTGGGAAGGGGCAAATATCACTTATTTTAATAGTAAACATGTAATTTTATGTATGTTAAGTATTCGAAATACATTATACAAAATCATTATTTTTAAAGATCTTTATACTGGGAAGGATACTTAAAACAATTTATCCAAGTTTTAGAAATCTGTGATTTACATGATATTTTTTAGATTTGTATGCATGTATGTTATATATCCAAATTTATTCACATGATTTCTAAGCAAACAACATAGCACTCTAAGAAGGTTGGACCCTTCTTTTGTGTAGGTTAGGATGTGGATATTATCAGAAACACCGTCTATATACATGTGTACGTATATGTACAAATGGAAATAAAGAAAAAATAATACAGCATTGTAACA
>NW_026587489.1:624-1698 GCF_907164565.1 Psammomys obesus | reverse complement strand
CAGAATGATAATAACTAGAATCACTGGGATTGATATCTTAATATTCACTTAGTTGAACTTATTTCTATTTCATGTAACAGTCAACAGAAAATTATTCATAGTTAGGCTTTTTTCTTAATGAAGTTATCGTTGGTGTATATCTATACCATTTCATTTATTTTTCCCAGTACAGAACCCGTGTATTAAGAGAGTAGGATTTATTAATAGAGCATATAGTCATAGGGGAACTTATTATATACCCCAGGCTAGCCTCAAACTCAGAAACTTCCCGTCCTCACATCTCAAGTGCAAGGATTACTGACATGCACCATCATACCCAGCTGCATGTTTTTAATTGTTATTGTTGTTGTTACAATACAAAACTACACTAAAATCCCAGAAAGGCCTCTCTAAACCAAACAATAAAAACCACAACAGGAAAATTTTCTGTCCTTGAATAGTGAAAAAAAAAAGTTGCTGTGGTAGGAGAGTGCTGAATTTAGATTGTGTATAAATGCTTTCATACCCAAGGATCTAGAGGATCTAGACTGTGATAGAGAGAGAGCTGTAGAAAAATCATATTAAAAGAGCACATGCATGTTGGGTTGACTCTTTTCTTAGATTTGCAAAATAGCTTGTTAAAGTTAATGTTCTACAACTGCTAATTATCCCTTATTACCTCCTACAGTTTGAAGGTGCAAAGCAGAAATACATGAGGATATTATCAACAGTAATTTTGCTTCAAATGTCATCACCCTTAGAAGTCCACTTTATCATTACCTGATTGTTTTCTTATGTTATTTTCCTATAACCCACAATATTTTTTCAATAAAAAGTTTTTGAAAGCATAAGCAGAAGATTCTTTGCATAAATAATACTGACTCAATGTATTGATTTATTTTTTTGTCTTGGCTTAGCAGATATTAAAAGGGATCATTTTCAACCATGTTTTAAATTCTTTCATAATGCCCCCAACTACTGCAACATTAGTGTTAAACAATCTATTTCAAGAGAGAGGGAGAGGTCTAGCTTCTTTCAAGGAAACTAATGAATATACTAACTTGCTGGGAAGGCAGATAGAATCACTGGGCAGCA
>NW_026587489.1:0-524 GCF_907164565.1 Psammomys obesus | reverse complement strand
CCCAACTACTGCAACATTAGTGTTAAACAATCTATTTCAAGAGAGAGTGAGAGGTCTAGCTTCTTTCAAGGAAACTAATGAATATACTAACTTGCTGGGAAGGCAGATAGAATCACTGGGCAGCAGAAGCATCAATATCTAGGTAATTGTTAGAAATGCAATTACACAAAGACACTACAGACAAACTGACTCACAAGTGTTCAGGCTGAACCAAAACCGGAGCTTTTATGAGTATTTAAGGTGATTCTAAAGCTCATTAATACTTGAAAAACACTATATCAGAGGAATGGAAGGCCAAGTTTCTGCTTTGTGAGTGTTAGTTAATTCACTTCAGACTTTTTTTTTCTGGTTTCAGGTTTTATTTTAGAATTTATAAAATTCCCAGTGTTATCCATATTCATTATTATTATTAAATGGACTTATTAAAAGAGAGTGACTTATTAAATGGAGAGTGAAAGACTAGGGGAAAGGTGTCATAGTAGTGGTGACAGTTCCCAAGGAAGGCCATGAGATGGGCACAGGTT
>NW_026587488.1:0-16870 GCF_907164565.1 Psammomys obesus | reverse complement strand
TAGAAAAGATCATCCTGAGTGAAATATCCCAGAAGGAGAAAGACAAAAACAGTATATACTCACTTATATAGACCTATAAGATATGATAAACATAATGAAATCTATACACCTAAAAAAGATAATCAAGAGAGCGGACATGGGGTAAGATGATCAATCTTCATTTAGAAAGACAGACGGGATGCGCATTGAACATATGACAGGAGTCCACTGAGCGCATTTAAAAGACTCCAACAAGCAGTGTTTTCAAAGCAAAGACTCATGACCAAACCTTTGGCAGAGTACAGGGAATCATAAGAAAGAAGGGGTGTTAGTCTGATGAGGAAAGGATAGGAGCTCTACAAGGACCAAATATATCTGGGTACAGGGTCTTTTCTGAGACTGACATGCAACCAAGGACCATGTATGAATGTAACCTAGAACCTCTGCTCAGATGTAGCCTGTGGTAGCTCAGTAACCAATTGGTTTCCCATAGTGAGGGGAACAAGGACTATTTCTAACAGGAACTCAATGACTAGCTCTTTGGCCTCTCCACCCGCCAAGGGAGGAGCAGTCCTGTTAGGCCACAGAGGAGGACTTTGCAGCCAGTGCTGAAGCTACCTGATAAAACAGGATGGGATGAATGGGGAGGAGTTCCTCCCTATCAGTGGACTTGGCAAGGGGCAAGGTGGAGATGAGGGAGGGAGGGAGGGACTGGGAGGGAATGAGGGATCTGGACACGGCTGGGATACAGAGTTAATAAAATGTAACTGATAAGAAAATAATAAAATTAAAAAAAAAAGTGGGGAACAGAGCTAAACAGAGAACTCTCTGTAAAGGAATACCGAATGGCAGAGAAACACTTAAAGAAATGCTCAACCTCATTAGCCATTAGGGAAATGCAAATCAAAACAACCCTGAGATTTCACCTTACACACATCAGAATGGCCAGATGAAAAACTCAACTGACAACACATGCTGGAGAGGTTGTGGAGAAAGGGGAACCCTCCTCCACTGCTGGTGGGAATGTAAACTGGTACAACCACTCTGGAAATCAATCTGGTGCTTTCTCAGACAACTAGGAATAGCGCTTTCTCAAGATCCAGCCATACCACTTCTAGGCATATACCCAAAAGAGGCTCAAGTACACAAAAAGGACATTTGCTCAACCATGTTTATAGCAGCTTTATTTGTAATATTCAGAAGCTGGAAACAGCCCAGATGCCCCTCAACTGAAGAATGGATGCAGAAATTGTGGTACATCTACACAATGGAGTATTAATCTGCAATGAAAAATAAGGAAATCATGAAATTTGCAGGTAAATGGTGGGACCTGGAAAGGATCATCCTGAGTGAGCTGTCCCAGAAGCAGAAAGACACAAACGGTATATACTCACTCATATAGACATATAACATAGGATAAACTTACTAAAATCTGTACATCTAAAGAAACTAATCAAGAGAGAGGACCCTGACTAAAATGCTCAATCCCCATCCTGAAAGGCAAAGAGGATGGTCATCAGAAGAAGAAGAAAACAGGAAACAACCTAGGAACCTGCCACAGAGGGCCTCTGAAAGGCTCTACCCTGCAGACTATCAAAGCAGATGCTGAGACTTATGGCCAACTGTTGGGCAACATGCAGGGAATCTTATGTAAGAAGTAGGAAATAGTAAGATCTGGAAAGGACAGGAACCCCACAAGGAGAGCAACAGAACTAGAAAATTTCAACACAGGGGTCTTCCCAGAGACTCATACTCCAACCAATTACCAGGTATGGAAATAACCTAGAACCTCTGCACAGATGTAGTCCATGGCAGGTTAGTGTTCAAGTGGGTTCCATAGTAATGGGATGAGGGACTGCCTCTGACATAATCTGATTGGCTTGTTCTTTGATCACCTCCCCTTGAGGGGAGAGCAGCCTTACCAGGCCACAGAAGATGACAATGCAGCCTTTTCTGATGTGATCTGATAGACTAAGATCACAAGGAAGGAGTGGAGGACCTCCCCTACCAGTGGACTTGGAGAGGGGCATGATTGAAGAAGTGGGAGGGAGAATGGGACCATGAGGGGAGGGGGGAGGGCCTTATGGGGGGATACAATGTGAATAAACTGTAATTAATAAAAATAAATGAATTAAATATTTTTCTCACTTACTACATATTGATTATGGATTTCCTCCCTTTATTTACCTTACTGTCTTTCATTAAGAAGAACAGGCTTCTAAAAAACATATAACAAAATAAAATATACTGAGATAAAACAAAACTCATCTCATTGAATTTGGAAAAGGCAAAGAAATAGCCTGAACAGAAAACACAGCAATCAAATCAAATTTGTTTACACTCAGGAGTTCTATAAAAATAATAATAAAAAAAAACACCACTAAGCTGACATAATAATAAAGATTATAATAAAAATGATATAATAATGCCCAGGAGTTTTTACCTCCATCATGAGGTAGCACTATCCTTGGTTTTCTCGGAAAGTGCCAGATTGATTCCCACCAACAATGAAGGAGGATTCTCCTTTCTCCATATCATCTCCAGCATGTGTTGTTGGTTTAGTATTTGACCTTAGCAATTCTGATGCAGTTGAGATGGAATCTCAAGTCAATTTGTTTTGCATTACCGTGATGACTAAAGACACTGAAAATTTCTTTAACTGTTTCTCCATGATTTGATACTCCTCTATTGAGAACTCTCTGCTTCGCTCTGTACCCCATTTTTAATTTATTTGGTATGTTGGTGTCTAATTTCTTAAGTTCTTTATATATTCTGGATATTAGCACTCTGTCAGATGTAGGGTTTATGAAGATTTTTTTCCAGTCTCTAGGGTGTCATTTTGTTCTGTTGACAGTGTCATTTGCTTTACAGAAGCTTTTTAGTTGCATGAGGTCCCATTTATTGAATGCTGATTTTAGAGACTGTTCTATTGGTGTTCTGTTCAAGAAGTTGTCTTTTGTAACAATGTATTCAAGACTCTTCCCCACTTTATCTTCTAAAATATTTAATATGTCTGGTTTTATGTTGAGATCTTTGATCCACCTGAACTTTACTTTTGTACAAAGTGTTAAGTATGTGTCTATTTTCATCCAGTTAGACTAGCGTCATTTGTTGAAAATGCTATCATTTTTCCATTGTGTGGTTTTGGCTTCTTTGTCAAAATCAGGTGTCTGTAGGTGTGTGAGTTTATTTCTGGGTCTTCAATTTGTTTTTATTGATCCACCAGTCTGTTTCCATGCCAGTACTATGACGTTTTTATTACTGTTACTCTATAGTACAGCTTGAGGTCATGGATAGAGATACTTTTAGAACTTTTATTGTAAATGATTGTTTTAGCTATTCTTGGTTTTTTTGTTTTTCCATATGAAGCTAAGAATTGTTCTTTCAAGGTCTGTAAAAAATTCTGTTGGTATTTTGATGGGAATTGCATTGAATCTTTAGATTTTTTTTGGTAGAATGAGCATTTTTCACACTAGCTAGAATCTGGAAACAACCTAGACATCCCTCAACCAAAGAATGGATACATAAATTGTGATAAATTTACCCTATAAAATAATACTCAGCTATTAAAAGCAAGGAAATCCTGAAATTTGCAGGCAAATGGTTGGAACTAGAAAAGATCATCCTGAGTGATATAAGAAGAAGCAGAAAGACATGCTTGATATATACTCACTTATAAGTGGATATATAGCTATATAGTATATGATAAGCATTTTAAAATCTACAGACCTAAAGAAGCTAAACAACAAGGAGGACTCTAGGAAAGATGCTTAATTGGATAGATACTGGAAGTGATAGAAGAGAGGAAACATGATGGGAACCTACCACAGATGTCCTCTAAAAGAATGCAAAAAGCAGGGGATCGAAGCAGGGCCAGAGACTCACAACCAAACTTTGGACAAAGTACAGGGAGTCTTATGGAAGAAGGGAGAGATAGAAGGACCTGGAGGGGACAGAAGCCCCACAAGGAGATCAACAAAGTTAAAAACCTGACCCAGGGGGGACTGCAGAGATTGATGCATCAACCAAAGACTTTGCCTAGAGAGGACCCAGACCTGCGGCTGAGATGTAGCCCATAGACACCTCAGACTATGTGTAGGTTCTCTAGTAAGAGGAGAAGAGACACTCTCTGACATTAACTTGGTTGCTTACTCCTTGATCACTTTTCTCTGGTGTGTTGATCTAGCCAGCCCACAGAAGAAAAGGATCTAGGCAGTCTTGATGAGACCTGATAGGTTAGGGTCAGATAGTAAAGGAGGAGGTCTTCCCCTATCAGTAGACTAGGGAAGAGGAATAGAGGAGGAAGAGGGCAGGAGGGTGGGATATGGAGGAGATGAGGGAAGGGGCTATACCCTGAATACAAAATGAATAAATTGTAAAGAAGGAAGAGAAGAAGAGGAAAAGGAAGAAGGAATGGAAACATCATATTACCTTCATTAATAAAATCCTTGAAAATCACACATAGGAATGAGTCAGTTATCACATGCCTTTGTTGCTCTTGTCCTCTTTTGAAAACTTGCCTGTACTGAGAAAACCAAAAACAGAAACAAACAAACAAAAAATGAGAACTCAGCAGTCCTAGCAAATATCCTACAGGTGTGAGAATCTAGTCAAGATCAGCAGAGACAACTTCTTGACCCACAGGTGATCCAGAATACCCCATTATTCCAGTAGGGCCTAGATTGCTTTGGAAAACTGAGTCTCCAGCTGATGGCACTGGCTAGGAAGGTTATAGAACCTTAAAAAGATGGGATCTTTCTCAGGAGGTTCTTCATGAATGTTTAGTAGTCTGGCTACACTTGTTTATTTCCTCTGGTTCCCATGAGGATGATGTCTGATCTGCCACATCTCTGCTCCTACCCCCATAGCTTCCTTGCCTATCACCTCACTGTTGATGGTAGATAATTTCTCAGTGACAAAACTCAAACACAGTCACTGCATTCGAGACAATACAAAAGGTACTATGTTTGTTTTTACTTACCCTGCATCATTTTTCAGGGCTTGAGATGACATAGGTCTTTATTGCCTGTCATCCTCTAAATCATAACTGAAAACATCTTTATTCTTTAAGGCCAGGATTTTATTTCATTTTTACAACTATGTGATCTAGTATTATTTCATTTGTTCACAACATTGCCCACATGCCCATAAAGACTGATAAAACTTTTGGGAAAGTTAATGACCTAGTAGAGTCTGTAGTTGCCAAATATTCTAAGTTATTTTTCTTTGACATTTAGTTTTATAAGGTGACAACTTAGAGACTTTTATACCTTCATCTTTAACTCAATAATTATTCTAAATTAACTTTATTTAGGAAGCAGGAAATTATTCTCCCCATGGTTTAAAAAGTGGCAGAACTCTTTTTGCCAAAAGCTGCAGACATACACCTATCTTCCATTGGTTCTTTAATGAAAGCATGTCTCTCTGGTATGTGATTAATAGTCTCAATGTAGATACCAATAACATGTATATATTGTTTAAAGCCTCCATTTCAAGCCTTACTTGGAGAAATAATGAGTGAAAGGAAAAGTTCTCCAGATGATTATGAAAGATCGGAGTGCTTTGCTTAACCGACTTTATCACTTTGGGGAGGCTGATCTGGTTGGTTAGAAACACTAATAGATAGAAACATAATTATCACATAAAACCTATAAAACTCAAAATGAGTCAATCTTAATATTGCTGTCCCCCCATAGCCAGTAAGCAAACCTCCATTTTACCAGAATAAAGCCATCTGGATTATTGGAGAAAAAAGCAATCAAGTGACTTAGATTAACCCATGCCTTATTTTCTGAGGGAATAGTTCCAACCATCCAGCTAAAATAGATGTCAATTTAGAATTCAGTTTTATGTAAAGGGAGAGAAAAGATTAAGATAATTAATTGGCATCTGACCATGTTTAAAGAGTGGGAAAGTTTGGGACAGAAAACAATCTCGGCAAATTGCATGATAATTATGAAAAGAAAACAGGGTCTATCTCATTGCCTGCAGGGAGCAAGATATAAAGAGTCAGTACAACTTTATACTTTTTGAGATGCTCAGAGTCTACAGAACATGATTGCTGTTATCATCAGTTGATGAAAATGATACATTAGCTAAGACTATAAATCTAATTTTTTAAACTACATAGCTATAATAGATGTAAAGCCATATATTATTTCCTTAAAAATCTTCTTATTTTAATATGTTTATCTTATCTTACAGGTCTATATAAGTGAGTATACACTGTGTGTGTCTTTCTGCTCTTGAGATACCTCACTCAGGATGATCTTTTCTAGATCCCATCATTTGGCTGTACATTTCATGATTTCCTTGTTTTTAATTGCTGAGTAGTATTCCATTGTGTAAAAGTACCACAATTTCTGTGTCCATTCCTCTGTTTGATAGACATCTGGTTTGTTTCCAGGTTCTGAATATTACAAATAAAGCTGCTACAAACATGGTAGAGCAAATGTCCTGGGTGTGTACTTGAGCTTCTTTTGGATCTATGTCTAGGAGTGGCATAGCTAGATATTGAGGAAGCACTATTCCTAATTGTCTAAGAAAGTGCCAGATTGATTTCCAAATTGGTTGTACAAGTTTACCTTCCCACTAGCAATGGAGGAGGGTTTCCACTTTTCCACAGACTCTCCAGCATGTGTTGTCACTTGAGTTTTTATTCTTTGCCATTCAGGTGAAATCTCAGTGTTGTTTTGATTTGCATCTCTGATGGCTAAGGACGTTGCCCCTAAGAAGATAAACAAGAAAGAGGACCCAGAGTAAGATGACTTTGAAAATTAAATGACTTAGATGACTTGGAAAGACAAATAGGATGGATATGGGAAGTAGGAGAAAACAAGTAACAGGACAGAAGCCTGCCAGAGGGCCTCTGAAAGACTCTACCTAGCAGTGCATCAGAGCAATGCGGAGACTCATAACCAAACTTTCGGCAGAGTGCAGGGAATCATACAATAAAAAGGGGAGTTAATATGACTGGGAGAGGACAGAAGCTCCACAAAGACAAAATATATCTGGGGCCCTCTATGAGCCTGTTTCTCCAACCAAGGATTATGTATGGATATAACCTAGAACCCCTGCTTGGATGTAGCCCATGGTAGCTCAGTAACCAAGTGGGTTTTCCTAGTAAGGGGAACAGGGACTATTTCTGATGTGAACTCAATGACTGGCTCCTTTACCTCTCCCCCCTCTCCCCCCCAGGGAGGAACAGTCTTACTAGGCCACAGAGGAGGACATGGCAGCCAGTCCTGAAGATACCTGATAAGCTAGGGTCAGATGGAAGGGGAGGAGGAACCTCCTAGCAGTGGACTTGAAAAGGGGCAGGGAAGAGATGAGGGAGGGTGGGATTGGGAGGGAATGAGGGAGGGGGCCATGGTGGGGATGCAAAGTAAATAACCTTTGATTAATATAAAAAATAAAAATTAATTAAAAAATGTTATTTGAGAAGTTGCAAAAACAGCCATGCTTGCTTCATTTCCGTAGCAAAGCTCTTTCCAGGGCATATTTACCATCTCTCCCATAAGCAATGAGTATGTGTTTCTCTATGAATGCAATCTGAATTCAATCTCTATCATCCAAAAGAATGAGGCAGATGTAACCTCATATAGTTGTTCTTGTAAGACTTTGCAAGTATCTGCTTGCAACATAAAAAACCACTTTAAGCCATGAAAATGAGACTTTCTGCAGAAAGAAAAATTGAGTCAAAGATTATAGCACATACCCATAACCAGAGAAACTAACAAGGATCAATTTACAGATAACCACAAACACATATTGTGTCTCACTGAAAATTTATTTTGCCACATATGACAAGAACTACCCACCTGACCTGCTAATCTACACAAAATGGTTAATAGTATTAAGTCACCAATGGCTTGGAGGGTTATTAGGCCTCAGTACCTGCTAATTAGATATCTAACATGAGAAACAAGAGAGCATAGTTCAAAATTATAAGAAAAGTTCTATGTTGATTACATTAAATGAAAGCTACTAAAAACTATTGGATATAAGCAATTGAATAAGGCATGTGGATAAAATATTTCTTGATAATTTAGCAAGACCATATATCCAGTTCTCTAAGAATTATAATCATCACAGTGGTTTACTCCATCGCAAGGACTATCAGTATTTTAGGAAACTAATGTAAAACTTAATGTAGGTTAAGTTTCTATATAGATATTTTCACTAGTCAATTTTATACCAAATTGAAAACTTTAAGTATAGAAGCTTGATAGGATAATAAAGTATCAGAAAGTGTTGCTTCAAACATATTTTTTCCATTTCTGATAATTTATAAATTATAATTGACCTGAAAAACCTTTTGCAGATATTACCTTCTTTTGATGCATCAGAATTTCTATTCACCTGTCCTTAGGTGGTTAATCACAATATCCTTCACAAGGACAAAAGGTTTACACTGTATGACATCTGTCTCAACCCTGATCACTCATTTCTGAATATCCACCAGCACTGTCGTTGTATTAATTTACGATAACCTTGCAGGGTTTGATGTATTCAATTTTTCTAATATGGTTGATTGAATTATTGATTTATTGATTATATGTGTTTGCACTATGTATGGGCATATGTCACTCTGCATACACATGATGTCAGTGGGAGTCAGTTTTCTTCTTCCACTCTGTGGGTAACAAGGATCAAATACATACATGCTTAGATGTGGCTTCAATAGCTTTAGCCTATTTGTTGTGTTTTATCCTAATGTTATGATTAATGTTTTATTTCTTAAATTTCCTAAAATGCCCTTCACCACTCTTCCAGGATGAAGTTTCTATTCATTCCGTTCCTGACATCTCACAAATAGTTTAACTTGTAGAGACCTTTCTAATTGCCCAGAGGAACCACGTTTCCTATACTGTGTTCTCAAGCCTTAAATATTTTTGACTATACCGTTTGTCATATAATAGATTTTCTTCACATCTCTGAAGCTTCAACTACTGTTAGCCACATGTCCTATATTTTGATTCGTACCATCACATAATGTGGACCTAGATATTTATCATATTGTTTGTCTACATAGTAGAGATTTCTCAAAACCCTCTTGGCTTTATTTAGGTCAAGAGTTTTACTTACTATGATAATCAGGGTACATTAATACTTATTTGTGTTTCTATTTTTTTTTTTTTTGTGAGCTAGGGTCTCTCTACAGACCTCTGGACTCAGAGGAAAAACAACCTACCTCTGTGTCAGCAGTGTTAGTGGTATATATCACTGGTTAACATTAAAAATATGAAAAAAAAGTGTATTGAGGATTATGGTATAATTCAATAATACAGTATTTGCCTAACATATCACAATGCCCTGCATTCCAACCTCAATAGACATATAACATTGACTGACTATCTGAAACAGGTATTTGATAAGTGCAAATCTAATAGTTTATTTGCTTATTCAATTGTTACTTCATGGCATGTAGTAACTATCGATTCTACTGTACATATCTATTGTAAATAATAATAATAATTCTATGATGATGATGACGATGAAAGGTTAAACATAAACAAAAAGAAAAACATTTTAAGGTTTTACTTTAGTGTCAGGAATTTGATCGTGTGCGTATAGAAGGCAAAGAGCAGCTCCCAGGAGTTGTTAATCCTCTGCTATCTTCCGGGATCTGTGAATCAGGCCTGTGTACAAAGGTTCTACTCACTGTACTAGGTTTAACAACACACATGCCCACCGTGCATGGGCTTGGTCACCTCCGCACACTTAAACGTAACGACAACTACAGTGTGTCTAGTTTTTTAAAAATTTATTTATTATTACAATTTATTCACTTTGCACCCCAGCTGTAATCCCTCCCTCATCTCCTCCTAGTTCCACCCTCCCTCTGTCTTCTTCCCCTATGCTCCTCCCCTAGTCCACAGATAGGGGAGTTCCTTCTTCCCTACTGTCTGACCCTAGCCTATCAGGTCTCATTAGGACTAGCTACGTTGTCTTCCTCTGTGGTCTGGCATGGCCAGACCCTTCCCTACTAAGGGAAGGTGATCAAAGAGCCAGCCACTGAGTCCATGTCAGAGATAATAACCCCTGCTCTTCTTCTTGGGAAGAGTGTAGGTAATCATTGGGAAGAAGGGGGAGATAAAAAGTCCTGGAGGGGACAGGAGATCCACAAAGAGAACAACAGAGCCTAAAAATTGGGACACAGGGGGCTCTGTAGAGACTGAGGCTCCAATCAAGGACCATGAATGAATAAGACACAGACTCCTGCTCAGATGTAACCCATATTCAGCTCAGTCTTAATGTGTAGGTTTTGACTTACCCTCTTGATATAATGAGAAAATAAGACACAGCTTATTTCAAACACTAGATAAGACTCATCACAGGGCTGTGATTCCTGGACAAAAGAAATCAGTGTTAAAAGCTTTAGCCAACCATGTTTAGGCTTGGAGATTTAGACCTGGCTTGTTTGCAGAGACTGAGAAGCAAAGTGAAGAACAGAAGTATTGCTGGCGAGAGACAGAGAGAGACCCAAGTACAAGAGCCTCTCTAAACATCCGATATGAACCACAACCAGTAATAGGGACATAACCAACTGCATTGTAATGACTACCCAAGGCTTCCTAGGAAAAGTCTAAAATGTGGAAAAACACAAACTGTGCCACATGAAAATCAGTCATCTGTGAGAATAATATAAAAGTCATACTTTAAAAAATTATGAATTGTAAGATTTACTCATCATCTCAGTGGGAAATAATCTATGATGATGTATAAGGGAGCAATTAATAAGAATGCCTCGCTTAGAGGCTTCCACTCAGGTAGAGAATTTTATTGTATTTAAAGCCCTATTTTAAATAAGAATATAGTTGCAGGTATTACTCTAAATTTCACACCATTTAAATTAAACTGCTCTAATTTATTTGTATTCCTCACATAACAAAGTAAGAGGTAGACAAATACCTTGGGGCTTTATACAGCATTTTACCAACTATTGTATTTAATATGGCTGGTGTGAATTCTTATTGTTACATATACACGACAAAGCTTTCCATTTTTATTACTTCTTGGTGATAATATATGCTCATCCAAAACTTCATAGTTTAGATTTTAGTAGATTTTAATTTACATTTTTTTCTATGAGATCAAAATTGTTTGCATTCACACACATTCACATTGTAAAATCAAAATTATTAACAGTCATCTATTCATGGGCAAATTGCTGCATTCATTTTAAAGGAAATATTTGTACAAGTCAGAAAATCATAGTTTTGAAATTTTGAATGAAAATCCATGAATATTTTTGGTTACAAGAAAAAAAATATTACCAAGCTTTATTTTGAAACATCACAAATAGGCAAAATAATTTTTCAGTGCTTCCTCCGAAACAGAGTTAGTTATTAAATTTCCTAAAGAGGTTATAATTTTTCTGTATTAATTCTAGAAATACTAACTTTAAGAATGAAAGTGTTATACTAATAATGATTAAAGATGCAGTTAAAATAAGGATAAATGTTTCAAGACAATACAACTAGGAAAGTCTCTAAACAGCACTGAACTGAACAAATGTCTGGGGAAATCTCTGAATTAAGTATAGATCATCATCTCACAGTAACCTTTGATAGTTCTCATTAAGACTGCAGCAGTAGAATCTGTTAGAGGTCTCTAGAGAGACATTATGTGTAAATGCAGAAATTAAAAAATGAATATTGAATGATTCTATTGAGAAATTAAGGCCATTCAATTGTGTTAATGGTGGTAGAGTATCAGATCTATGTTTTTCATCTGTTCTTCGAAAAAGAAAATGAAATTTTGCATCTAATTTACAGATTTAATAAGACATAATTCAACTAACACCAATGATGCATGAAAATTAGCATCAGGACCTTTGAAAAGTATTTTATATGGAATGCTGTATAAATCATACACTCATGAAATGTTACCTCTTTAAGCACTGAACTAATCATCTTACAAGTATAAGTTTATCTTGAATGTCACATTTGATTCAAATTTCATTTTAACAAATCTTATCTTTACAATTGGTTTGTATGTTTGTACACCATTAGAATAAAGCAGAGATTTTAGTACAAAAATATCATATTTTAAGTAAAGAGAAAAATTATTGTCACAAATACCTAATTATAATTTCACGGATTAAGTATTTCAAGATATGATAGCTAATAGCCACAGAATTTTTATCTAGTGATCTTTTAAGTGTGTCATTGGGCCAAATTCAGAGCATTGAGTATGTACAATACTTTCGGGCAGAAAGAATAAAGAGACACTTGACTTCCATCATTTCAACATTATCCACACCCAACACACGAGCAGGAAGTTCAGAAAAGGAAATGCATGAGAAATTTTTTATTAATAAATTTGTTTAATCAATTTACAGCCTGATCACAGCCTCCATACTCCAATCCTTCCAGTTCCACCCTTATGGGTGGAAAAGGAGTTCCTTTCCCCCACCGCCTTGTGTACCAACCAACACTGGCTCCTCAAGTCAAAGCATGACTAAGCACATCCATTCCCATTGATGCCAGGCAAAGCAGCTCAGCTGGAGGAAAAGATTTCAAAGGCAGGCAATAGAGTAAGAGACAGCCCATACTCCAATTGTTAGGGGACCAATATAATGACAAAGCTATACATCTGCTACCTATGTGTAGAGGGCATAGGTCCAGCCTATGCATGCTCTTTGGTTGGTATCGTGAGCCCCTGTGGACCAAGGTTAATTTACTTAATTTTTGGAGAGACTGGCATATTAAGATCGTTCCCTAGTAAGGGGCACAGGGGCTGTCTTTGACATGGAGAATGTTGCATGTGTTTTTGATCACTTACCCCAGGAGGGACTACCTTGCCAGGAAACTGTGGAAAAGGAAATGATCTATTCTGATGAGACTTAGTATGTTGGGGTGGGTTAGTAGTGGGGGTAGCTTCTTTTTTCTGTGGAGTACGGTAGGGGGAAAGGGAGAAGAGGAAGGGAGGGTCATGGAGGAGAAGAGCAAGGATGCTGTGATTGGGACTTAGAGTGAATAACTAAATAAATAAGTGAAAAAATAAATAAATAGAAGATTTACATGTAACACAGTGCTGGTTTTGAGGTTCTCTTTATGTTACTTGGCATTTCAATTATGGGATGTAGCTGATAGAGTAAGGAAGTATATGAGAGGATTCTTCTTCCTGGAGTTACTCATGGGAGACATGTTTCTCACATCGGCCCTGTTTTTGCCCCAAGCAGTACAACAAAATTATCAGTCCTGAAGCAAGCTGTATAGGTTTCCTGCTTGCTGGCAACATCACAAATACGGCCATAAAGGAGGAGGAGCACCTTGAAAACTGCCAGGCAGTTATTACATGAATAAAAGTAGCTCGTATTTTAGGGCCAAATTATCCCTCTCATAACAAAATCTCTTTATGAATTCATTATATGAATTCTAGCTTCCAAAGCAAGTTACATGAAAACGAAATGCGAATTTTTTTTCTTTTTATGTAAAAGCATTTGGATTGTCATGAAAAGTCTCTTGCTTTGTTGTATATTTGATGATGCAAAGTTGTGGAAAACAATTTTAGACCCAAAGTATGTGTAATCATTCTGTTGGGTATTGGTAAAACATCAGTCAGGCTTTTGGCCAAAAGCAATCTGTGAGATAAAGCAGAGAGCTGTGACTTTTCATGCCAACACTGCTGTCTTCCTGTTTTCTACCTGAATAGTCAAAACCCTCACCACCCCACCCGCACATAGTCTCATGCCTCTGAGCATTTCTGCTTGTGTACACTCATTATTTAAGCTGCTGTCCTGAGTGTCACAGCCAATGGCTTTTCAGATGCTCAACATATCAAAACTCCAATCCTCAAATATTAGCAGACTTATGATTTCATTTTTATGTTCTATAAACACAAAATGTTTACCATAGTGTGAGGCACTGTTATAGATGGAAAACACTTCGTGAAATTGTTGTCTTCTAGAATGCTGACTCTACCTTGCTTTTATGTTTGTTTGTTTTTTTTGTTTTTTTCATTTCAGGTCTCTGTATCTACTGTGTATTCAAAGCTTCTCTGTACATTTAGATTGTAAGATCCTCAAAAGACTTTTAGCTCCAGGAGTCAAGAAGCTTCTGCTGCATAGGGTGTATATGCCAGACTCTCTAGACATTATGGCACCTAGGTCATCTATTCAATTTTGCCATCAAAATACACCAGGCACAAGATAAAGGTGGTGTCACACAAGAGAATATTATTTACATAGAGCACAGGGCACATTTGGTTGATGGACTGATTTACTAATTCTGTTCCATACTCAAGTTTCTAGGGCTAGATATTAAAGATATTTCTGATTTCTCTGGATTATATCAAATCATTGTGACATTTCTAGTTATTTCTGTAATCAGTAGATCCTTCACTAACTATGATTAGCTTTTCAGTGTTATTTTTTATGCCTCTCCAACTACTATGAAACATCATTGAATGTATTGTACTCTGTCTAACACATTTTTCTTTTCTTTTTTTTTTTATTTTACATACAATGTGTTTGTGTGTGTGGTGTGGTGTCAGTGTCTAACTGTGTGGGCCACAGCATGCTTTTGCAAGTAAGAGGACGACCTCAAATGTTGGTTCTTTCCTTCCATCTTGTGTTTAAATAGTCTTATTGATTGCCATTGCACATAGGGATGCATGTTCCCACACTCTCAGCATGTCAGCGCTACGATTACACGTGCAAACTATAGCTTCTGATTTTAGGAGGACCTAAA
The DNA here is from genome assembly GCF_907164565.1 of Psammomys obesus. Taxonomy (NCBI): domain Eukaryota; kingdom Metazoa; phylum Chordata; class Mammalia; order Rodentia; family Muridae; genus Psammomys; species Psammomys obesus. The sequence goes on along the minus strand of NW_026587488.1, from coordinate 2,192 downwards.
AATCCAAACTCAGGTCTACACGCCTGTACAGCAAGTGTGTTACACACTGAGCCATCTCTGCAGACCCCAGAATTGTTTTTAGTGGTCACTAAAAGAAACTATCCATTTCACTACGCACATCTTTCACAATGTAGAGTCAAATGATCACCTCATTCAAAATGTGGTTTAGCCTTACTGATCCTGATTTCTCTGGAGGCAAGACATTTTACTTGTAACATGTAATTTTACCTCGAGTAGCACTAAAGCTTTAAATAGTATATAAAGGATATACTGACTTTAATTATAAAGACTTTTAATTATCTTAACATGAAGTCTGAAAGTAACTGTTTCAAGGCTATATTAGCTCATAAATATACTCAAGGACCCCAGGTTGCTTTCATCTCTCTGCTGGTTACCACATATACACAGATAGTTATTACAGCACTAAGGATCCACATACCACCAGACAAAGTAGATTGAAGGACCATGAAATGGTAAAGTTTACTTCAGGGAGGGAAGTCCTCCAATTCATTTGCATCTAATTCTCATTAGCTGTAACTGGGTTATATGCTTACCCCTAGAAAAGCCATCAGCAAAGAGAAACTGGAATTATCAGTGCACACTTAGATCAATTAGGAGTCATTTCCTAGTGCTAGGAAGCAGGTGTCTGAGAAAGTACTTCCTTAACTACCTGGCTAAAATCAGTGTAGTTGTTACCAGTCAGGAGAGGGTAAAGAGGTAACATGGTGAGAAATGGTGTGCGTCACATCATCCTTTGTAAGGAAACAGGAGCACTGAGTCTAAAGAAAAGACAGGGGCACATATATCAACCCCTAACTTTCAGCATGACCTTGGATGCACTGCTAAACTTTTCTCTCTCTGCTTTCTGTGGAAAATGAGCTTGATAAAGTAGTATCTTACATCTCATGGAAGTAGGAGGCAATGGAAAATATCACTCAGCTTTAAGTACTCAACGCTGCAAAGACTGGGTATAGCCTGTAAGAAGTTTGATTAAACAGTATACTCAAATGACACTTCTGGTGTTGCCGAGAGCTCAGCAGAGGATGCTGTGTCTTCTCTGCAACCCACTGATTTTCTAAATTACCAACTTATAAAACGTTCTCCTTTCAGAGAAATTCTGCATAATGTGCCTATTGTTCTACCTTCTCCTATTTTCAAAATGAATTAGCAGCAAAGAGACTGATTTCATTTGCTTCCAAAGTAGCTGTGTTGTTTCACAGATAAAAGACTGAATGACCTTTAGGTGCAGAGGAGGTAATGTGGAGTCATGGTAGAACTACCTTTGTTCAGAAATCTTCTCAAGCTAGAAAGGGACTTTCGGCCATGGAGAATACCTGAGAGGAGAAGTGTCAGGGATGGACACAATTCTATGTTTAAGAATACTTTCACAAGTCACCAACTCTTCTCATACTAGTCATTTTTTTTAATTTTATTTTTTTCTTATCAGTTACATTTTATTAACTCTGTATCCCAGCCATGTCCTGATCCCTCATTCCTTCCCAGTCCCTCCCTCCCTCCCTCATATCCACCGTGCTCCTTGCCAAGTCCACTGATAGGGGGGACCTCCTCTCCATTCATCTGATCCTGTTTTATCAGGTATCTTCAGGACTGGCTGCAAAGCTCTCCTCTGTGGCCTAACAGGACTGCTCCTCCCTTGGGGGGTGGAGAGGCCAAAGAGCCAGTCATTGAGTTCCTGTTAAAATAGTCCTTGTTCCCCTCACTATGGGAAACCAATTGGTTACTGAGCTACCACAGGCTACATCTGAGCAGAGGTTCTAGTTTATATCCATACATGGTCCTTGATTGAATGTCAGTCTCAGAAAAGACCCTGTGCCCAGATATATTTGGTCCTTGTAGAGCTCCTATCCTTTCCTCATCAGACTAACTCCCCTTCTTTCTTATGATTCCCTGTACTCTGCCAAAGGTTTGGTCATGAGTCTTTGCTTTGAAAACACTGCTAGTTAGAGTCTTTCAAGTGCGCTCAGTAGACTCCTGTCATACGTTCAATGCACATCCCATCTGTCTTTCTAAACGAGGATTGATCATCTTACCTCATGTCCTCTCTCTTGATTATCTTTTTTAGGTGTACAGATTTCATTAAGTTTATCATATCTTATAGGTCTATATAAGTGAGTATATACCGTGTTTGTCTTTCTCCTTCTGGGATATTTCACTCAGGATGATCTTTTCTA
>NW_026587487.1:2709-3653 GCF_907164565.1 Psammomys obesus | reverse complement strand
ACTCAACCAAGGACCATCTATGGATATAACCTAGAACTTCTGCTCGGATGTGGCCCGTGGTAGCTCAGTAACCAAGTAGTTTTCCAAAGTAAGGGGAACACGGACTATTTCTAACAGGATCTCAAGGGCAGGCTGTTTGACCCCCCCTCCCTCCAGGGGAGGAGCAGTCTGTTAGGCCACAGAGGAGGACTTTGCAGCCAGCCCTGAAGATACCTGATAAAACAGGGTCAGATGAAATGGGAGGAGGTCCTCCCCTATCAGGGGACTTGGAAAGGGGCAGGGAGGAGACCAGGGAGGGAGTGTGGGGTTGGGGAGGGAATGAGGGAGCGGGATACAGCTGGGACACAGAGTTAACAAAATGTAACTAAAAAGAAAAATAAAATAAAAAAAATGTACCAAGTAAGATTTTAAATAAACTCTTATTAAGTGATTCATCACTTACATAGTAACTGTATTTCTTTATGCCTGCCATCATACTTTGCATACTAAACTAGTAAATAACCAACAGAATGGATGTGTCTAACTGTAAACGTTCTTTGTTATTCAAACTCAACGTAAAGAGAAATTATTCAGGTCCATTTAAAACAAGTATTCCAGGATAAGAACATGGGATTTTTGAATTTGAACTCAGGCAGGCATGATGGATCATTTCTGTAATTCCAGTACTTCCATTATGATGCAGAACTGCCAAGAGCTCACTGCTAGCCTGGAATACAAGGTGACATACTGTTGAAAACAAGCAAGTGTGGATCTATGAGATGTCCCCAGGGAAAAGGCTATTGCTGCCAAGCCTGATGGTCTGAGATTGGTTCTGGAATTCCACAAAGAGAAAGGAAAACATAACTCTTACATGTCCTCTGATCTCCATATGTATATCCATATGTCCTTGTGTGGACAACACACACACACACACACACACACACACACACACACACACACACACA
>NW_026587487.1:0-2699 GCF_907164565.1 Psammomys obesus | reverse complement strand
ACACACACACACACACACACACACACACACACACACACACACACACACTTTAGCCAAAATTAAAAACCAGGTTCTAACATATTGATATAAATACAAGTACACCTTCTATAGAAAATACTAGAGGTTTATTTAAAAAGAAAAATAAAAGCAAGGCTGCTAAAAGTAAGTTTAAATCTCAGTTCTGAGACTATAGCCAAATGGATTGAAATCATATTTTAGAGATATAATGGACTTCTTTTTCTTTTAAAATAATTTTATTTTATTTGTATTGGTGTTCTGCCTCCATGAATGTCTGTGTAAGAATGTGAGATCCCCTGGAAATGGAATTACAGATAGTTGTGAACTACCATGTGAGTGCTGGGGTTTGAACTTGGTTCTTTGGAAGAGCACCCAAGGGAACTCTTAACCACTGTGCCATCTCTCCAGCCCCTTGCTCATGGACTTCTATGTTTATTACAATCCTATTCACATAGTCTGGCCTTGGAACACCATAAATGTGTGTGTCAAATGATTAAAGAAAGTACAGATGATGAATGCACAAAGTACAGTTTTACTTGGCTTTATAAAAAAAAAAAGGACGTCATGGGTTTGTAACAACAGTAATGAAGTTACAGATTAAATCAAAGTAAAAAGAGTCAGGTGCAGAAAAATAACTGGATTCCTGGTGTATGAACAATAGAAACAATCTAATACACAGGAACAGAAAAAGAGTTGTTGCTAGGACCTGAGGTAAAGGGAAGTGAGGAGTGTTGAAGAGGCATACACTTTTAGCTAAGGTTGATTGTCTCAGATCTGCTGTCCTATCTAATGTGTACATTTGGCAATATGGTATTTGCTATATCAAGTCTGTGAGGAAGGCATATCGCATGTTACCTTTCCTTACAAAATAATCATCAAAAAGAACACTAGAATTCTGCAGAGTGATACATACATTTATATAAACTTTCTTCCTCATAAGTACATACATGAAAATAAAAACCTAAGATCTGCCTAAAAAAAAACATGTACTATTTGTCTTTCTGAGTCTAGGTTATATCACTTAATATAATTTTGCTCAGGTCCATCTACTTTTCTGCAAACTGCCTATGTTCATTTTTCTTCAGAATTGGATTAAATCCCTCTATCTATCTATCTATCTATCTATCTATCTATCTATCTATCTATCTATCTATCTTATCTATCCACCTGTCTATACATATATATGTATAATGATTTTGATCCATAATCTATATCATATTTTCATTATCTACTGATATGCTGACTAAAAATGTAGGCTGAGGGCTGGAGATTGGCTCAGAGGTTAAGAGCCCTGGCTGCTCTTCCAAAGGTCTTTGGTTCAATTCCCAGTAACCACATGGTGGCTCATAAACATTTGTAATGAGATCTGGTGCCCTCTTCATGGCATGCACTCGTGTATACTGTATAAATGATAAATACTGTATAAATAATAAATACTGTATAAATAATAAATACTGTATAAGTAATAAATATTTTAAAAATGTAAGCTGATCTTTTTTAATAATTTTTACTTTTTTGTATTAATCACAGGTTATTTACTTTGTATCCCAGCCATAGCCCCCTCCCTTATTCCCTCCCAATCCCCCCTCCCTCCATCATCTCCTGCCTGCCCCTTTCCAAGTCCACTGCTAGGGGAGGTCCTCCTCCCCTTTCATCCGATCCTAGTTTATCAGGTCTCATCAGTACTGGCTGCAATGTCTTCCTCTGTGGCCTAGCAAGGCTGTTCCTCCCTTGGGGTGGGAGGGAAGGGGAAGTCAAAGAGCCAACCATTGAGTTCATGTCAGAAATAGTCCTTGTTCCTCTTACTAGGGAACCAACTTGGATAGTTTTTTATGTGAATTCTCTGTAGAGTTTTATCAAGACTAGGTGCTTAGGACAACATGGCTTGAAATCTATTCATTAAATTATGTATATTAAACTCGCTGTTCTTAAGTTTGTTAGCATATCTAGGTCTAGTCCCTCACCAGACAAGTAAAGAAAACATGAAGACTACTTGTTAAGGAAGTAATTGACTTTCTTCGAAAAACTAATGATGAAGATGAAAAACTTGCCCAAGTCTATTTTTGCAGGAAACTGATTTGGTACCATTTATGTAGATGGTACCATTTTTGTAGGAATTTTCAAATTGGTGACACCTTTCACTGTGGTAAAAGACAGTGTGGTAAATGCCTTCTCCTCAAGATTAGCTAGTTCATGCAATGTGATCTAAATCACCCAGTGGTCTGTTTCACTTCTGTCTCTAAAAAATAGTGGTTACTTTTGTTCACTGAAGAGTTTTCCTGTAGAGGTTTCCCTTTTTTTTTTTTTTAATTTTATTTTTCTTTTTAGTTACATTTTGTTAACTCTGTGTGCCAGCTGTATCCTGCTCCCTCATTCCCTCCCCAACCCCACACTCCCTCCCTGGTCTCCTCCCTGCCCCTTTCCAAGTCCCCTGATAGGGGAGGACCTCCTCCCCTTTCATCTGACCCTGTTTTATCAGGTATCTTCAGGGCTGGCTGCAAAGTCCTCCTCTGTGGCCTAACAGACTGCTCATCCCCTCGGGGGGCGTGTCAAACAGCCTGCCCTTGAGATCCTGTTAGAAATAGTCCGTGTTCCCCTTACTTTGGAAAACTACTTGGTTACTGAGCTACCACAGGCCACATCCGAGCAGAAGTTCTAGGTTATATCCATAGATGGTCCTT
>NW_026587486.1:0-6222 GCF_907164565.1 Psammomys obesus | reverse complement strand
GATTTTAAAAGTTAACAATTACTAGAATTTTAAAGGTACATTTTACTGCACCACTTGTGTATGGCCTCTGCTCCCTTTGCCTTTGTGGACCAATTTTGGCCAATAATCCCTGGAGAAAGGGAGGGTCACAAGGTTTGGATTTACAGTCTTAGACCTTGAGGAGCTGACTTCACAGCACCTGCTGTCAAGAAGCAGAAACCACTGAGTATTTATGGTTAGCTTACTTTATTTTTTTGTTTATTTTAATTTTAATTTTATTTTATTAATTGCAGTTTATTCACTTTTTATCCAAGATGTAGCCCCTTTCCCCAACCCCTCCCAATCCCATTCTCCCTTCCTCCTCTTCTCCTATGCCCCTTCCCCAGTCTAATGATAGGGGAGGTCCTCCACTCCTGCCATCTGACCCTAGTCTATCAGGTCTCATCAGGACTGGCTTCTCAGTCTTCCTCTGTGGACTCCCAAGGCTGCTCCCCCCTCAGGGGGAGGTGATCAAAGAGCCAACCCATGGGTTCATGTCAGAGACAGTCCCTCTTCCTATTACTGGAAAACACACCTAAGTCACAAAGATAGACACTACCTGAGAATAAAGGGCAGGAAGATGGTTTTCCCAGCAAATGGACCCAAGAAGCAAGCAGGAGTAGCCATTCTAATGTCTAATAAAATAGACTTTCAACCAAAATTAATCAGAAGAGATAGAGAAAGAGACTTCATATTCATCAAGGGAAAAATCCACAAGGAAGATATCACAATCCTGAACATCTATGCAGCAATTGCAAGGGCACCCACATTTGTAAAAGAAACATTAATAGAACTTAAACAACACATAGATCCACACATTTATCGTGGGAGACTTCAACACCCCACCCTCAACACAGAAATTTCTGTCAACAGAACAGAAATTAAACAAAGAAACAATGACTCTAACAAAGGTCATGAATCAAATGGACCTCACAGACATTTACAGAACCTTTTACCCAAACACAGAAGAATTTACCTTCTTCTCAGCACCTCATGGAACCTTCTCCAAAACAGACCATATATTTGGTCCCAAAGCAAGACACAACAGATACAAGAAGATTGAAATAATTCCTTGTATCCTATCTGATAACCATGGACTAAAGCTGGATTTCAATGACAAAAAGAGCAAAAGGCCTACACACATATGGAAACTGAACAACTTGCTACTAAATGACAGCTTGGTCAGGGAAGAAATAAAGAAAGAAATCAAAGTCTTCCTAGAATTCAATGAAAATGAAGACACACATACCCAAACTTGTGGGACACAATGAAAGCTACGAGGAAAGTTCACAGCACTAAGTGCCTTCAAGAAGAAATTCAAAACATCTCATTCAAGCAACTTAATGGCTCACCTAAAAGCCCTAGGAAAAAAAGAAGCAGACATACCAAAGAGGAGTAGATGTCTGGAAATAATCAAACTCAGGGCTGAAATCAATCAATTAGAAACAAATAAAACAATTCAAAGAATCAATGAAACCAAGAGCTGGTTCTTTGAGAAAATCAGCTATCCAAAGCAACAAAATCAGAAATGAAAAGGGCAACATAAAACAGACACTGAGGAAATCCAAACAATCATTATGACTTACTTCAAAAGTCTATATGCCACAAAATTTGAAAATATATATGAAATGGATAATTTTCTTGACCGATTCCACATGCCAAAGCTGAATCAAGACGAGGTAAATCAAATAAATAGCCGTATATCCCCTAAGGAAATAGAAGCGGTCATCAAAACTCTCCCATGTTAAAAAAAAAAAAAAGCCCAGGACCAGATGGTTTCATCACAGAATTCTACCAGACCTTCAAAGAAGAGCTAACTCCAATTCTCTTCAAAGTATTCCACAAAAGAGGAACACAGGGAACACTACCAAACTCATTCTATGAAGCCACAGTCACATTGGTACCTAAACCTCACAAAGACCCAACAAAAAAAGAGAACTTCAGGCCAAATTCCCTTATGAACATTGATGCAAAAATACTCATCAAAATACTTGCAAACTGAATACAAGAACACATCAAAGGTATCATCCACTATGACCAAGTAATATTCATCCCAGGTATGCAGGGGTGGTTCAGTATATGGAAATCCATCAATGTGATCCACCATATTAATAAACTGAAAGAAAAAACCCACATGATAATCTCCTTAGATGCTGAAAAAGCGTTTGACAAAATCCAACATCTATGCCCCTCAACTGAAGAATAGATACAGAAATTGTGGTACATCTACACAATGGAATATTATTCAGCAATGAAAAACAATGAAATTACAAGATTTGCAGGTAAATGGTGGGAATTGGAAAGGATCATCCTGAGTGAGCTAGCCCAGAATAATATAATATAATATAATATAATATAATATAATATAATATAATATAATATAATATAATATAATATAATATAATATAATATAATATAATATAATATAATATAATATAATATAATATAATATAATATAATATAATATAAATAATATAGGATAAACCTACTAAAATCTGTACAACTAAAGAAACTAATCTAGAGGGAGGACTCTGGCTAAAATGCTCAATCCCCATCCATAAAGGCAAAGAGGATGGACATCAGAAGAAGAAGAAGGACAAGGAAGAGGAGGAGGAGGAGGGGGAGGAAGAGGAGGAGGAGGAAGAGAAGAAGAAGAAGGAGGAGGAGGAGGAGGAGGAGGAGAAGGAGGAGAAGGAGAAGGAGAAGGAGGAGAAAACAGGAAACAATTTAGGAGTCTCCCACAGAGGGCCTCTGAAAGGCTCTGCCCTGCATACTATGAAAGCAGATATTGAGACTTACGGCTAAACTTTGGGCAGAATGCAGGGAATCTTATGAAAGAAGTGGGAAATAGTAAGATCTGGAGAGGATAGGAAGTCCACAAGGAGAGCAACAGAACCAAAATTTTGAGCACAGGGGTCTTTCCTGAGATTCATACTCCAACCAAGTATCATGCATGGAGATATCCTAGAACCCCTGCACAGAAGTAGCCCATGACAGTTCAGTGTCCAAGTGGGTTCTATAGTAATGGGAACAGGAACTGCTTCTGACATGAACTGATTGGCCTGCTCTTTGTTCACCTTGCCCTGAGGGGGTAGCAGCCTTATGAGGCCACAGAGGAAGACAATGCAGCCACTCCTGAGGAGACCCAACAGACTAGGATCAGAAGGAAGAAAAAGAAACCCTCCCCTACCAGTAACTTGGGGAGGGGCATGTTTGGAGAAGTAGGAAGAAGGTAGGGATTGGGAGGGGAGGAGGGAGGGAACTAGAGGGAGGATACAAAGTAAATAAAGTGTAATTAAAAGTAAAATAAAATAAAAATGAAAAAATTCTTATAATCCCTTTGAACTATTTCTTAGAGATATCACCTACTTTACTCACATTGTAGTTATTCATTTTTGTACTGACTCACCTTTCTTATTTTATTCCTTAAGTGATTTTTCTGGAAAGCATCATCAAGTCAGCATTTTCTCCATATTTTTCTTTTACAGAATGCACACCAAGTTGTACTTTAATCTATTTGGCAATTCACAAAATGTCCCCAAGTCTAATTGTATCCTAAGAATAATATTCCTCTTTTATATTGCCAAATTAATATGTTTCTTCACCATTGGTTAAACATCTTTAAAGTCTCCTTTCTTATAGCTTATTTAATCTTAATTAGGGAGTGAGAAAATGAGAGATATTAATAAAAATAGAAGTAGACTGTAGCACTTTATTGCAATGTGTATAATATAAAATATATGAAAGAATAAGACCATAAGTAGATGAAATACTTGAAATAAACTAATTTTTTTTCAGAGAAGAAACACTAGAATGAAGACTTGTTTGCCCCCAAATTCCTAGAATTTCAGAATCTAAACCAAGGCAAAGAAGCTATGAGATAAGTGGTAAGTTCGAAGCTGTTTTAAGATATGTAGGATGAAGAATTATTTTCTTGAAATTATGGTCAAAACATGTAGTGTATAGCTTACTATCATAACAATATTTAAGTGAACAAGATGATAATTTTAAGTAACTTTAAAGTGGTATAAACGTTCTCTGTGTTTTTATCCCAGATTAACTGCTGTTATCACTACATGAAAACATGAGTTATTTGGTGTTCAGAATTCTCTATCTAAGGAATATTTGAAAGAAGAGTGTGTTGTCTAGTGAAAATATTTCAACTGAAAGAATGCAAGATGCTAAGAACATCCAACAAAAGATTGTCCCAGAAGTCTCTGTAAAGAAACACATGAAACATGAAAAAATGAAAGCAATATAACTCATCAAAACTTAAAAAAATTTCACAGCAATGCATTACAATGTGGGTGAAGTAGATACAGTTCCAGAATAATAATTCAAAGGGATTATAAAATTTTTTTAAATTTTCTTTTTTTAATTTAACTTTTTAAAAAAATTTTATTAATTACACTTTATTCATTTTGTATCCCCCCATAAGCCCCTTCCTCCTCCCCTCCTGGTCCCACCCTCCCCCCTCCTTTCTGCATGCATGCCCCTCCCCATGTCCACTGATTAGGAAGGTCCTCCTCTCCTTCTTTCTGATCTTAGTCTATCAGTTCTCATCAGAAGTGGCTGCATTGTCAGGGTTCTAGGATATCTCCATGAATAGTCCTTGGTTGGAGTATGAGTCTCTGGGAAGTTCCCTGTGTTCAAATTTTCTTGTTCTGTTGCTCTCCTTGTGGAGTTCCTGTCCTCTCCAGCTCTTACTATTTCCCACTTCTTACATAAAATTCCATTCACTCTGCCCGTCAATTGGCCATCAGACTCAGCATCTGCTTTCGCAGTCTGCATGGCAAAGGCTTTCAGAGGCCCTCTGTGGCAGGTTCCTAGGTTTTTTCCTATTTTCTTTTTCTTCTGATGTCCATCCTCTTTGCCTTTCAGGATGGGGATTGAACATTTTAGTTAGGGTCCTCTCTTTTGCTTAGTATGTTTAGATGTACAGATTTTAGTGGGTTTATTCTATGTTGTATGTTTATATGAGTGAGTATATACCATGTGTGTCTTTTTGCTTCTGGGACAACTCACTCAGGATGATCCTTTCCAGGTTCCACCATTTACCTGCAAATTTCATGATTTCGTTATTTTTCATTGCTGAGTAATATTCCATTGTATAGATGTACCACAGTTTCTGCATCCATTCTTCAGTTGAGGGGCATCTACGTAAAAAGAACTAAAGAAGCTGAAAAGCAGCAAACCAAGTAATCCACTTAAAAAATGGGGAACAGAGCTAAACAGAGAATTCTCTGTAGAGGAAAATCAAATGGCAGAGAAACACTTAAAGAAATGCTCAACCTCATTAGCCATTAGGAAAATGCAAATCAAAACAACCCTGATATTTCACCTTACACCCATCAGAATGGCCAAGATCAAAAACTCAAGGGACAACACATTCTGGAGAGGTTGTGGAGAAAGGGGAACACTTTTCCACTGCTGGTGGGACTGTAAACTTGAACAACCACTCTGGAAATCAATCTGGCGCTTTTTCAGACAACTAGGAATAGCACTTCCTCAAGATCCAGCCATACTACTCCTAGGCATATCCCAAAAGAGGCTCAAGTACACAAAAAGGACATTTGCTCAACCATGTTTGTAGCAGCTTTATTTGTAATAGCCAGAAGCTGGAAACAACCCAGATGCCCCTCAACTGAAGATTATAAGAATTTTGAAAGGAGTCACAGGATATGAATAAACTCTCATATTAAGAAAAAAAGAGTACAAAAGGCTGGATAACATAAGCAAGGCGATACAGGATAGGAATACGTAATTCAACAAAAACATAAAAAAACTGAAAAAAAATTGAAGATTTGGCAAATGAAATGTCAATCAGGAAAACAAGCCTACTCACAATAGCCTCAAAAAATACCAAAGAGTAAACCTAACCAAAAAAGTGAAATTCCTCTACAAAGAACAAATAAAGACACCAAGTAAAGAAACTGAAGAAAGCACTAAGGGATAGAATGTAATCTCATGTGATTAACAGGATTAATGTTGCAGTTTATTACAGATTTTAGGTAGTCTTCAACAAAATTCAAAATACTCTTGGCTCTTGTACTCCTTAAGGCAAGAAATTTACACTGGGGACATGTAGGGTGTGCAAGTAGTTAAGATCTCTTTTAACAGCAGTCAAGAGAGCAAAGGCGAGGGTAAGTATATCTTCCAGAGTGGAGGGCAGACTGAGATGAACCTCAAAGACTGTTTTCCAGC
>NW_026587485.1:6038-11788 GCF_907164565.1 Psammomys obesus | reverse complement strand
ATTATCCCTAAACTTCTTGTAGGCAGGGTAATTTTTGGATCATGGGTTTTATGGTTCAGTTGTTGTTCCCTCTCTCCACTAGTCCTGTCTGGCTAGGGGGTAGTCACTTCATTTTCCATGTCTCTTTTCTCCTGCTCCTCCATTAAGAGTATCATCTAGGGTCACACCCATATCCTATCAGGAACCTTCCCTGTCAAATTACTCCAAAGAGAAATGCCTTCAGTTTCCCTTCTTGTTCTGAGCCCTCTCACCTCCTACTACAATTCTCCCCACATTTGATACCCACATTTGTTTCCCTCCCCATTCCAACTTCTGCCCAGTTCCCTCTCTTCATCCATTTCTGCTGTCTGTTCTGTTTTCTATTCTGAGTGACATTCTGGCAACCTCACATGGACCTTCTTGTTACTTAGCGTCTCTGGGTGTGTGGATTGTAGTATGATTATCCTGTACTATATATAGGTCTAATATTCACTTAAAAGCAATGTGTTTTTTTCTGTGTCTGGTTACCTCTCTCAGGATGATCTTTTCTAGTTCAATCCATTTACCTGCAATTTCCATGATTTCTTATTTTTAATAACTGAGGAGTATTCCATTGTGTAAGTGTACTAAAAGTTCTTTATCCATTCCTCAGTTCTGGCTATTATGAACAAAATAGCTGTGAACATAGTAGCACAATTGTCCTTATTCTATAATGGAACATCTTTTGGATGTATTCCCTGGAGTAACATAGCTGGGTAATGAGGTAGAACTATTCCCAAATTTCTGAAAATGCACCAGTTTGATTACCAGAGAAGTTGTACAAGTTTGCACTCCCATCAGCCCTGGAGGAAAGTTCCCTTTCTCCACATCCTCACCAGAATGTGTTGTCACTTGAGTTTTTTATCTTAGTCATTTGAGGGGTGTAAGATGTAATCTTAGAGTCATTTTGATTTCCATTTGTCTGATGGCTAAGGACTTTGATCATTTCCTTAATCTCAGCCATTTGACATTCCTCAGTTGCGACTTCTCAGTTTAGCTCTGAACCCCATTTTTAAATTGGTTTATTTGATTAGTTGGTGTTTAATTTCTTAATTTCTTTGTATATTTTGGATATTACATTTTTGTCTGATGTGTGGTTGATGGAGATATTTCCCCAATCTGTTGACTGCTGTTTTGTTCTATTGATAGTGTCCTTTGACTTATAGAAGCTTTTCAGTTTCTTGAGATGCCATTTATTAATTGTTGATCTCAGAGCCTGTGCTGCTGTTGTTCTCCTGTGTTAATAAGTTCCAGAGTTTTCTCCACCTTGTCTTCTGAATGATTTAGAGTCTCTGGTTTTATGTGAAAGTCTTAGATACCCTTAGACTAGATTTTCTGTAGGATGATACAAAGGGTTTATTTTCATTTTTTTACATGTAGACATCTAGTTACACTACTACCATTTGTTGAAGATGCTGTCTCTTTTCCATTGTATGATTTTGATTTCTTTGTTGAAAGTAAAGTTGCAATAGGTGTGTGGGTTTATTTCTGTGTCATTATTCCAATTATTGAGGATTGTACTGCTATCAAGGGTATTTTATTTTTCCACTTGAATTTAATGTTTGCTCTTTCAAGGTCTGTAAAGAATTGTGTTGGAATGTTGTTGGCAAATGGATTGCACCTGTAGACTCCATTTTTTAAGAATGCTGTTTTAGAGAAAGGGGATAAAGGGAGCATTTGGGAGGGGAGGAGGATGTGTGCTACGGGGGGGGGGGTACAAAGTGAATTAACTGTAATTCATAAAATATTTTAAAAAAGAATGCTGTTTTTCTATGTTAATCCTATATATCCATGAGTTTGGGAGATCTTTCCATCTTTTCATATTTTCTTCAGTTTCTTTCTTTAAAGAAACTAGTCATAGAGGTCTTTCACTTCATGTTGTTTGTAGCTACTGTTCAGGGTGTTTTTTTCCAAATTTCATTCTCAGCCCATTTTTCATTTGTATACAGGACTAATGAAATTTTTAGTTAGTTGTGTTCCCAGCCATTTTGTGGAAAGTGTATATCAACTGTAGGAATTCTCTGGTAAAATTTCTTGGGTCACGTAGGTATACTACTAAATCATCTGCAAATAGTGATACTTTGAATTCTTCCTTACCAAATTGTATCTCCTTGATAACCTGCAGTTGTCTTATTGCTTTAGCTAGGACTTAAGGATTCAATTGAAGAGATATGGAGAGGGGAGGCATCCTTGTCCTATATCTCATATTAGTGGATTTTCTATAAGTTTCCCTCCAACTGATTTGATGTTGGCTATCAGCTTGTTTTTTACTGCCTTCATTGTATTATGTGCCTGCTTCCTTGTATGCCTGATTTCTCCAAGTCTTTTAACATGAAGGAGTGTTAGACTTTGTCAAAGGCTTTTTCTCATGTAATGAGATGATCATGTGATCTTTGTCTTTCAGTATCTTTATATAGTGGATTACTTTGATGGATTTTCATATGTTGAACCATCCCTGTATGCCTGAGAGTAAGCCAATTTGTTCATCATGTATATCTTTGATGTGTGCTTGGATTTGTTTTGCGAGTATTTATGATCAACATGTAAATTGCTAAAGTTTTCACTCTCCTTTTGTAATTGTTCAAACATACATTTCATTTTTTTTATTTTATTTTTCTTTTTAGTTACATTTTGTTAACTCTGTGTCCCAGCTGTATCCCGCTCCCTCATTCCCTCCCCAACCCCACACTCCCTCCCTGGTCTCCTCCCTGCCCCTTTCCAAGTCCACTGATAGGGGAGGACCATTTTTAAAAGATCACATTAATATTACATTTTAAAATGAGGCACTTCAGGTTTCTAGATATTTATGCAGAACTCAAATGAATATATAAATCTTTGTAGAAACTTGAGAAAGATCTTTAAGTTTTTTTATCTTGCTTGTTTGATTAATTTTTGCATATTATTCAGGATCTTAATATGTACTCATGAGTGTCCTGGAACTTATTGCAAAGAGCAGTCTACCATCCAGCTCTGTGGAATACACCAGCGTCTGTTTCCTGAGTGATTTTGGAATTCAAGTCATCAGAAATTACACTCAGCCTGCCCATTCTTATAAGAATCAGAAATCCTTTATACTATTTCTCTCATGTGGGCTCAGTACTGTTGATCTGTTCTCTCTCTCTCTTTATCTGTTAATTGACATTTCTCTTGCCAGGCTATATCCTACTAAAAGGATGCAGAAATTTGAGAGGTGAACCTCACTATTGAGTTTACTCCTAAAAAGAGTTGGTGATTACATTACAACTTGTATGTCAGAAACTAAGTAGAAGAACCACCAGAATACATTGAAAATATTGTAAATAAAGGATATATTTCCAGTGTTCTAAGTATCATGCTTTCTGTTTTACATGTGTGTGGATATTTTAGACAGCATTGACCTACAATGATGTGCATGTGAATTTCACTCGAGAAGAGTGGGCTTTGCTGGATCCTTCCCAGAGGAATCTCTACAAAGATGTAATGCTGGAGACCTACAGGAACCTCACTGCTATAGGTAGGACAGTGAATTTTCTTTACTTTTTAAAATATAGGGAAAGCTCTTTATTCATTATTTAAGTTCTTCTGTAATTTCTTTTGATGATGAGGAAGAGTGAGGTGAATGGTGCTTTGACTGACCCTAGAACACGACTTAAATTTTGTCTTATTTCCAATAATAAATCATACATTTTCTGTTACTGTATTTTAGGCTACAATTGGGAAAGTCATAATATAGAAGAGCATTGTCAAAGTTCTAGAAGATATGCAAGGTAATTTTCATTGTAAGTTGATATGAATATGATTCTGAGAAAATTTTTATATGTTCTGGAAGTTTGAAAGAGAAGGGACAGTGTAAATGAACTGTTTTAAGTATATTTATTGATGATGACTAATTTGTTACTAAACCATGTACCTCCATGTTAGGTGTTTGATATGTGTTTGCAAGGCACTCCTCTAAGAAAGAATGCAATGAAATCATACTTACGCAAGATCAATGATTAAATTGTTTACTCATTAGCACTATGAGGTAAAACTGAAATTTGTTTAGTCTACTAAAACTCAGATATTGCCAAATGTATTCACAGTAAATAGGTGATGAAATTATATCCAAAACATTATACTAATCAACTCGTCCATAGTAAAATGAGGTTACTCATATACTTGTAGTAATATGCCTAAGTTTTGTGAGAAGGGCCATTTTTTAGAGTCAAGAATTTTGTTGTGGAAAAATGATAACCCCTATAGCATGTGTCTGTGATGAACAAAAATCAAATGTGTGACTGCATCATGAAATCATGTCATTTATTATTCTTTTTATAGTTAGTTATATTATCATGTATCACAGCGAGTAGAAGTCATTTTAATATATGTATATTGAAAGAAACAATGTACCACCCAGAACAACTAAAAGGTATAGTAGTCCCCATTTTGAGTAGATGTTTAAAAATTGATACCTATTATGATTTATATGGGCTATTTAGAGCTGCCAGCAATACAAATAATGACACAAAGGCATTTTAATATTTTAAAGCTTAGGCAACTTAACTGGGCAGATTCTGAACACCTTTTTTCCCTAACACAAACCTAGCACAGTATCCCAATGCATGGCCAGTTCTACCTCTTTGTTAATGTTCATGTTCATCTGTTAACCTCATTGTCATGCTGGTGAGTGGCCTGTCATTTGCTTTCTTCTTCCCAGCAAACCTCTCTCACTCAGAAGTTCTGTCCTTCATTTTGTGCTCTGCTATCACTTATTAGCTCTTTCTTATTTCCAATAAATGAGTAAGGAAGGACAAATGTTTACAAAATATAGGACAGGTGATCAGCTGTAGAACTAACAATACTATGATTTCATCAGTACTGAACTGATTGCTGGCTCAACAGTTAGCATTCACATATACTGGCATACTTGCACACAATATACACCATCATCAATTAACTGGTTTTTCACCTTCATTAGGAATTTTCACAAAATCACACTGCAAAAAATATAATTTTAGGTATATACAAATTATTCTTTTACTCACAGTTATCTTTACATATTTAGTATGGCTCACAGTATGGGGAAAGTTATTAATCTAGTCATTGTGTTAAAGCTCTGAGGTGTTACAGTTTTCTACAAATATGTGGTAAAACATCGCATAGAAGAAAGTATATGATAAATGTTAGCCAGGTAACAAATATTTTTATCATCACAGGTATTTTCAAATATGCAAAACAACCCGTAGAGGAGAACACCGTGAATATAAAAATAATGATGAAAACTCAAAATGTAATTCTTCTTTACCTTTAATCCAAATTGCAAAATTAAGTCCTGTGGCAAAAATATCCATTAGTGTAATGAATGTGGAAAAGCTGTCATATGTGCCAATTATCTTTGCAGGTATGAAAACAATCATTGTGCCGACAAATTCCCTTAAGATACTCAATATGAAGTCTTTGCACATCACAGTAGTCCCCACACATGTATGCATACTGGTGCAGATCACTATGAATGTAGCCAATATGGTAATGCCTTTGCACAGAAAAGTCATGTCCTAAGACTCAAAAGGATACAATGTAGAGAGCCCTCATAAATGTAACCAATGTGGTAAAGCCAAAGCATCTAAAAGTGATCTCCTAAGACATGAAGGAACTCAAACAGGAGAAAAACCTTATGAATGTAACCAATGTGGTAAAGACTTTGCATGTGACAGTGATCTCCAAAATCATAAAAGAACTCACACTGGAGAGAAACCTTATGAATGTAACCAATG
>NW_026587485.1:0-6028 GCF_907164565.1 Psammomys obesus | reverse complement strand
ACACTGGAGAGAAACCTTATGAATGTAACCAATGTGGTAAAGCCTTTTCAAAGAACAGTAATCTCCTAGTTCATAAAAGAACTCACATTGGA
Organism: Psammomys obesus; assembly: GCF_907164565.1. Lineage (NCBI taxonomy): Eukaryota > Metazoa > Chordata > Mammalia > Rodentia > Muridae > Psammomys > Psammomys obesus. The sequence goes on along the minus strand of NW_026587485.1, from coordinate 5,936 downwards.
GAAAAACCTTATGAATGTATCCAATGTGGTAAAACCTTTTTACAGAACAGTCATCTCCTAGTTCATAAAAGAACTCACACTGGAGAAAAACCTTATGAATGAATCCAATGTAGTAAAGCCTTTTTACAGAACAGTCATCTTCTAATACATAAAAGAACTCACACTGGTGAGAAAACTTATGAATGTAACCAATGTGGTAAAACCTTTCATGAAACAGTAATCTTTTAATACATAAACAAACTCACACTGGAGAGAATACTTATGAATGTAACCAATGTGGTAAAGCCTTTGCAGATAATAGTGTTCTCCTAAGACATAAAATTTTTTGTTGCAAAAATTTCTTATGAATATAACTAATGTCATGAAATCTTTTTATATAAGACTTATCTTGAACAAGAACCTTTATTGGAGTGAAACCCTATGAATATAACCAATGTGTCAAAAACTTTGCATGCCATAAAAATCTTCGTGTATATAGAAGAAGCACACTGGATAGAAACTTTATGAATGTAACCAATGTGATAAAGCATTTTAACATAATAATAATCTCCTATGACATAAAGAAGGCATATGAATGTAACTAAGGTGGTAAAGCCATTGCATTTAACAGTAGTCTCCTAATACAAAAATAAGCTCACACTGGAGAGAACTCTTATGGATGTAATGATCTTGTTAAAGCCTTTGCATGTAACAGTCATCTCCTAGTATATAAAAGATCTCACACTTGAGAGAAACCTTATTAATGTAATCTATGTGGTGAAGCATTTTCACATAACAGTCATCTCCTAATAAAAACTTACTATTCACAATCATCTTCTACGTCATTAATGAATTCATACTGGAATGAAAGACTTTGAGTGTATTTACATGGTGAAGCTACTCCACATTTGTATAACCTTTGTCATCATGAAAGAATTCATACAGAGAAAAACTTTATGAATGTGTTAAAATGGGAGACCTTTGCACATATCTATATTCTACATCATCATAAAAGTTTCAAAATGGAGAGATAATTTAAGAATATAATCAATATGGTAAGGCTTTTGTGTTCTTCTGTCCACTGAATCCAATACAACTCAAACACATCAATACAGATGAAAAAAAATATTGTCATCCAGTTTGATGAAGGACACATAATGTTGAACTGTGATGCCTACCCATCCAATGAGCCAGAAAGTTACAGAGGATCTGAACTTGAAAATCATAAACATCTTTACTGTTTTACAACTGAATTATTTCCATCAGTCATGGTTTAGGGATATGGGATTTGTTTACTTCATTGAGGAAGTCACCTGATGCAAAATGTAGGTTTTACAGTCAAAACAATCATATCCATTTGTTCTTTTGTGGTTAGAAAAAGGTATTATGTTTTAGGAAAGAGAATCTGTGGTTTGGGTCAGTCATTATGTTAGGGGACCAGAAATCATGGTATGGAACAGTCATGTTTTGGGCAACAAAAGTTAAGTAATTAAAGCCAGTCAGCTATTGGGAAGTCTACAGCTTTCCTAGGGACTATGAACTTAAACTTATGTTCACCCTATAAATCAATGAAGGCTGGTAACTAAAAGGAAATACTTAGGACAAATTGCTTTTGCATGTTCCCACATACAATTTGCTTTTACATGTTTTGCATATAAAAGTAATCTTCAAATATACAAATGGTCAGATAGTAGAGAGAAACCTGACTCATGTCTTCAATGTGATAAAGCCTTTTCTTAATACAGTTATCTCCAAATACATTAAAGTATACACACTGCAGTGAAACCCTCTGAATAAGCAATGTGGTAAATCCTTTTCATAGAGTTTTCTTTAAAATCATGAGAAAAAAGTCATGTTGCAGAGAAACCCCATGAATGTAATCAGTATGGTAAAGTTTTCTGCTTCATGCTACCATTATATAAGAGCAAAAGGTTTACTGTGTGGGATACATCTTTAAACCTTTGCCTACCACAGCAGTCTTTGAGCACCTAAAAGAACTCATTCTGTAGAACATCTATTAGAATAAAAGATTTGTAAAGGTCTTTGACCCACCAACTTGCATTCAGTTACACTAGATTATTTTGGAGAAAATTCTAACATGTCAACAATGTACGCATGTGTTTTTTACATCCATCCTTATTTTTGTTTCCAATTGAAATCTCATGGACCAAAGGCATATGAATTGAAACAATAAGATAATCCATTTTTATTTCATAATTCACTTCAATTACATGAAATAGATCATCCAGTTGTAAAATTTATGTCTGCATATTAGTGCATTTTCTGAAACAACTTCCAAATGTGTTTACTTTGCCTTATGATCGGAGAGGATATGGGATCACTCTAAATTGTGCAACCTAAGTGTCATACGTGTCAGCTAAAGTAGGAAGCTTGGAGCTCACAACCTCTACCCGCAGTATGAAGCAGAGAGTGGTAACTATGGATGACATGCAGCTGAAAACTATCAAGCCCACCCCAAGTAACATACTTTCTCCAGCAGGGATACAAAACTGAAAAGGATTCATTTCTCTGATTTCAAACCTACATGTTTGATTTCTGTTACATGAAGGAATTCATGATGAAGACAACATTTTTAAATAAGACTGTAGTTGCCTCAACACCTGAATTCAGTAATGAATGCTTATACAAGCAAAACATTCATAAGTAAACGTATATTTAAGAATTTGCTTTAATTTCCCTTATGTGATAACAGTTTTTCTTTGTTTGTTTATGTGCCTGTCCATTCTAGTTTCTAAGTAGACTAGACCCACTGCTTTTCTCATACCAGGAATTATAGAAAGTTGTCAAAAACCTGACCTAGGTCCGGGGAATGAACTGGTCTTAACTGCAAAACCATGTATCTAGTACTGTAAATATCTTAAATCTTAATTTATCATCTTGATGTCAGGGAGTAGAAAAGCATTCATAGAAGAGAGCAATCTTATATATGCAAAAGAGTTTATTACTTTGGACATAATAAATGTATTTATTTCCAAGAAAAGAAACTATTTTGAATCTGTTTTTATCACAGCCTCAGAGGAAGTAATTATTTACCATGTTCACTTTATTGTAATGGAGGAGATCACCAATTGTGGTTGTGGTCTGAGTTTTGAAACATTGGAGTAGGTATTGAATTTGTTGTGTGTGTAGCAAATCCATTCACAGAAGTTTATTAGGTTCTGATATTCCTTCTGTTGCAGATGTTCATAATCCATTTCCATTTGGTGAGAGTTATTGTTCTGCTGCAATGTATAGAATGGAATCCCCATCCTCTATGTGGTCCATTGCTTATTTATATCAGGCCATGTGAGATCATAGTTTTCAAGGAAGGGTCTATGAGAACTTGTACTTTTTTATGTTTTCACAAATTCATTTTGGATGTTTATTTTTAAGCCTTGCTTGGATATCAACAATTAAGTGATGCTTAGTAATATGTGTGTACATATGTATGTATATATTGTTTGAAGTTTCATGCTTCTAAATGTTCCCATATTTACTATATGGCACATCATCTTGAAATATTGCCTTCTTAGTGTCTGCTTTGAAACACTGCTAGGTAGAGTCTTTCAGATGCCTTTTGTGGTAGACTCCTGTCATAAGTTCAATGCACATCCCATTTGTCTTTCTAAATGAGGATTAATCACCTTCGCCTGTGTCCACTTTCTTGATTATCTTCTTTAGGTGTGTAGATTTCATTATGTTTATCATATCTTGTAGGTCTATATAAGCGAGTATATACCAAGTTTGTCTTTCTCCTTCTGGGATACTTCACTCAGAATAATCTTTTCTAGATCCCACCACTTGCCTGCAAATTTCATGATTTCCTCCTTTTTGATTGCTGAGTAGTATTCCATTGTGTAAAAATACCACAATTTCTGTATCCATTCCTCCGTTGAAGGACATCTGGGTTGTTTCCAAGTTCTGGCTATTACAAATAAAGCTGCTACGAACATGGTTGAACAAATGTCCTTGTTGTGTACTTGAGCAAATTTTGGGTATATACCTAGGAGTGGTACAGAGTGCAGGGAATCATATGAAAGAAGGGAAGTTAGTATGATATGGAAAGAATAGGAGCTCCACAAGGACCAAATATATCTGGGCACAGGGTCTTTTCTGAGACTGACACTCAACCAAGGACCATCTATGGATATAACCTAGAACTTCTGCTCAGATGTGGCCCGTGGTAGCTCAGTAACCAAGTAGTTTTCCAAAGTAAGGGGTACACGGACTATTTCTAACAGGATCTCAAGGGCAGGCTGTTTGACCCCTCCCCCCCAGGGGAGGAGCAGTCTGTTAGGCCACAGAGGAGGACTTTGCAGCCCTGAAGATACCTGATAAAACAGGGTCAGATGAAATGGGAGGAGGTCCTCCCCTATCAGGGAACTTGGAAAGGGGCAGGGAGGAGACCAGGGAGGGAGTGTGGGAGGGAATGAGGGAGCGGGATACAGCTGGGACACAGAGTTAACAAAATGTAACTAAAAAGAAAAATAAAAAAAAATAAAAAAAAGAAATATTGCCTTCTTAGATATTTATCTAGAGTTGATAGTTAATGTAACAGCAATGAGATTTATTTCAAAAAACTGTGTTGTGTGGGTAACGGACTATTCATTCTTAGGCTATTACAGATATGTGATGAGTGTGTGATACTTTATGGGGTGTATGTTGGTCATGGTTATATGATCTTCAAGGTTATGTTGTCAATTTTGCATACCACAATCTCTTCCCACTGAGCTCATTGAGATGCATAAAACTTAGTTGAAACATTACATCAGTACAGTATTGTCTTTTATTCAGAGTATGATTATATTGTCATCTGAGGATGGAAGAAAATGAAATGATGTGAATAATAAATGCTACTTGCAAATGAAAATTATACAGTCCTGTCTTGTTTTAGAATGTGTTAGTTCTTTCTTAGGAGTAAAGACTTATTCTTAAGACTTTCTCAAAACTACACGTGAATGTCAGAGAATTGTGTCAGTGGGTAAATTATTAGTTATTGTTAAGCCTGATTATTTGAGCTCAATCCCTCGGTAGTCCATATCACTGCTACAGATTTTTTTAATGTTTCTATAGGCGGGCTGCTCTATATGCAAACTCACACACCAGCAGATACTTAACTAATTTTTCAGCCTAAATAAGGGCCAGTGTGGTCACTGGCCAAAAGACCCGTTGTGTTCCATGTCAAGAACTTACTTATGGGATGTAGATAATAAATAGCAATAAGTTGTACTCTCACTAGCACATATACACCATAACATATGTGCACACACACTCCTGCATTTTTAAAATTTTTTATTTTATTTTTATTGATTACAGTTTATTCACTTTGTATCCCTGTTTTAGATCCCTCCTCATCCTCTCCCAATGCTACCCTCTCTCCTTCTTCTTCTCCTGAGCACCTCCCACAGTCCACTGATAGGGGAGGTACTTCTCTCCTTCCATCTGAACCTAGTCCATCAGGTCTCATCAGGACTGTCTTCATTGTCTTCCTCTGTGGACTGGTAAGGCTGTTCCCCCCACAGACATAGGTGATCAAAGAGCCAGGCCCTGAGTTCATGTCAGAGACAGTCCTTGTTCCCATTACTAGGGTACCCTCTTGGAAACTGAGCAGCAATGGGCTAAATCTGTCAGGGGTACTACATTATCTTCATTTGTGGTCCTTGTTTGGATTATGAGTCTCCAAAAATCCCTGTGCCCATATTTTTGGTTCTATTGCTCTTCTTGAGGAGCTCCTGTCCCCTCCAGGTCTTTCTATCTCCCCCTTCTTTCATAAGATTAACTGCACTCTGCCCAAAGGTTCATTATGAGTCTCAGCATCTGTTTTGATACCCTGCTGGATAGTCTTTAAGAGGCCCTCTGTGGTAAGCTCCTGTCCAGTTCCCTGTTTTCTCCATCTTCTGATGTCCATCCGGTTTGCCTTTCTGAATAAAGATTGAGCATCTTACCCAGGGTCCTCT
>NW_026587484.1:0-13125 GCF_907164565.1 Psammomys obesus | reverse complement strand
GGACACAATGAAAGCAGTGCTAAGAGGAAAGTTCATAGCACTAAGTGCCTTCAAGAAGAAATTCGAGACAGCTCATTCAAGCAACTTAATGGCCCACTTAAAAACCCTAGAAAAAGAAGAAGCAGACACACCAAAAAGGAGTAGACGGCTGGAAATAATCAAACTCAGGGCTGAAATCAATCAATTAGAAACAAATAAAACAATTCAAAGAATCAATGAAACCAAGAGCTGGTTCTTGGAGAAAATCAACAAGATCGATAAACCCTTAGCCAAGCTAACTAAAAGGCAGAGAGACACCACCCAAATCAACAAAATCAGAAATGAAAAGGGGGACATAACTACAGACACTGGGGATATCCAAACAATCATTAGGACTTACTGCAAAAGTCTATACTCAACAAAATTTGAAAACCTAAATGAAATGGACAATTTTCCTGATCGACTTGACTTACCAAAGCTGAATCAGGACCAGGTAAATCAATTAAATAGTCCTATATCCCCCAAAGAAATAGAAGCAGTCATCAAAAGTCTCCCATCCAAAAAAAGCCCAGGACCAGATGGCTTCAGCGCAGAATTCTACCAGACCTTCAAAGAAGAGCTAACTCCAATTCTCTTCAAACTATTCCACAAAATAGAAACAGAAGGAACATTACCAAACTCATTCTATGAAGCCACAGTCACCTTGGTACCTTTGAGTCTCACAAAGACTCAACAAAGAAAGAGAATTTAAGGCCAATCTCCTTTATGAACATTGATGCAAAAATACTTAACAAAATACTTACAAACCGAATCCAAGAACACATCAAAGATATTATCCACTATGATCAAGTAGGCTTCATCCCAGGTATGCAGGGGTGGTTCAATATACGGAAATCCATCAATGTGACCCACCATATTAACAAAATGAAAGAAAAAAACCACATGATAATCTCCCTAGATGCTGAAAAAGCATTTGACAAAATCCAACATCCATTCATGTTTAAAGTACTGGAGAGATCAGGGATACAAGGCACATATCTAAACATAGTAAAGGCGATTTACAGCAAGCCTATAGCCAACATCAAACTGAATGGAGAGAAACTTAAAGCAATCCCACTGAAATCAGGGACAAGACAAGGCTGCCCACTCTCTCCATATCTCTTCAACATAGTGCTGGAAGTCCTTGCTAGAGCAATAAGACAGTTGAAGGAGATCAAGGGGATACAGATGGGAAAGGAAGAAGTCAAATTATCACTATTTGCAGATGATATGATAATATATATGAGTGACCCCAAAAACTCTACCAGGGAACTCCTACAGCTGATAAACACCTTCAGCAAAGTGGCCGGATACAAAATTAACTCAAAAACATCAGTAGCACTCCTGTATACAAAAGACAAAAGGGCTGAGAAAGAAATTAGAGAAACAATACCATTCACAATAGCCACAAATGACATAAAGTACCTTGGTGTAACCCTAACCAAGCAAGTCAAAGACTTATATGAAAAAAATTTCAAGTCTCTGAAGAAAGAATTAGAGGAAGATATGAGAAGATGGAAAGATCTCCCATGCTCATGGCTTGGCAGGATTAACATAGTAAAAATGGCCATCTTACCAAAAGCAATGTATAGATTTAATGCAATTCCCATCAAATTGCCAACACGATTCTTTACAGACCTGGAAAGAAAAATTCTCAACTTCGTATGGAATAACAAGAAACCGAGAATTGCTAAAACAATCCTCTACAATAAAAGATCTTCTGGAGGTATCTCCATCCCTGATCTCAAGCTGTACTATAGAGCAACAGTTATAAAAACTGCATGGTACTGGCATAGAAACAGAATGGTGGATCAATGGAATCGAACAGAAGACCCAGAAATAAACCCACACACTTTCGGACACCTGATTTTTGACAAAGATGCCAAAACCATACAATGGAAAATTGATAGCATCTTCAACAAATGGTGCTGGTCCAACTGGATGTCTACATGTAGAAAAATGAAAATAGATCCATACTTATCACCCTGCACAAAACTGAAGTCCAAGTGGATCAAAGACCTCAACATAAAACCAGACACATTAAATCGGCTAGAAAAAAAAGTGGGGAATACCCTAGAACTCATTGGTACAGGAGAAAACTTCCTGAACAGAACACCAACAGCACAGGCTCTAAGAGCAACAATCAATAAATGGGACCTCATGAAATTGAAAAGCTTCTGTAAAGCAAAGGACACCGTCATCAAAACAAAGCGACTGCCTACAGATTGGGAAAGAATCATCACCAACCCTTTATCTGACAGAGGACTCATATCCAATATATATAAAGAACTAAACAAGCTGAAAAGCAATAAACCAAGTAATCCACTTCAAAAATGGGGAACAGAGCTAAAGAGAGAATTCTCTGTAGAGGAATATCGAATGGCAGAGAAGCACTTAAAGAAATGCTCAACCTCATTAGCCATTAGGGAAATGCAAATCAAAACAACCCTGAGATTTCACCTTACACCCATCAGAATGGCCAAGATGAAAAACTCAAGGGACAACACATGCTGGAGAGGTTGTGGAGAAAGGGGAACCCTTCTCCATTGCTGGTGGGAATGTAAACTTGTAAAACCACTCTGGAAATCAATCTGGCACTTTCTCAGACAACTAGGAATAGTGCTTCCTCAAGATCCAGCCATACCACTCCTAGGCATATACCCAAAAGAGGCTCAAGTACACAAAAAGGACATTTGCTCAACCATGTTTGTAGCAGCTTTATTTGTAATCGCCAGAAGCTGGAAACAACCCAGATGCCCCTCAACTGAAGAATGGATGCAGAAACTGTGGTACATCTATACAATGGAGTATTACTCAGCAATGAAAAGTAAGGAAATCATGAAATTTGCAGGTAAATGGTGGGACCTGGAAAGGATCATCCTGAGTGGGTTGTCCCAGAAGCAAAAAGACACGCATGGTATATACTCACTCATATAAACATACAACATAGAATAAACCCACTAAAATCTGTACATCTAAACAAACTAAGCAAAAGAGAGGACCCTAACTAAAATGTTCAACCCCCATCCTGAAAGGCAAAGAGGATGGACATCAGAAGAAAAAGAAAATAGGGAACAACCTCGGAACCTGCTACAGAGGGCCTCTGAAAGCCAGAAGAAAACAGGAAACAACCTTGAAACCTGCCACAAAGGGCCTCTGAAAGCTTCTGCAGTATAGAATGTCAAAGCAGATGCTGAGCCTGATGGCCAACTGATGGGCAGAGTGAATGGAATTCTATGTAAGAAGTGGGAAATAGTAAGAGCTGGAGGGGACGGGAACTCCACAAGGAGAGCAACAGAACAAGATAATTTGAACACAGGGAACTTCCCAGAGACTCATACTCCAACCAAGGCCTATTCGTGAAGATGACCTGGAACCCCTGCACAGGTGTAGCCCATGGCAGTTCAGTGTCCAATTGGGTTACATAGTAATGGGAAGAGGGACTGCCTCTGACATAATCTGATTGGCCTGTTCCTTGATCACTTCCCCCTGAGTGGGGAGCAGCCTTATCAGGCCACAGTAGAGGACAATGCAGCCACTTTTGATGAGAACTGATAGACTAAGATCAGAAAGAAGAGGAGAATCTCCCCTATCAGTGGACTTGGGGAGTGGCATGCATGCAGAAAGGGGAGGGAGGATGGGATCGGGAGGGGAGGAGGGAAGGGCTTTTCGGGGGATACAAAATGAATAAAGTGTAATTAATAAAAAAATTTAAAAAAAGAGAAAAAAGAAAAAAAAAGTCAGTAGCCCTCCTGTATACAAATGGCAAACAGGCCAAGAAAGAAATTAGGAAAATAACAGCCTTCACTATAGCCACAAAAAAACATAAAATAATTTTGATGTAACTCTAACCAAGCAAGTGAAAGACCTGTATGACAAGAACTTCAAGTCACTGAAGAAAGAAATTGAAGAAGATATCAGAAGACGGATAGATCTCCTATCATCATGGATCAGTAGGATTAACATAGTAAAAATGACCATCTAACCAAAAGCAATCTACAGATGCAATGCAGTCTCCATCAAAATAGCAACACAGTTCTTTATATACCTTAAAAGGACAATTCAAAACTTCATATGGAAAAAGAAAAAACATAGACTAGCTAAAACAAATTCTATACAATAAAAGAATTTGTGGAGGTATCTCCATCCCTGACTTAAAGCTATACTACAGAGCAATAGTAATAAAAATTACAGGATTCAGGCATAGAAATAGACTGGTTGATCAACAGAATTAAATCGAAGCTCCAGAAATAAACCCACATACCTATAGACAGTTGTTTTTTGACAAAAAAAAAAAAAAATGGAAAATCATACAATGGAAAAAAGATAGCATTTTCAAAAAATGGTGCTGGTCTACCTGGATGTCTACAGGTAAGAAAAAGTCAAATAGATCCATATTTATCACCCTGACCAAAACTAATGTTGGATCAAAGATTTCAACATAAAACTAGACACACTGAGTTTATTAGAAGAAAAAGTGGGGAAGGGCCTTGAACTCATTGGCACAGGAAGACAACTTCTTGATGTAAGATCGAAAAGTAATAAATAGGACCTCATGAAACTGAAAAGCTTCTATAAAAAAAATGGACAATGTCAATAAAACAAAAATACAGCCTGGGAAAACATCTTCACCAACCTTACATCCAAAAAGTGGGCTAATATCCAAAATATATAAATAACTCAAGAAACTGAACACCAAGAAACTGAATAATAAAATTTTAAAATGGGGTACAGAGCTAAACAGAGAATTCTCAACAGAGGAATATTGAATGTCTGAGAAGCACTTAAAGAAATGCTTGATGTCATTAGTTATCAGGAAAGTGCAAATCGAAATGACTCTGAGATTTCATCATATGCTTATCAGAACGGCTAAGATAAAAAACCCATGTGACAGCACATGCTGGCAAGGTTGTGGAGAAAGGGGAACACTCCTCCATTGCTGCTGGGAGTGCAAACTTGTAAAACCACCTTGGAAATAAATTTGGTGCTTTCTCAGAAAATTGGGAACAGCATTTCCTCAGGACCCAGCTATACCATTACTGAGCATATACCCAAAACATGCTACATCATACAACAGGGACACTTGCTGAGCTATGTTTGTAGAGGTTTTATTCTTAATGGCAAGAAACTGAAACAACCCAGGTGTTCCTCAACCAAAGAAGAAATAAAGAAACTGTGGTACATCTACACAATGGAATACTATTCAACTATTAAAAAACAAGGACATCAGGAAATTTCCAGGCAAATGCACACATCTGGAAAACACCCAACCTGAGTGAGGCAACTGAGATGCAGAAATACAAGCAGAGTATATCCTCACTTATAAGCATATATTAGCCATATGATACAGGATAACTGTACTACAATCCTCAGACCTAAAGAAGTTAGGTAACAAGGAGTAGGGAGAATGCTTAATTCTCAGTCAGAAGGGCAAATAGAATAGATACTGAAAGCAGTTGAAGAGATACCAGAAGCAGTTGAACAGGAGAGAAATCTACTGAAAAGCTACACCCACCAGGGGATTAAAGCAGATGCTGACACTCACAGCCAGACTTTGGGCAGAATACAGGGAGCCTTATGGAATAGGAGGGATAGAAGGACCCAGAAAGGATTGGAGCTTCACAGAGAGACCAGCAGAGCCAACAAATGCAGGCCTGGTGTGCCTGTGGAGACTGACGTATCAACCAAGGACTATGCACGGAGAGGATCTACCCCCTCCCCTGCTCAGATGTTACCCATAGGCAGCTCAGTCTCCGTGTTGACTTCTTAGTAAGGGAAACAGGGACTGTCTCTGACTTGGACTCTATTGTCTGCTCCTTGATCTCTTCCCCCTGGCAGGGTAGTTTTGCCAGGCCACAGAGGCAGAAAATGCATTCAGGCCTGATAAGAATTGATAGGCTGGGGCCAGTTGGTAGGGGAGGAGGACTTCCCCTTTCTGAGGACTAGGGGAAAGGGATGGGGGAAGAAGGAGAAAGCATGGGACCTGGATGAGATGAGGAAGGGGGCTAAGATTGTGATGTAAAGTGAAAAATTTTAAAAATTAAATTTAAATAAAAAATAGAAAAGTGATAGGTTTCATTGGGAAATTTGAGTCCATTGGCACAGGAGAAGCTACAGTTCAAAAGACAACTGTGTGCTTGCATTTGTGAGATGATTGTATTGCCATCTACTTTCTATGTGTAACTTCCTCATGGCTTGTGCTCAAGATGAGGAAATTTCTTTTTCTTTAATTCATTCATTTTTAAATACTTACAAAATAATTTTATGTATATGAGTGTTCTCTGCATGTGCACCATGTCACTGGTGGCAACAGAAGAGGGTGTCAGAGCCCCCTGAAATTGGAGTTACAGCCAGTTGTGAGTTGCTATGTAAGTCCTTGGAGCTGAACTCAGGTCCTCTACAAAATCAACAGATGGGTTGAACTGCTGGCTTATCTCTAGACTAATGACTGTCTTGTGTATGCAGAGCTGAGTTAAGTCTCTAGCCCAAGGACTATTTTTGTACTGTTAATCATAAAGATGGCAGGAGAAAGACCACTGATCCAAATTACCATGGCCAAATTAATTAAAGCAAACAATTAAAATAAGACTTTTTATTCATGTACATAGGTTGCCTCCTCTATAGCGAGTCTTGTGAGGTCAGCTTTGGATGTGAAGAAGAAGAAAAAGATTTTTCTGGCTCATGGGTAGAGGGTTTCCAAGTGGAGATTTGGCAAGTAAAATAGGTAGAGTTATACAAGCAGAACAAAAGCATATGCATTAGCCCTAATGACCTTCTGAAACAAAGACTTGGTTACAAGGTGGGCATAAAAAGGTAGTCAATTGAGTGAGTATATACTGTATGTGTCTTTCTGCTTCTGGGAGAGTTCACCCAGGTTGATCCTTTCCAGGTCCCACCATTTACCTGCAAATTTCATGATTTCCTTATTTTTCATTGCTGAGTAATATTCCATTGTGTAGACGTACAATTTCTGCATCCATTCTTCAGTTGAGGGGCATCTGTACATCTAAAGAAACTAATCAAGAGCGAGGAGCCTAACTAAAATGCTCAGTCCCCATCCCGAAAGCCAAAGAGGATGGACACCAGAAGAAGAAGAAAACAGGAAAGAAGTTAGGAACCTGACACAGAGGGCCTCTGAAAGGCTCTGCCCTGCAGACTATCAAACCAGACGCTGAGACTTATGGCTAACTGTTGGGCAGAGTGCATGGAATCTTATGTAAGAAGTGGGAAATGGTAAAATTTGGAGAGGACAGGAACCCCACAAGGAGAGCAACAGAACCAGAAAATTTGAATACAGGGGTCTTCCCAGAGACTTATACTCCAACCAAGTACCAAGCCTGGAGATAACCTAGAACCCTTGCACAGATGTAGCCCATGGCAACTTAGTGTCCAAGTGGGTTCCATAGTAATGGGAAGAGGGACTGCCTCTGACATAATCTGACTGGCCTGTTCCTTGATCACCTCCCTCTGAGAGGGGAACAGCCTTACCAGGCCACAGAAGATGACAATTCGGCCACTCCTGATGAGATCTGATAGACTAAGATCAGAAGGAAGGAGAGGAGGACCTCCCCTATCAGTGGACTTGGGGAGGGCTATGTGTGAAGAAGGGGGAGGGAGGGTGGGATTGGGAGGGGAGGAGGGAGGGGCTTAGGGGGAGATAAAAAGTGAATAAAGTGTAATTAATAAAAGTTAAAAAAAGTATTCCCACTGGAAAAAAATATGAATTACTTAGAAGATAATTCTCCAAATACAGTATGACACTGTGAAATATTGTAATGTTAAGTTGCATTTATTGAAAATGAATTGTTATTTTATATGTAATCTTTCTAATAATCTAGATCTAAGAAAAAAGGTAGTCATAACCACAGGTAGTCATAACAAGGTAGTCATAGGTGCTCATATAACCTTTTGAAACAAAGATAAGGTTGCAAAATAGTTATAAGCAAAGACATGAGTGTTGTTTCTTGAACATGCAGTATAGAAACATTTGTAGTTAAGGTCACAAGTGGGACATAGCTCAGTCTTTGAGAAACAGAGGTTTAATCATAATAGGGAATGAGCCTAGTTTTCCTTTATTATAAAATGGTTTTTAAACCTATGATGGAAGCGGACTGGTACACATGGGTACACAGGAGAGCTATCTCTGCAGCCCAAGGACTATTTTTTATACATGTATGTGCATAAAACCTGAAAGAAGTATACCCAAGACAGAGATATATGTCTGGAGGGTGGGAATAGGACCTGGATGAGAGAAAGAAAACTGTCTTTCTGTTCAACTCCATCCTACTCTGTCTCTATTTGTGCTGTGGTTTTGCGTTCATACTGAGGGGTTTAAGTAGTTACTATGCCATCTTTTGATTTAAAGGTGATCACATGAAAACAGATATTGCCCAGCTACAAAAATATCCTACCAAGACATTTGGCATATTTAAAAGTATGCATGGAATAAAATGTACGAGAACAGGCACTAGACAGTTGTAGGCTACAGGTTTCAGGGGTGGGAAGAACATAGCAAACCCTGAAATAACAGCTAAATGAAGTCAGGAAAAGATGCATTGCAAGGAAGGACCAGTGCCCTCCTTTCTTAGCGTCCTCCAACATTCGTTAATCCATAATGTCCTGCTGATCTTTAAACCCATTTAGTTTCAAGTTGCATATGTGCTTTCAGAACTTAACAGAATAGGTTGCCACAGTGATGCATGTCAACACCGGAAAGAAAAAGTGAAGGTGTCAAATGGCCAAAGGAAGTGCACAAATTAAACCAAATAGCCACGATGTGTAATACACTCCAGATAAGAAATCAGAGGTGAAGCCAAAATGGAGAGTGGTTCTTTCAGAAGAAAGAGTGAATCTATATTTTGACAGGGAATTAATGTTAGGAGCTCATCTTCTGTTGTAGTTGGCCATTGAGAATCTCTATCTACCGCTGCCTGCATTTATGAGAATGAAGCACAAGAACCATCAGGATGCTCCTATGGGTGCCTAGAGCACTTCTCAGACATTTGGAAGATTGATTTACAAAGGCATTCTGATTTACAAAGGGTGTGAGAATCATGGTCTTACTTCCAAATGGGGTCACCATACAATCTATCATCGAAACAAGGGTAACTTTCAGTTATATAGGAACAACTATAAGAACAAAGTGGTGCTTCTGATGATTGAATCAGGACAGTGGGCATGATCTGAAATGGTCCACTATAAAGAGGAACATGTGAACACCCCATTCATAAGAGAAGTTTGGGCTTCTGGGAATGACCATCTTTTTTTTTTTTTTTATGGTCTCAGTATAGTTTGTTTTACTTATTTTTTTTATTAATTACACTTTATTCATTTTGTATCCCCTCATAAGCCCTTCCCTCCTCCCCTCCCAATCCCACCCTCCCTCCCCTTTCTGCATGCATGCCACTCCCCAAGTCCACTGATAGGGGAGGTTCTCCTCTCCTTTCTGATCTTAGTCTATCAGTCCTCTACTATGGTCTGGTAAGGCTACTCCCCCATCAGGGGGAGGTGATCAACAAGCAGGCCAATCAGATTATGTCAGAGGCAGTCCCTCTTCCCATTACTATGTAACCCACTTGGACACTGACCTGCCATGGGCTGCATCTGTGCAGGGGTTCTAGGTTATCTCCAAGAATAGTCCTTGGTTGGAGTATGAGTCTCTGGGAAGTTCACTGTGTTCACATTTTTTGTTCTGTTGCTCTCCTTGTGGAGTTCCCGTACCCTCCAGCTCTTACCATTTCCCACTTCTTACATAGAATTCCATTCACTCTGCCAATCAGTTGGCCATCAGGCTCAGCATCTGCTTTGACAGTCTATACTGCAGAGGCTTTCAGAGGCCCTCTGTGGCAGGTTCCGAGGTTGTTCCCTATTTTCTTTTTCTTCTGATGTCCATCCTCTTAGCCTTTCAGGATGGGGGTTGAACATTTTAGTTAGGGTCCTCTCTTTTGCTTAGTTGGTTTAGATGTACAGATTTTAGTGGGTTTATTCTATGTTGTATGTTTATATGAGTGAGTATATACCATGCGTGTCTTTTTGCTTCTGGGACAACCCACTCAGGATGATCCTTTCCAGGTCCCACCATTTACCTGCAAATTTCATGATTTCCTTACTTTTCATTGCTGAGTAATACTCCATTGTATAGATGTACCACAGTTTCTGCATCCATTCTTCAGTTGAGGGGCATCTGGGTTGTTTCCAGCTTCTGGCAATTACAAATAAAGCTGCTACAAACATGGTTGAGCAAATGTCCTTTTTGTGTACTTGAGCCTCTTTTGGGTATATGCCTAGGAGTGGTATGGCTGGATCTTGAGGAAGCGCTATTCCTAGTTGTCTGAGAAAGTGCCAGATTGATTTCCAGAGTGGTTTTACAAGTTTACATTCCCACCAGCAATGGAGAAGGGTTCCCCTTTCTCCACAACCTCTCCAGCATGTGTTGTCCCTTGAGTTTTTCATCTTGGCCATTCTGATGGGTGTAAGGTGAAATCTCAGGGTTGTTTTGATTTGCATTTCCCTAATGGCTAATGAGGTTGAGCATTTCTTTAAGTGCTTCTCTGCCATTCGATATTCCTCTACAGAGAATTCTCTCTTTAGCTCTGTTCCCCATTTTTTAAGTGGATTACTTGGTTTGCTGCTTTTCAGCTTGTTTAATTCTTTATATATACTGGATATGAGTCCTCTGTCAGATAAAGGGTTGGTGATGGTTCTTTCCCAATCTGTAGGCAGTCGCTTTGTTTTGATGACAGTGTCCTTTACTTTACAGAAGCTTTTCAATTTCATGAGGTCCCATTTATTGATTGTTGCTCTTAGAGCCTGTGCTGTTGGTGTTCTATTCAGGAAGTTTTCTCCTGTACCAATGAGTTCTAGGGTATTCCCCACTTTTTTTCTAACCAATTTAATGTGTCTGGTTTTATGTTGAGGTCTTTGATCCACTTGGACTTCAGTTTTGTGCAGGGTGATAAGTATGGATCTATTTTCATTTTTCTACATGTAGACATCCAGTTGGACCAGCACCATTTGTTGAAGATGCTATCAATTTTCCATTGTATGGTTTTGGCATCTTTGTCAAAAATCAGGTGTCCGAAAGTGTGTGGGTTTATTTCTGGGTCTTCTGTTCGATTCCATTGATCCACCATTCTGTTTCTATGCCAGTACCATGCAGTTTTTATAACTGTTGCTCTATAGTACAGCTTGAGATCAGGGATGGAGATACCTCCAGAAGATCTTTCAGTATAGAGGATTGTTTTAGCAATTCTCGGTTTCTTGTTATTCCATACGAAGTTGAGAATTTTTCTTTCCAGGTCTGTAAAGAATCATGTTGGCAATTTGATGGGAATTGCATTAAATCTATACATTGCTTTTGGTAAAATGGCCATTTTTACTATGTTAATCCTGCCAAGCCATGAGCATGGGAGATCTTTCCATCTTCTCATATCTTCCTCCAATTCTTTCTTCAGGGACTTGAAATTTTTTTCATACAAGTCTTTGACTTGCTTGGTTAGGGTTACACCAAGGTACTTTATATCCTTTGTGGCTATTGCGAAGGGTGTTGTTTCTCTAATTTCTTTCTCAGCCCTTTTGTCTTTTGTATACAGGAGTGCTACTGATGTTTTTGAGTTAATTTTGTATCCGGCCACTTTGCTGAAGGTGTTTATCAGCTGTAGGAGTCCCCTGGTAGAGTTTTTGGGGTCACTCATGTATACTATCATATCATCTGCAAATAGTGATAATTTGACTTCTTCCTTTCCCATCTGTATCCCCTTGATCTCCTTCAACTGTCTTATTGCTCTAGCAAGGACTTCCAGCACTATGTTGAAGAGATATGGAGAGAGTGGGCAGCCTTGTCTTGTCCCTGATTTCAGTGGGATTGTTTTAAGTTTCTCTCTGTTCAGTTTGATGTTGGCTATAGGCTTGCTGTAAATTGCCTTTACTATGTTTAGATATGTGCCTTGTATCCCTGATCTCTCCAGTACTTTAAACATGAATGGATGTTGAATTTTGTCAAATGCTTTTTCAGCATCTAGGGAGATTATCATGTGGTATTTTTCTTTCAGTTTGTTAATGTGGTGGATCACATTGATGGATTTCCATATATTGACACACCCCTGCATACCTGGGATGAAGCCTACTTGGTCATAGTGGATAATATCTTTGATGTGTTCTTGGATTCGGTTTGTAAGTATTTTGTTAAGTATTTTTGCATCAATGTTCATAAAGGAGATTGGCCTTAAATTCTCTTTCTTTGTTGAGTCTTTGTGAGACTCAAAGGTACCAAGGTGACTGTGGCTTCATAGAATGAGTTTGGTAATGTTCCTTCTGTTTCTATTTTGTGGAATAGTTTGAAGAGAATTGGAGTTAGCTCTTCTTTGAAGGTCTGGTAGAATTCTGCGCTGAAGCCATCTGGTCCTGGGCTTTTTTTGGATGGGAGACTTTTGATGACTGCTTCTATTTCTTTGGGGGATATAGGACTATTTAATTGATTTACCTGGTCCTGATTCAGCTTTGGTAAGTCAAGTCGATCAGGAAAATTGTCCATTTCATTTAGGTTTTCAAATTTTGTTGAGTATAGACTTTTGCAGTAAGTCCTAATGATTGTTTGGATTTCCTCAGTGTCTGTAGTTATGTCCCCCTTTTCATTTCTGATTTTGTTGATTTGGGTGGTATCTCTCTGCCTTTTAGTTAGCTTGGCTAAGGGTTTTTCAATCTTGTTGATTTTCTCAAAGAACCAGCTCTTGGTTTCATTGATTCTTTGAATTGTTTTATTTGTTTCTAATTGATTGATTTTAGCCTTGAGTTTGATAATTTCCAGCCGTCTACTCCTTTTTGGTTTGTCTGCTTCTTCTTTTTCTAGGGTTTTTAAGTAGGCCATTAAGTTGCTTGAATGAGCTGTCTCGAATTTCTTCTTGAAGTCACTTAGTGCTATGAACTTTCCTCTTAGCACTGCTTTCATTGTGTCCCACAAGTTTGGGTATGTTGTGTCTTCATTTTCATTGAGTTCTAGAAAGGCTTTAATTTCTTTCTTTATTTCTTCCCTGACCCAGCTGTCATTTAGTAACAAGTTGTTCAGTTTCCATGTGTGTGTAGGCTTTTTGCTATTTCTGTTGTTGTTGA
>NW_026587483.1:0-4768 GCF_907164565.1 Psammomys obesus | reverse complement strand
CTATATAAGCTTCATTATTTCACTGTTTAGCTTCTGTGACAATGATCTGTCCCTTGGTGAGAGTGAGGTGATGAAGTTTACCATTATTACTGTATTGGGATTGATATGTGATTGACGTTTTAATAATGTTCCTTTTACAAATGCAGGTGCCCTTCTATTTGGGGCATAGTTGTTCAAGATATTGTTGTCCTCATGGTGGATTTGTCTATGAAGAGGACAAAGTATCCTTCACTTCTCTTTTGAGTAATTTTGGTTGGAAAACTATTTTATTAGATATTAAGATGGTAGTGCCACTTACTCCTGGGTTCCATTTGATTGGAAAACCATTTTTTAGCACTTTACTCCAAGGTAGTGTCTATCTTTGAGGCTGAAGTGTGTTTATTGTATGCAGCAGAATGTAGGATTTTGTTTCCGTAACTATTCTGTTAGCATGTGTCTTTTTATTGGATTGCTGACTCCATTGATGTTGAGAGATACTAGTCATCAATGAATTTCAGTTCCTTTTATTGTGGTGTTATTGCAGATAGTGTATTTATGTGCTTATTTTCTTTTGATTTTTCTTCTGATGTTATCTATATTGTATATTTTGTGGGTGTAGTTGATCTCATTGAGTTGGAGTTTTCTTTCTAGTAGCTTTTCAAGGTCAGGGATAGTGCACAGACATTGTTTGTTTTAACTTAGTTTTGGCATGGAATATCTTGTTTCCTCCATCTCTGTTCATTATAAGTTTTACTGAGTACAGTAGTCTGCTCTGGCATCTGTGGTCTCTTCACATCTGCATGACATCCCCCCAGGCCCTTCTGGGTTTCATAGGCTCTGTTGGAAAATCTGGTGTAGTCCTAATAAGTCTGCCTTTATATGTCACTTGATCTTTTTCCTTTGTGCTCTTGATATATTTTTTCTTCATTGTGTAGATTTATTGTTTTGATTATTTTATGGCAAGAGAATTTTCTTTTCTGATCTAGTCTATTTAGTGTACTGTAAGCCTCCTGTATGTTTAAAGTTATCTCTTACTTAAGGTTGGAGAAATTTTCTTCCATGATTTTTATTAAAAATATATTCTGCACCTTGGAGCCTGGAATCATCTGTTTAGTCTATTCCTATTGTTCTTAGGTTTCACATTTTCATGGAGTCCTTGAACTTTTCTGATTGTATGTTTTCTTTGAGAGATAGATCAGTTTCTTCAATTGTATCTTCAATGCCTGAGATTCTCTCCTCCATTTCTTGTATTTTGTAAGTGATGCTTATCCCTGTGGTACTTGATCTCTTCTCTATGTATTCCATCTCCAGGGGTTTCTGTGTGTTTTCTTATTGATTCAAATTCCATTTTCAAGAATTAAATAATTTTAATAATTTCCTTCACCTGTTTAATTGTGGTTTCTTGTCTATGATGGCCTCTCTTTGTTTGCCCTCTATTTCCCTTTATTTCTTTGAGACATTTGTTCTTTTCTTCTTTATGTCTCTAATAACTGCATAAACATAGATTTAATGTTCTTTTTCTGTGTTTCAGCTGTATTAGAATATCCATTGTTCTCAGGGGTGGGTTCGGGTGTAGCCATGATTTCCCAGTTTTTGTTGACTGTGTTTCTATGCTGGCCTTTGGCCATCTGGTTCTCTGTAGACTTACCTGTTTCTTTCTGGAAACTGTACCAAAGCCTGGATCCTCCTGACTTTGGAGTTTAGAGTAGTATTCAGGAAGATGTCAAATGTACAGTTGCTCAGCAATGGATACTGGCAGTTCAGATGCCAGCATCTTGAAGGGCAGGGCACATGGCAGTGTATGACCACATAAACATGTAGGGACTGGTGAATTGAAGGACAAGGGTGTGCATGCACTGGAACCATAAATTTTGGAGTGCAGGTACTGGTGGTCATCATTAGCAAGGTTCAGGTGCCTCAGGTTGTATCTGAGGGATTCTTCAGAATAAAGCTGGCTGCTGCTTACAGGCCTGCCCCAAACTGTGCTCACTGTGCTCAGATTCCTCTGAGTTCTGCCTTCTTAGATCTGCCATCCCTGTAATTTTATTTTTCACATGATGTCCACAGGGTGACCAGTAGAACAGTGGCTTGGTGGCTTAGATGCTCTCCCAGTAAACCTGAAACTGCCCTACAGGGAGCAGGACGAATCCAAAGTCTGGCTTCTAGAGCAAACAGTTCCAGTATATGGGGATCCAAACTCACTGGAGTATATGAACTGGCAGGTGGCCCAAATTTTGTTACTCCTGATTCTGTGAGATGGCCACAGAGGTCCTGGATCATATCCACTCCATTTCTTGGATGACCTGTCCAGAACAGGAAGCAGCAAAGTTGATGCTCTGGATCTAGCCACCTCTCCATACACTGGTCTCAGAGTCTCTGCATCTCTGCCCCTCAGATAAGGTGCACACTGGTCTCCACCATCTTGGATTCTCCTTGTTTTGAACTTTCATCCTCTTCTTTTTTGGTGGGAGCCTTTTGTAATTTTTTGAATTTACCCTTGGGTCTATTTAGGTCTATTTAGGTTGCTGAATTATTGTTGATTTCATCTTTGACTAATGGTTGCTTGGACAAATCTAAAACTTATCCACTCATGACCATCTTAAAGCTGACTAGAATATAGTATGTTTTAAAAATATTTCCTTAGAATATTCTGAATTTTGTTGAATTCTGTAGTAATGTTTTTCTGTAATTTCCAAATCTGTTAATTTGAGTACTCTATTTTTTCCTTAATTTACTTGAGATATAAGTCTGTCAATTTTCTTTATCTTCAGAAAGAGACAACTCTTCCTTTGGTTAATTCTATGTATTGTGTTCTTTGTTTCTGTTTCACTCATTTCTATTACAAAGTTATTATTTATTTTTATTATACTATTAATTAATTTGTGTACTATGACAGCATCTGCTCACACCTCTCCTCTCAGACCCTCCCTCTCACCTCACCTCCCAACCCAATGTGCCCCTCCTCCCTTTCTTTCTATAAAAAAGAAGTCCCCCATGGATATCAACCAGCCTTGGCATATAAAGTTGAAATCAGAATAAGCACAACTTCTGTTATTGAGGCTACACAAGGCAGTCAAATTAGAATGGGTGTTTGATTTTTTTCATTATCCAGAGATAAAAGTTCAGTTACAATTTAAAAAGTACACACAAAACATATTTGATTATCATTATTAGCCCTATAATTCTACTTTAAAGAATCTAAAGAATGTCTCCTTCACGGAAAACACATTTAATATATCAAAGCCTGCTTTTAGGCTGGTATTATTTGCAGTATGAGTGCAGTCCAGAGAAACAAAAAACACTTCAACTGGTCTTTTTATGCATAGCAAATACAAAGAAATATCTCCTTTTACTATATGTATCATTATCTATGCTACAAACTAGAAAAAGTTTATTAAGTCAATCTATCTTATTACTAAGTTTTATTCCATCAGGAGTGTATCCTCTGTGACCTTCTATCTTTAAACTACATTTTCAGGGAGCTCTAAGCCTATAATAAAAGATCTTAAACCTATACATGAATATCCAGGCCTCTCAGAGTATGCATATTGCCTTTGTTTACCCTGCACCAATATACTGTTTAGGGGCACATACCCCAAGAAAACTCCTGAAATGATGATCTTATCTCTCTATCTGCTTAACTCTGCTTAACAATTTCCAGGGCATAAAGAAGATTTTCAAACAATGGACAGATAAAGTTAAGTTTAGTATTTTCATAAGGCTCAGGTCTCATCAGGGCTGGCTGCATTGTCTTCCTCTACGACCTGGTAAGGCTGCTCCCTGTTAAGGGGAGGTGATCAAAGAGCCAGCAACTGAGTTTAATTCAGAGGAAGTCCCTGTTCCCCTTACAATGCAGCCAGCTCTGATGAGACCTGATAGGCTAGGGTTAGAGGGAAGGGGAGGAAGACCTCCCTATCAGCAGACTTGGAGAGGTGCATGGGAGGATATGAGTGCGGGAAGATGTGGAGGGCATGAGCAAGGGTGCTACAGCTAAGATACAAATGAATAAACTATAAATAATTAATAATGCCTAATTAAAAAAAAAGACTCAGACATAATTTTTCTGGAGGAAAAAAAAAAAAAAAACAACAGAAATTGAATTAAAGTCCAGAATGTTCCCAGTAATGCAACACACAATTTAAAAAAAAGAAGTTAGAGATAGAACAATTGTAACAATCTCAGTTTTGCTGGAATAGCGCCAAGCAACTGTACTGGTACATGACTCTCAACAATTTCAATGAATATGGCTCTGTCATTCTCCCCTTGTGATTTAACTTTTTTTTTTAGATTTATGGTAGTCATGACATGTAGGTCATTTTTTAGTCTTCAGAATATTACTGGAAGAACAAAACTGAAAATTAGAACAATTTCCAGGATTTTTCTGGAATTAATAATGAAAGAGAAAAGAGTCCTGTCCTGAGTCAAAAGATGTCAAAGACTATAGAAATGTATTTGCAACTTCCACAGCTGAGATAGATGATGATTGGTCTGAGCTTATAGCTGGAATTTGTTGATGCAAGTATTGTATATTTACCGACAAATCAGAGCTGTTCCGTAGGTCATGGAGGTGGGACCTAACTTATCCCCATGTTACCTTAGAAAAATTATAGGAGTGGGATAACAAATATTCACTGAAACAGTGAATAAGAAGAAAAATGAGAAGAACCCATGAAGATGCAAACAAGGAAATGCATTTTTATACATTGATGTCATCAAAATACAATGTACACATACTTAGAAACATAAATTATATTAAACAATTGCAGGCTTACTTGACAGTATTACTTTA
>NW_026587482.1:0-3371 GCF_907164565.1 Psammomys obesus | reverse complement strand
AAAGAACTTACATGGTAACCTTAAGGAAAATTTTGTCTTTTTTTTTTAAGTCTTGGACTATCTCTGCAAGTGGCTAAATAGCAAGAGTTGTCACCCTAGCTTTTATTTTTTTTAAAGCAAAATAACTTTATTGGGACTAGCTGACAAGTGGATCCACAATAAAAAATTGGATTGCCATTGCAATCCAGTAGGAGTTGACTGTGTTTGAAATACAAGTAATAGGAGAGTACTATCTGGATCCCAATGTGTTACAAATTGTTTTTTTTTCCTTTTTTTTAACTTTTATTAATCACACTTTATTCATTTTATATCCCCCCATAAGCCCCTCCCTCCTCCCCTCCCGGTCCCAACCTCCCCCCAATTTCTGCATGCATGCCCCTCCCCAAGTCCACTGATAGGGGAGGTTCTCCTCTCCTTCTTTCTGATCTTAGTCTATCAGTTCTCATCAGAAGTGGCTGCATTGTCAGGGTTCTAGGTTATCTCCACAGATAGTCCTTGGTTGGAGTATGAGTCTTTGGGAAGTTCCCTGTGTTCAAATTTTCTTGTTCGGTTGCTCTCCTTGTGGAGTTCCTGTCCTCTCCAGTTCTTGCTATTTCCCACTTCTTACATAAAATTCCATTCACTCTGCCCAACAGTTGGCCATCAGGCTCAGCATCTGCCTTGATAGTCTGCAGGGCAGAGGCTTTCAGAGGCCCTCTGTGGCAGGTACCTAGGTGGTTTCCTGTTTTCTTCTCGCTTTCAGAGGCCCTCTGTAGCAGGTTCCTAGGTTGTTTCCTGTTTTCTTCTTCTTCTGATGTCCATCCTCTTTGCCTTTCAGGATGGGAATTGAGCGTTTTAGTTAGGGTCCTCTCTTTTGTTTAGTTTGTTTAGATGTACCGATTTTAGTGGGTTTATCCTATGTTGTATGTTTATATGAGTGAGTATATACTGTGTGTGTCTTTTTGCTTCTGGGACAACTCACTCAGGATGATCCTTTCCAGGTCCCACCATTTACCTGCAAATTTCATGATTTCCTTATTTTTCATTGCTGAGTAATGCTCCATTGTATAGATGTACCACAATTTCTGCATCCATTCTTCAGTTGAGGGGCATCTGGGCTGTTTCCAGCTTCTGGCTATTACAAATAAAGCAGCTACAAACATGGTTGGGCAAATGTCCTTTTTGTGTACTTGAGCCTCTTTTGGGTATATGCCTAGGAATGGTATGGCTGGATCTTGAGGAAGCGCTATTCCTAGTTGTCTGAGATAGCACAATATTGATTTCCAGAGAGGTTGCACAAGTTTACATTCCCACCAGCAGTGGAGGAGGGTTCCCCTTTCTCCACAACCTCTCTAGCATGTGTTGTGACTTGTGTTTTTGATCTTGACCATTCTGATGAGTGTAAGGTGAAATCTCAGGGTTGTTTTGATTTACATTACCCTAATGGCTAATGAGGTCGAGCATTTCTTTAAGTGCTTCTCTGCCATTCGATATTCCTCTACAGAGAATTCTCTCTTTAGCTCTGTTCCCCATTTTTTAAGTGGATTACTTGGTTTATTGCTTTTCAGCTTCCTTAGTTCTTTATATATACTGGATATGAGTCCTCTGTCAGATAAAGGGTTGGTGATGATACTTTCCCAATCTGTGGGCAGTCATTTTGTTTTGATGACTATGTCCTTTGCTTTACAGAACCTTTTCAATTTCATGAGGTCCCATTTATTGATTGTTGCTCTTAGAGCCTGTGCTGTTGGTGTTCTGTTCAGGAAGTTCTCTCCTGTACCAATGAGTTCTAAGGTATTCCCCACTTTTTTTTCTAGCCGATTTAATGTGTCTGGTTTTATGTTGAGGTCTTTGATCCACTTGGACTTCAGTTTTGTGCAGGGTGATAAGTATGGATCTATTTTCATTTTTGTACATGTAGACATCCAGATGGACCAGCACCATTTATTGAAGGTGCTGTCTTTTTCCATTGTATGGTTTTGGCACCTTTGTCAAAAATCAGGTGTCCATGAGTGTGTGGGTTTATTTCTGGGTCTTCTGTTGGGTTCCATTGATCCACCGTTCTGTTTCTATGCCAGTACCATGCAGTTTTTATAACTGTTGCTCTATAGTACAGCTTGAGATCAGGGATGGAGATACCCCCAGAAGATCTTTTATTGTAGAGGATTGTTTTAGCAATTCTCCGTTTCTTGTTATTCCATAGGAAGTTGAGAATTTTTCTTTCCAGGTCTGTAAAGAATTGTGTTGGCAATTTGATGGGAATTGCATCAAATCTGTAGAATGCTTTTGGTAAGATGGCCATTTTTACTATGTTAATCCTGACAAGCCATGAGCATGGGAGGTCTTTCCATCTTCTCATACCTTCTTCTAATTCTTTCTTCAGACACTTGAAATTTTTTTTATACAAGTCTTTGACTTGCTTGGTTAGGGTTACACCAAGTATTTTGTTGAGCATTTTTGCATCAATGTTCATAAGGGAGATTGGCCTGAAATTCTCTATCTTTGTTGATTCTTTGTGAGGTTTAGGTACCAAGGTGACTGTGGCTTCATAGAATGACTTTGGTAATGTTCGTTCTGTTTCTATTTTGTGGAATAGTTTGAAGAGAATTGGAGTTAGCTCTTCTTTGAAGGTCTGGTAAAATTCTGTGCTGAGGCCATCTGGTCCTGGGATTTTTTGGATGGGAGACTTTTGATGACTGCTTCTACTTCTTTGGGGGATATAGGACTGTTTAATTGATTTACCTGTTCCTGATTCAGCTTTGGTAAGTCAAATCGATCAAGAAAATTGTCCATTTCATTTAGATTTTCAAATTTTGTTGAGCTAGCATCTCTAGTCCTGGGCCAGGTACAGACACCTTTGCTCTTTCTCATACACATTACAGATTTCTTTTAATCACTCTGTTTTCATTTGCACTGAATACCTGTATGAAAGCAGAAATAAAACAAGGCAAATGTCTGCTTAAAATAATAAGCATTTTAATGTTTATACAAAATAACATCAGAACCAAAAGTATTAAGATGGATTTGGGAAGGGGGCAAATATCACTTATTTTAATAGCAAACATGTAATTTTATGTATGTTAAGTATTCAAAATACATTATACAAAATCATTATTTTTAAAGATCTTTATACTGGGAAGAATACTTAAAACAATTTATCCAAGTTTGAGAAATCTGTGATTTACATGATATTTTTTTAGATTTGTATGCATGTATGTTATATATCCAAATTTATTCACATGATTTCTAAGCAAACAACATAGCACTCTAAGAAGGTTGGACCCTTCTTTTGTGTAGGTTAGAATGTGGATATTATCAGAAACACTGGCTATATACATGTGTACATATATGTACAAATGGAAATAAAGAAAAAATAATACAGCATTGTAACA
>NW_026587481.1:0-4002 GCF_907164565.1 Psammomys obesus | reverse complement strand
TTAGAAGGACTGAACTAACTGACAATCAGGGAGTTTGAAAGACAAAAATGAGAGAAAATCGGGTTGCCTCAGTATAACCCAGTACCTCAGCATATATGTTACAGTGGTGTAGCTTGGTCTTTTTGTGGAATTCCTAACAGGAGAGTATGGGCTGTCTCTGAACTTTTTTCCCTCTGTTTGGACCCTTTTCCTCCTACTGGGTTGCCTCTTCAAGCTTTAATATGGTGGGACATGCCTATTTTTATTACATCTTTATATGACAAGTTTGGTAGTTTTTCCTGCCTTTTTCTGAAGGAAAATGGAGAAGGAATGAATCTTGGGAAGGGGAGAGGCCTGTGGGAAGGACAGGGAAAAGAGGAGAGAGAAAAAACTGTTATAGGGAAGTAAGCACTGAAATAAAAATGAAATTAAAAATATTAAAATGTGTTCTGTTCAGGAAGTTGTCTCCTGTGCCAATGAGTTCAAGACTTTTCCCCATGTTTTCTTCTAACATGTTTAGTGTGTGTGGTTTCATGTTGAGGTCTTTGATTCACTTGGACTTTAGTTTCGTGCAGAGTGATAAGTATGGATCTACTTGCATTTTTCTACATGTAGACATGCAGGTAGTCCAGCAGCATTTGTTGAAGATACTATCTTTTTTCCATTGAATGGTTTTGGCTTCTTTGTCAAAAATCAGGTGTCCATAAGTATTCAGGTTTATTTTCAAGTTTTCTGTTCAATTCCATTGATCCACCAGCCTGTTTCTATGCCAATACCATGCAGTTTTTATTTCAGCACAGGCTCTAAGATCAACAATCAATAGATGGGACCCCATGAAACTGAAAACCTTCTGTACAGCAAAGAACACTGTCATCAGAACAAAATGACTGCCTACAGAGGGCTAATATCTGGAATATATGAATAGCTCAAGATGTTAAAAATCAACAAATCAAGTAATCCAATTAAAAAATGGGGTACTTTGCTAAACAGAGAATTATCTGTAGAGGAATATAGAGTGAAAGAGAAACACTTAAAAATGTTCAATGTCCTTAGTCATCAGGGGAATGAAAATCAAAATGACCCCGAGATTTCACCTTAGACACATCTGAATGGCTACGATCAAAAACTCAAATGACAACACATGCTGGAGAGGATGTGGAGAAAGGGGAACCCTCCTAGGTTGTGGTGGGAATGTAAACTTGTACAACCACTTTGGAAATCAGTATTGCACTTTCTCAGACAATTAGGAGTAGTGTTACCACAAGATCCAGCTATGGAACTCCTAGGCCTATATCCAAAATATACTCAAGTATACAACAAAGACATTTTCTCAACCATATTCATAGCAGCTTTATTCATAATAGCCAGAACCTGGAAACAACCCAGATGTCCCTCAATGGAGGAATGGATTTAAAAAATTGTGGTACATTTACACAATGAAATACTACTCAGAAATTAAAAACAAGGAAATCATGACATTTGCAGGCAAATGGTGGAACCTAGAAAAGATCATCCTGAGTGAGTTATCCTAGAAGCCTAAAGACACACAGAGTATAAACTCACTTATAAGTGGATATTTATACTTATAATAATAAGATAAACATACTAACATCTGTACACCTAAAGAAGCTAAGCAACAAGGTGGACCCTGGGTAAGATGATCAATCCTCATTCAGAAAGATCAATCCTCATTCAGAAAGGCAAACAGGACTGACATTGGAAGAGGGAGAAAACAGGGAACAGGACAGGAGCCTACCACAGAGGGCCTCTGAAAGACTCTACTCAGCAGTATATAAAAGCAGATGCTGAGACTCATGGCCAAACTTGAAAAGAGTACAGGAAATCTGATGAAAGAAGGATGAGATAGAAAGACCTGGAGGGTAGTGTAGCTCCACAAGGAGAGCAACAGAACCAAAAAATCTGGGCACAGGGGTCTTTTCTCAGACTGATACTCTAACCAAGGACCATGCATGGGGATAACCTAGAAGTCCTGCACATATGTAGCTCATGCAGCTCAGTCTCTAAGTAAGTTCCCTAATAATAAGAACAGAGACAGTCTCTGACATGAACTCAATGGCTGGCTCTTTGATCACCTTCTCCTGATGGGGAACAGCCTTACCAGGACACAGAGGAAGACAAAGCACACAGTCCTGATGAGACCTGATAGGCTAGGGTCAGATGGAAGGGAAGGAGGACTTCCCCTATCAGTGGACTGAGAGGAAGGGGCATGGGAAGAAAAGATGGAGGGAGGGCATGGGATTGGGAGGAGATAAGGGAGGGACCTACATCTGTGATACAAAGTGAATAAATTGTAATAAATTAAAAAATGTAAAAACTTCAAAAAATATTAGAACATGAAAAAATATTTGGCAAAACTGAATCAAATGTAAAGTGTAAAATATAGTATGTATGAGATAAGATACTTTTGTAAACTTCATTGCAGTGGTTGATTTATAATTAAGTGATTATGTTATGAACTCTGGAATATAGATCTAAAATAGATCTAAAATTTATGAGGTATAAGATACATGATCACATGTCATACACATTCACATGGGGGGAAAAGTCATTGGATTGTGATAAAAATAATCTGACTCAGCAGTGTTGCCTTCATTTCAGGCTCTGTAGCGACCTATCCTTTTTACAAGGCTCATTTTCATGTTCTAAACCTGTTGTAAAATCTCTAACAAAGATAAATGACTCATTTAAGAACTCTGAGAATCAGGAGTCCTTTCACTAGTTCACACCTGCCTCACTGAAATTTATGAAAAGACAGCTGGGATAACACCTGTTATCCCAGCACTCAGCCAGGCAAAAAGGCAGATCCCTGAGCTCCAGGTGAGTACGGTCTACATAGCAAATCCAGGACAGCCAAGGCTACACAGAGAAACCCTGTATCAAAAAAAAAAAAACCAAAAACAACACACACACACACAGGAAAAGAAAAAGAAGGAGGAACAACAGAAGGAGGAGAATAAGAAACTAAAAAAGAAAGTACTGAAAAGACAACTCAGAAAGCCAAAGATTATATTTGTAAATCATATGCCCCAAACAAGTAGCCAGTGTATGCACAAAGTTCATAACTACATAGTATGAAAAACCCATGGCATAACTTTATATTAAAAACTTGGAGTTACTTCAAACTTTATTCATCCATAAACTATGGCTAGATCTAAACAGACAATTTCTATGAAAGAGCTACAGGTGGCCAATACGAACACAGAAGTATACTCAGCATTTTTGTACCTAACAGCATTCAAGCTTAGCTCAGAACAGTTGAAAACCGCAGTGAGATAAGGCTTGATCCTATTACCTGCTTTTAATCAATAAGAAAGTAATAGAGAGCATGGGTGAGACATCAGGACTATCACAGATAGTTGTACACCTTCCTGTGAATAACAACCAGCGCTGCTACTTGGAAACAGTCTGCCACTAACTCGGACTTTAAAGATCCAGAGCATCGAGCTGATGTAGTGAAGAATCAAAAACATGTGAAAACAGATCCTCATTCCTACATGACTCCGGGAAGGAGACACAGCAGCAGGCAGTGTAGTTCCTTGTTTCCCCAGTTTCCTGCCAAGAGCTTATTGAACTCAACTGGTATCCCACTGACAAGAAGTCTCCGCCCACGCTTCCTGCCTGCTCTGCTCCAGGCTGCAAGCTGCACACCCACTTCCATGCCCATGCCAGGCCTAGCAAAGAGATCTGCCGGGCGTCCCTATCATCGCTGCCCACTCAGGAGCTACTCTGTCAAATTGCTCGGTGGGGTTTCCACTTCGGGGCTCCCAGAAAAACACTCTTCAAGGTAAACTGGATTTTGCCCAAGAGCATGGCTGTGCTTGGACCCATTTTCCCCTTTGCCTGTCCCAGCTTGCTCAACTTTGCACTCTGATGCAGGGTCTTCTGGTTAGCTGGGTGCTGTGTTTATGGTGGGGCGGGCATAAGCAAGGAGGAACCCTGATCTTTTTCTAATGATATTTTACCTGCATGAGGCAATAATGAAAATAAGGGATTAAGTTTTTG
>NW_026587480.1:2253-3298 GCF_907164565.1 Psammomys obesus | reverse complement strand
GGAGGGCTTATAGGGGATACAAAGTGAATAAAGTGTAATTAGTAAAAATTAAAATAAAAAAATCCCAAAATTGGATTATTTGGTTTGTTTGTGTCTAATTTTTTGAGTTCTTTATATATTTTGGATATTAGCCCTCTGTTGGATGTAGGGTTGGTGAAGATCTTCTCCCAGTCTGAAGGCTGTTGTTTTGTTCTATTGGCAGTGTCCTTTGCTTTACAGAAGCTTTTCAGGTTCATGAGGTCTCATTTATTGTTTATTTTAGGCCCTGAGCTGTTGGTGTTCTGTTTAGGAGGTTGTCTCCTGTGCCAATTAATTCAAGGCTCTTCTCCCATTTTTTCTTCTAACAGATTTAGTGTGTTTAGTGGTTTTATGTTGAGGCCTTTGATCAACTTGGACTTCAATTTCATGAAAGGTGATATATATGGGTCTATTTGCATTTTCTACATGTAGACATCCAGTTAGACCAGCAACATTTGTTGTAGATGCTATCTTTTTTTCCCATTGTATGGTTTTTGGCGTCTTTGTCAAAAATCAGGGGTCCATAGGTGTGTGGGTTTATTTCTGGGCCTTCAATTAGATTCCATTGATCCACCAGTCTGTTTCTATGCCAGTACTACC
Source organism: Psammomys obesus (assembly GCF_907164565.1). Taxonomy (NCBI): domain Eukaryota; kingdom Metazoa; phylum Chordata; class Mammalia; order Rodentia; family Muridae; genus Psammomys; species Psammomys obesus. The sequence continues at coordinate 2,680 of NW_026587480.1, read as the reverse complement.
TTGCTGTTTTTATTATGGTTGAACTATGGTAGAGCTTGAGATCAGAGATGGAGATACCTCCAGAAGATCTTTTATTGTGCAGGATTGTTTTAGTTATTCTGGGTTTTCTGTTTTTCTATATGAAGTTGAGAAATTTTCTTTCAATGTCTGTAAATAGTAGTCTTGGTATTTTGAGGGGAATTGCATTGAATCTGTAGATTGCTTTTGGTAGGATAGCCATTTTTTCACTATGTTAATCCTACCAATCCATGAGCATGGGAGATCTTTCCATCTTCTGATATCTTCTTCAATTTCTTTCTTCAGAGACTTGAAGTTTTTTCATACAAGTTTTTCTCTTGCTTGGTTAGAGTTACACCAAGATACTCATCTATTTATCTATTTATCTATCTATCTATCTATCTATCTATCTATCTATCTATCTATCTAT
>NW_026587480.1:0-2243 GCF_907164565.1 Psammomys obesus | reverse complement strand
TATCTATCTATCTATCTATCTATCTATCTATCTATCTATCTATCTATCTATCTATGTGTGTGGCTATTGTGAAGGGTGTTGTTTCCCTAATTTCTTTCTCAGCCCATTTGTTTTTATATACAGGAGGGCTTTTGATTTTTTATTTTATTTTATTTTGTATCCAGATACTTTGCTGAAGGTGTTTATCAGCTGAAGGAGTTCTCTGACAGAATTTTTGGGGTCATTCATGTATATCATCTACAAATAATACTTTGACTTCTTTTCTTATTTGAATCCCCTTGATTTCCTTTATTGTTCTATCTAGGACTTCAAGTACTATGTTGAAGAGATAGGGAGAGAGTGGGCAGCCCTGCCTTGTCCTTGATTTCAATGGGAGTGATTTAAGTTTCTCTCCATTGAGTTTGATGTTGGCTATAGGATTGCTGTATATTGCCTTTACTATGTTTAGGTATGTGCCTTTTATCCCTGATCTCTCCAAGACTTTAAACATGAGTGGGTGTTGGATTTTGTCAAATGCTTTTTCAGCATTTAAGGAGATGATTATGTGGTTTTTCTTCTTTAGTTTGTTTATATGGTGGATTACATTGATGGATTTCCATATATTGAACCACCCTGCATACCTGGGATGAAGCCTACTTGGTCATAGTGGAGGAGCTTTGATATGTTCTTGTATTCGGTTTGCAAGTATTTGTTGAGTATTTTTGCATTAATGTTCATAAGGGGGATTGGCCTGAAATTCTCTTTCTTTGTTGGGTCTTTGTGAGGTTTAGGTACCAAGGTGACTGTGGCTTTGTAGAATGGGTTTGATAGTGTTCCTTCTGTTTCTATTTTGTGGAATAGTTTGAAGAGAATTGGAGTTAGCTCTTCTTTGAAGGTCTGGTTGAAAGTCTATTTTATTAGATAATAGAATAGCTACTCCTGCTTGCTTCTAGAATCTGTTTGCTTGCAAAACCGTCTTCCAGACCTTTACTCTCAGGTAATATCTATCTTTGTGACTTAGGTGGATTTCTTGTATGCAATAGATTGTTGGGTTTCATTTATGCATCCATTCTGTTAGTCTGTTTTTTTTTTATTGGAAAATTGAATCCATTGATGTTGAGAAAGATTAATGACCAGTATCTGTTAGCTCCTTTTATTTTGATGTTGGTTGTTGTAGTGTGTTTGTGTGCTTGTCTACTTTTAGTTTTGCTATAGTTAAGTTATTTATTTCCTGTGTTTTTCTGGGTGTAGTTAGCCTTTTTGAGTTGCATTTTTTCTTGTAGTATTTTCTGTAAGGCTGGATTTATGTGTAGGTACTGTTTAAATATGTTTTTGGTACTGAATATTTTGTTTGAAACATCTATGATGATTGAGAGTTTTACTGGGTATAGTAGTCTGGGCTGACATCTGTGTTCTCTTAGGTTCTGCATGAAATCTGTCCAAGCCCTTCTAGCTTTCATAGTCTCTGTTGAGAAGTCAGGTGTGATTCTGATGGGTTTGCCATTATATGTTACTTGGCCCTTTTCCTTTGTAGCTTTTAGTGCTTTTTCTTTGTTTTGTATACTTAACTGTTTTGATTATTATGTGATGGGAGGATTTTCTTTTCTGGTCTAATAGATGTTCTGTAGGCCTCTTGTATACTTATAGGCATTTATTTTTTTTTTTAATTAGGGAATTTTTTTTGTATGATTTTGTTGAAAATATTTTCTGGGCCTTGGAGATGGGAATCTTTTTTTTCTCTCTATTCCTATTATTCTTAGGTTTTATCTTTTCATGTTGTCTTGGATTTCTTAGATGGCTTGTGTCAGAAAGTTTTTAGATTTAACATTTTCTTTGATGGATGCATTGATTTTTTTCCCATTGTATCTCTAACACCTGAGAACTTTTCTTCCATTTCTTGTAGTCTGTTGTAGATGCTTACCTCTGTAGTTCCTGTTTTCTTCCCTAAGTTCTCCCTCTCCAGAATTTCTTCAGTTTGTGTTTTCTTTAATTTTTCCATTTGTGTCTTCAGATCTTGAAGCATTTTGTTGACTTCCCTCACCTGTTTGTATTTTCCTGTCTTTCCTTCAATTCCTTCATCTGTTTGAACTTTCCTTTCTTTCAATTATTTATCTATCTATCTATCATCTATCTATCTATCTATCTATCTCTCTATCTATCTATCTATCTATCTATCTATCTATCTATTTATTTATCTTTCTCTCATTTTTTAAAAAATTTTACTAATTACACTTTATTCACTTTGTATCCCCTATAAGCCCTCC
>NW_026587479.1:2060-3171 GCF_907164565.1 Psammomys obesus | reverse complement strand
TTCCCTGCACTCTGCCGAGGGTTTGGTTATGAGTCTTAGTGTCTGCTATGAATCCACACACCTATGAATACTCAATATTTGACAAAGAAGCCAAATCCATTCAATGGAAAAAAGGCAGCATCTTCAACAAATGGTGCTGGACCAACTGGATGTCTACATGCAGAAAAATGAAAATAGATCCATATTTATCACCCTGCACAAAACTAAAGTCCAAGTGGATCAAGGACCTCAACATAAAACCAGATACTCTAAATCAGTTGGAAAAAAAAGTGGGAAACAGCCTAGAACTCATTGACACAGGGGACAACTTCCTGAACAGAACACCAACAGCACAGGCTCTAAGAGCAACAATCAATAAATGGGACCTCATAAAACTGAAAAGCTTCTGTAAAGCAAAAGACACTGTCATCAAAACAAATAGACAGCCTACAGATTGGGAAAGAATCTTCACCAACCCTTTATCTGACAGAGGGCTAATATCAAGTATATATAAAGAACTAAAGAAGCAGAAAAGCAACAAACCAAGTAATCCACTTAAAAAATGGGGAACAGAGCTAAACAGAGAATTCTCGAAAGAGGAACATCGAATGGCAGAGAAACACTTAAAGAAATGCTCAACCTCATTAGCCATTAGGGAAATGCAAATCAAAACGACCCTGAGATTTCACCTTACACCCATCAGAATGGCCAAGATGAAAAACTCAAGTGATAGCACATGCTGGAGAAGTTGTGGAGAAAAGGGAACCCTCCTCCATTGCTGGTGGGAATGTAAACTGGTTCAACCACTCTGGAAGTCAATCTGGCGCTTTCTCAGACAACTAGGAGTAGTGCTACCTCAAGACCCAGCTATACCACTCCTAGGTATATACCCAAAATTTGCTCAAGTACACAACAAGGACATTTGTTCAACCATGTTCGTAGCAGCTTTATTTGTAATAGCCAGAACTTGGAAACAACCCAGATGTCCATCAACGGAGGAATGGATACAGAAATTGTGGTATTTTTACACAATGGAATACTACTCAGCAATCAAAAAGGAGGAAATCATGAAATTTGCAGGCAAGTGGTGGGATCTAGAAAAGATCATTCTGAGTGAAGTATCCCAGAAGGA
>NW_026587479.1:0-2050 GCF_907164565.1 Psammomys obesus | reverse complement strand
ATGATAAACATAATGAAATCTACACACCTAAAGAAGATAATCAAGAAAGTGGACACAGGCGAAGGTGATTAATCCTCATTTAGAAAGACAAATGGGATGTGCATTGAACTTATGACAGGAGTCTCAGCAACACTTTCAATTACCATAGACAGAGAAAACAAAATATTCCACATCAAAAACAAATTTAAACAGTACCTGTCCACTAATCCAGCCCTACATAAGATACTAGAAGGAAAACTTCAACTCAAGAAGGCCAACTACACCCAGGAAAACAGGTAATAAATAACCCCACATCAGCAAAACCAAAAAACGAAAGGAAACACACACACACACACACACACACACACACACACACACACATTTACCAACAACAACATCAATAAAATAGAAAGTAACAACAACTGGTCATAAATACCGCTCAACATCAATGATATAAACTCCCCAATTAAAAACACACACACACACACAGGTTAACAAAATGGATATGAAAACAGAATCCATCTTTCTGTTGCATCCAAAAAACAAACCTCAGTAATAAAGATATAACTTATTTTAGAGTAAAGGGCTGAGAAAAAATTTTCCAAGCAAATGGACCCAAGAAGCAATTTTGAGTAGCCACTCTAGTATCTATAAAATAGACTTTTAACCAAAATTTATCAACAGAGATGAGGAAGGACACTTCATACTCATCAAAGGAAAAATATACCAAGATGACATCTCAATTCTGATCACCTATGTACCAATGCAAAGAGACCTACACTCATAAAAGAAACACTACTAAAGCTAAAATCACACATTGAGACCCACACATGTATAGTGGGAGACTTCAACACTCTGTTCTCACCAATGGACTGATCATTGAGGCAGAAACTAAGTGGAAAAACAATAAAACTAACAGATATCATGAAACAAATGGACCTAACAGACGTACAGAACATTTGACCCAAACATAAAAGAATAAACATTCTTCTCAGCACCTCACATAACCTTTTCCAAAACTGATAATATACTAGGTCACAAGCAAGCCTCAACAGATACAAGTAGATTGAAATAACCCCATTTTATTGTATCAGACCACTGTGGCCTTAAGCTGGACCTTGGCAACAACAGAAACGACAAAAAGCCTATTTACACATGGCAACTGAACAGCCCCCTATTCAAGGACCACTGGAACAGAGAAGAAATAATGAAATTAAAAACTTTCTAGGATTCAATTAAAAAGAAGGCACAACATACCCAAACTTACTGGACACAATGGAAGCAGTGTTAAGGAGAAAATTCATAGCACTAACTGCCTTCATAAAGAAATTTGAGAGTTCTGTTACTAGCAATTTAAAAGGACACTTAAAAGCTCTAGAACAAAAAGAAGCAAGCACACATAGGAATAGACAACAGGAAATACTCAAACTCAGGACTTAAATCAATAACTTAAAAACAAAAAGAACAATAGAATCAGTGAAACCAAAAGGTGGTTATTTGAGAAAATCAACAAGATAGACAAACCCATAGCCAAGATAACTAAAAGACAGAGAGACAGCAGCCAATTTAACAAAATCAGAAATGAAAATGGGGATATAAAAACAGACCCCGAGGAAATCCAACATAATCATTAGGTCTTACTTCAAAAGCCTGTATTCTATAAAATTAGATATTCTAAAGGAAATGGATGATTTTCTCAATAAAATTAATTTACCAAAGTTAAATCAAGATTAGGTAAACAGTTTAAAAAGTCCTATAACCACTAAAGAAATAGAAGCAGTTATCAAAAGTCTCCCAACCAAAAAAATGCACAGGGCCAGATTGTTTTATCACAGCATTACACTAGGCCTGCAAAGAAGAGTTAATATCAATACTCTTCCAACTACCCCATCAAAATAGAAACAGAAGAAACATTGCCAAACTCATTCTATGGAGCTACAGTCACTGTGAAACCTAAACTACACAAAGACTTAACAAGGAAGAGAATTTTGGACCACTCTTCCTTATGAATGTTGATGAAAAAAATACTCAATAAAACACTAGCAAACAAAATCCAAGAGCACATCAAATA
>NW_026587478.1:537-1842 GCF_907164565.1 Psammomys obesus | reverse complement strand
GATGCTGACGCGGATACAGGCCTCAGGGATGATGCTGACATGGATACAGGCCTCAGGGATGATGCTCTCTGGACCACAGACCTCAGGGATGATGCTGATGCGGATACAGGCCTCAGGGATGCTGACGCGGATACAGGCCTCACGGATGATGCTGACGCGGATACAGGCCTCACGGATGATGCTCTCTGGACCACAGACCTCACGGATGATGCTGACACGGATACAGGCCTCAGGGATGCTGACGCGGACACGGGTCTCCCGGATGCTGCTCGCTGGACCGCGGCCCCCCTGGATGCTGCTCCCCCGGCCCCCGGCCTCCCCGCCCCCCCGGGGGTCACCCCTCCCCCGCCCGGGGCCGCCCAGGGCCTCGGGGACCCCGGGGAGGACAGCGTGTCCGACCTGACGTGCCTGGAGGCGATGAGGGCCGAGGAGGCGGCCTACACCGGGGACCCCGGGGAGGACCCGCCGGGGCCTCAGTTTCCCCGCGGCGTCTTCACGGGCTTCCAGACGGCCGGCGGGAGGCGGGTTCAAGTCCCGCCCGAGGCCCTGGCCCGGGCCAGGCGGCTGCTGGACCAGGCCGGGGGAGCACGGCCGGAGGGGCGGGAGGAGCGGGAGGACGGCGGCCCCGGGAGCAGCCGCCCCCAGCCCCCGCCGCCTCCCCCCGGGCCCTTCGCGGGCTTCCGCACGGCCGGAGGCCGGAGAGTGACCGTGTCCCCCCGCGCCCTGAGCCGGGCCAGGGCCCTGCTGGACGAGCCCGCGCCCGCGCCCGCCGCCGTGCTCCCCCGGCCCCGGGTGCTCCCGGGACGCCGCCCCCGGGACGAGGCCCCCGGGGCTCCTCCCCGTCCCGGGAGGACGGAGAGGGCGGTGGCGGCCGGGGCGCCCCCTCCCGGGAGGACCGCGCACAGGGAGCACGGAGAGGACCGGGAGCACGGAGAGGACGGGGAGCGGACGGGCCCGGGGGCCCCGAAGAGGAGAGGCGAGGACCCGCCCGGTGAGCACGGGGGTGGGGGGAGGGCGTGGGCTAGCCTGAGGCCAAGGGTGAGGGGCGTGGGCTAGCCTGAGGCCCAGGGTGAGGGTGAGGGTGAGGGGCGTGGGCTAGCCTGCGCTCGCCCGTCCTCGCTCAGGTCAGCCCCCCAGCAAGAGGAGCCTGCTGAGCGCCTCCCCCAGGACAGCAGGGAGCACGGAGAGCACGGCAGGGAGCACGGGGAGCAAGAGGAAACGCCTGGGGCCCTTCACCTGCAGCCCCGAGGGTGAGCGCCTGTGACCCTCCTCCCTCCCCTCCTCCCTCCCCTGTCCTCCTCTCCC
>NW_026587478.1:0-437 GCF_907164565.1 Psammomys obesus | reverse complement strand
CCTCCTCCCCGCCCTCCTCCCCGCCCTCCTCCCCGGGGGTTGGGTTCCCTGCGGTCCGTGTCGGCGCCTGCGCAGGGCCGGCGTCCCGGGCCCCCAGGATCCAGCGAACCAGCCGTGACGGGGCAGAGGGTCGGAGCGGCGGGAACATGCTCCGTCATGGGAAGGTTCGACCCCGGAGCACATCATCCGGGGACGGTCCGCACCCTGGTCACATGACGGCCCGTGGGGAGGTCGCATGACGATCCATGACGTGATCACATGACGATCCATGACGTGATCACGTGACGATCCATGACGTGATCGCATGGTCACATGACCTGTGAGGTGGTCGCATGACGATCCATGACGTGATCACATGACGATCCATGACGTGATCGCATGACGGTCTGCGACCTGGTCACATGACGATCCATGACGTGATCGCATGACGATCTGTG
>NW_026587477.1:2342-8449 GCF_907164565.1 Psammomys obesus | reverse complement strand
TTTGCTCAAGTACACAAAAGAGATATTTGCTCAACCATGTTTATAGCTGCTTTATTTATAATAGCCAGAACCTGGAAACAACCCAGATGTCCATCAACGGAGGAATGGGTAGAGAAATTGTGGTATTTTTACACAATGGAATACTACTCAGCAATCAAAAAGGAGGAAATCATGAAATTTGCAGGCAAATGGTGGGACCTAGAAAAGATCATCCTGAGTGAAATATCCCAGAAGGAGAAAGACAAACACAGTATATACTCACTTATATAGACCTATAAGATATGATAAACATAATGGAATCTATACACCTAAAAAAGATAATCAAGACAGCGGACATGGGGTATGATTATCAATCCTCGTTTTGAAAGACAGATGGGATGCACATTAAACATTGACAGGAGTCTACTGAGCACATTTGAAAAACTCTAACTAGCAGTGTTTTCAAAGCAAAGACTCATGACCAAACCTTTGGCAGAGAACAGGGAATCATAAGAAAGAAGGGGAGTTAGTATGATGAGGAAAGGATAGGAGTTCCACAAGGACCAAACATATCTGGGCACAGGGTCTTTACTGAGACTGACATGCAACCAAGGACCATGTATGAATGTAACCTAGAACCTCTGCTCAGATGTAGCCTGTGGTAACTCAGTAACCAATTGGTTTCCCATAGTGAGGGGAACAAGGACTATTTCTAACAGGAACTCAATGACTGGCTCTTTGGCCTCCCCACCCCCCAAGGGAGGAGCAGTCCTGTTAGGCCACAGAGGAGAGCTTTGCAGCCAGTCCTGAAGATACCTGATAAAGCAGGATCGGTTGAATGGGGAGGAGGTTCCCCCTATCAGTGGACTTGGCAAGGAGCATGGTGGAGAGGAGGGAGGGAGGGAGGGACTGGGAGGGAATGAGGGATCGGGACATGGCTGGGATACAGAGTTAATAAAATGTAACTGATAAGAAAAAAATAAAATTAAAAAAAAAGAAGATGCTTAGCTCATCTTGGCCTAAAACTCACAAAAAAAAAAGAAAAGAAAATCCTAAATTATCTGAACATCTGGTTTTATTTATTTTAATTATGTTTTTAGTGAGCTTCTATCTTAAGTGACTGAATAAAATTAAACTAGTGATAAACCAGCTCATCTGAAAATTTTCTATACCCCTTGCAGCAAGATCACAGTTAAAAGGTTTTGATAAGTTTTTACCTTCAAGTAACATTGTACCTTTGACAAGCTACTTGTTTCTTCAGTACCCGCTATCTCATCCCAAACCATTGTTGTGATTAGGTCTTTATGTGGTTGCTTTTCATTCTTGTAACCAAGATTTCTTTTTGGAAGCTATTGCTGTACTAATTCCATTTACAAATAGTTGTAAAACTTTGAGATTTATAATAATAAAGCTTTATGTCTTGTCAAATGTATAGGGTCAAAGAAGTTTATTATTATTGGATCTTCTCTACAGAATAGAATAAAGGTATTCATTATATTGAAATTCAGAGACACTGCATAGTAACTTTAAGCTCTCTGAAATAAAATCTCAAGGAAAAGTAAGTGCAGAAGTAAACATGAAAGACAGCAACACTGTATTATGGCTGTATAACTTATATTTTTGTTTCTTATGTGGTAGTGTACATATATACTATAATAATTATAAATATATGGGAATGTGTATGTGTCTGTATCGATGCAGTTTGTGAAGTGACAATGTAAAGGGTGACAAATGGTCAGAGCAGTTGATATGGGCACCTCAAGTAAAGCTGATGTCAAGTAAAAGTAGATCCTTATAAAATTTTCATTCTAATAATATTTTCTTTTATAAGTTAATATTTGTGCTCATGTGTGTGTCTGTGTATATGGCCTATTTGTACACACATGTGTTATGGTGCACACACAAAAATCAAAGGTCAACTGTGTGGAGTCAGTTCTCACCTTCCACTTTACCTGCTTCCAGGGATCTAACTCTGGTTTCCAGGTATGAGTGTAACTGTGCCATCTCATTAGTTCAAGAGTCTTATTTTAATCTATATGGTAATCATCAAGAAAGTAACAAATATGCCAAAAGAAATTGAGGGAGATAAAAAAACATATATCTTTGAAAAAAACATCAGATACAGTGACAATATTAGAAATGTTGAAGAATAAATGGAAGATATATGAAAGCCTATATTGAAATGACAGGAGAAAATCTTTCATGATTAGGAATTATATTAGATGTAAATAGATTAATTAAATTCATTAATTGAAAGAAAGAGGAAGAAGGTCTTTTAAAAAATGTAAATTTGTGGTATTAACAAAATATCTACTTTCAGTCTAAAATAAAAAATAAGTAAAATATGAAATGATGGAAGAAGTATATCCTATGAAAGTAGAAAAGACACATCTATGTTAATCTTATGTGAAATAAATTTCAGTTCCAAAGCTATTATTGTTGATTTTAGGAAGTCATTATTGGTAAATTGCCAGTGCATGACAAAGTTATAAAAATTATAGACTTCTATATACCAAACAATAGAATTCTGGTACATGTGCAGGAAACATTGACAAAATAGAGAACGAGTACTTGTGTTTCTACTTTGCAACTCCTAGGAGAGTTATAGCATTTTTTGTTTGTTTGTTTGTTTGTTTAAGAAAAATGTAATGGGGAAGATAAAGCAAAATTGAAACCTGGTTATATTGTTGATAGAGGTGTAGTTGGCTATGTTGCTATGAAAAATAAATTGCAGATTCCTTAAAAAGTTAAATATATAATTGTTACTAGATCTAGCATTTCACAAAAAAGTAAAATGATTGCTTAAATATAAATGGTAAAGTTATCAAAATTCACAATACACTAAAGATCTGAATAATTCAAATGTTTACTTATAAATGAATAGATGAACAAACTATGGTGTACCCATGTATTGAAATACTATTCAGCTATGGGAAAAAGAATACAATAACATCCATGATATAAGTGGACTTTCAGAACATTCTACTAAGTGAGAGAAGCCACTTAAAATGTGATTATATCAGTATGAACAAGCTAGGTCAAGTAAGAGATAAAATAGGCTGGTGTTGACTAAGGGATGTGAATGCTCATTTGGAGTATCTTCAGGTAATGAGGATATTTGGGAGCTAGATGGAGCTTGTGGCTGCATCTGTTATAAATCTGATAAGTGGTATAAATTAAGTGAAAAACTATTTTTAGATTGATCAATTAGTGTTATGTGAATGTTGGGTTACTTAAAACATAATTCAAAACCATAATGAAAACAAGTCATTTGATATAATTTACATAACAAATGTAATTTAACAAGTATGATGGCAAAAATACTTAAAGCAGTCACAAATACATACACATGATTGTTTATATAGGCATTGTTCATTACATTAAAACACATGATCCAACATTTCTGGTTTGCAGTGGTTCCTACACTCAAATGCACATGATTAAAACTAAAAGAAAATCTCTTAAAAAAATAACAATTTGAACACAGAGAACTTCCCGGAGACTCATACTCCAACCAAGGACTATTCATGGAGATAACCTAGAACCCCTTTACAAATGTAGCCCATGGCAGGTCAGTGTCCAAGTGGGTTACCTAGTAATGGAAAGAGGGACTGCCTCTGATGTAATCTGATTGGCCTGCTCTTTGATCACCTCCCCCTGAGGGGGGAGCAGCCTTACCAGGCCACAGTAGAGGACAATGCAGCCACTTTTGATGAGAACTGATAGACTAAGATCAGAAAGGAGAGGAGGACCTCTCCTATCAGTGGACTTGGGGAGTGGCATGCATGCAGAAAGGGGAGGGAGGGTGGGATCGGGAGGGGAGGAGGGAGGGACTTATGGGGGGATACAAAATGAATAAAGTGTAATTAATAAAAAATAAAAAAGATAAAAAAATAACAAGTTTATGCCATGATGTCCTTCAATAATAGGCTGTCTACAAGATATAAGATAAAATAAATATTTCTTTCCTCACTCTCCAAAAAAAAAAAAGTGACCAAAGCCAGGCAGTGATGGTGCATGCCTTTAATCCCAGCCCTCTGGAGACAGAAGTAGGCAGATCTCCATTAGTTTGAGGTCACCCTGAGTTCCAGGACAGCCAAAAATATACAGAGAAACCCTGTCATAAAAATAAGAAAGAAGAAAGGAAGGAAGGAAGGAAGGAGGGAAGGAAGGAAAGTAGGTGACCGTATCAGGTCATGAGGAAAGACTGAGAACAATGGCAAAAGGACTCATGAGTCATAAAAAAGATTAGAAAGCAAATTATTTTTCTAGATTAAACTTTATCACTGTTTGTTTCCTTTTGTGATACATAAATGTGTGAGAATATAATTGACAGTGAAAGTGGAAAGCCCTAAGCAAAGTTTCAGAACTGTATAGAAGTTCACAGAGATGTTGTGTTTCAGACTTGGCAAATATTTGCTTGAGTAGCTTACTTTAATTTAGTTATGTGGTGTTTTTATTTGTGAGTTTATTGCAATAAAGTAATATTGATTTTTTAAATTAAATCTGATAAAATTCAATATATGTAAAGTTTCAGAAAACAAAAAAAGGTAACAACAGAAATGTCTTTTATTCACATTTAAGTTGATGGCTGTGGAAGGCAATAAGACTACTTTCCCACATTTTGGCTTACCTGTAATAATGGGCTTTGATACTTCTATCAAAATTTACTAAAATGTAAGTGCTACAATAAAGTCTTTCATCTCAATTAAGTTTTAAAATGCAGAAGGGACACATCAGACACTTAAAGTCCTAGTGAAGCCTTTTGTGCTTGTTTTTGTTAAAGTGATCCTTCACTTTAACTATAAATGCCTTGTTTTCCACCATCAAGGCTTTTAGAACATATGGACTAAGTTTCTTTGTTGCTAATGACAAAATAAATCCTTTGTTACCCAGTCAGCAGGTATATAACACAAAATACTATTCAGCTTTACTAAGTTCCATGTGACTGGAAAAGGTGTTTCTACCTAGTTCTTCCATAGAGCAGCCTCTCAGATCATCAGTGCTTACTGTAAATTCCAATCATCTTTGTATAAGGTTTTTCATCATCCTTTCATGTTCCATACATTACAGTTGCCATCACTAATGCCTGTTTCATTGACCTTTTAGCTACTTGGTAAAAAACAAACAAAGAAAACAAACAAACAAACAAAAAAAACTGCTTTCTTAAGAAGAGGGAGGGAGAACAGAGGAAGGAGCTAGAGCCAGGATACAAAGTGAATGAATTGTAATAAATAATAAATAAATAAAATATAAAAATATGGAGTATTAATGAACATCTCAACCTTTTTATTTTTTATTTTTGTATTTTTAATGATGCCTGTACTACCAGAGTATTCTAGTATTCTTTATTTGTTAGACATATAATTATGTACAACATTTTTCTTTTTTTACTTTGTGGTGAGAGCATATTTTTTCATAAATATAATTTTATAAAGGTGAAATTCTAAAGTGTGTAAAAAATCACTGAAATGGAAATACCTAAATTTATTGAATTTATTGTACCTAAATATCTCTCAATTGTTTGCATTTCAGAAAGTTGGAATGGAAAGTCTCTGCTAGATTTTCTTTATGGTCTACCTTTTAATAAATGTCCAACTCAAAGTTTATTTAAATGTGAGAGTGAAATTATTTCAATAATGGACCTAACTATTCCTAAATATTGATGGAAATCTTTTACCCTCTTTAACCAGGTGCTAAAGGGGATATTAAGATGAATATGCCTTATGTGCCAACAGAAGATTGAACCAAATGATATATTCAGCCATATGGTCTTATCTCAGCCTGACCATCTGCTGCCTATTCACTTAAATATATTATCTAGTTCACTGATTCCCAGCTGAAGAAAAGCTACAGCGTAAAACAAACATATCCTGTAAAACAGTTGGCTAGCTAATAGCTGTAAAGGAATCTCTGAAGCGCACTATCATCTAAGAATAGCCTGTGCACCCCAGAGAAATAAATTCATTCAAGGTATTAATGTCATGTGAGTTTGGAGAAATAATGCCTTTATATGGAAAGAAAGAAAGAAAGAAAGAAAGAAAGAAAGAAAGAAAGAAAGAAAGAAAGAAAGAAAGAGAAGGAAGGAAGGAAGGAAGGAAGGAAGGAAGGAAGGAAGGAAGGAAGGA
>NW_026587477.1:0-2332 GCF_907164565.1 Psammomys obesus | reverse complement strand
GGAAGGAAGGAAGGAAGGAAGGAAGGAAGGAAGGAAGGAAGGAAGGAGAAAGAAAGAAAGAAAGAAAGAAAGAAAGAAAGAAAGAAAGAAAGAAAGAAAGAAAGAAAGAAAAAGAATTTAATTTAAGGAGAGTTGTACCTCCAAGCCTTGACTGGAGACAACCATGAGACCAGTTCTATTTGTCTTTTCTGTGTGGTTTGCCCTCGAGGAGGAACTAAATACAAGTTCGAAACAGCCATATCTTTTCATTGCCACTCAGGCATGTAGCTGCCCTCTGAGAACTTTTGTTATAGGCAACTCACGTATACATACATGTTTCTGGAAATTCCATTTGGTACTCTCTTGATATAAACCCATGATTTTCTCTAAGCAGTTTGAGGAAAAATCTTATCTTTCTTCTTTCAAAAGCAGACTTAGATCACCCTCCTGTTCTATTTTGTTTCAACAGGTGGTAAATAACTATCTCTCAAACATCTAAGTGAGTGGATATTAGCCATTCTCCTTTGTTAAATCCCGAAAGTCCATACCCCACAAGTTATTCTAGTTCTTCACTAAAACTACATCCACTACTAGGTATGTAAAACAGTAAGTCCATTCATGACAGAAACTCTCTTGTCAGGGTAAAGTTTCAAAATGTTTGAAACTAGGTAAGAACATGCTTATGGAGAAGTTTTTCCTATTTCAGCCGCTCATTCCAGCAGTTTATGGGGACCTCACTATCTCCACTATCTGCAGCGGTGTTTTTTTTATATCTTGTCCTTGTCCTAACTACATTTAGCATAGCCACTGACAGCAAAGCACCCTGTCAAAAATTAACTCTGAAAGGACAGTGAGATACCGGGGCTGACTCCAACACACAGTGTTTAGTTTGTCCTCAGTATTCTCTAAAATTTTGTTTCATACTGTCAAGTAATGGCATCTCTTTTCGTGTGTCATTTTATTTAAAAAAAAAATTGGAACATCCTTCAGAAGACTAAGGACTCTATTTTAAAAGGCACAGCTAGCAAATGAATAATTCTCTTGAGCAACCCTGCTTTCAAGCAGGCTGGAAACAAAGCATTATAAGACCAAACTGGCACTTTAGCATAACAGCCTCTGTTTAAGCCCAGTGTTCAAGCTCAAAGGGAAAATTCCAGTAGGAGTTCATATTGAGCTAGCTCCTGGTGAATGGAAGGTCCAAGAAGGAGAACATTTAAGCAACATTTCCATTGCCTGTCAGGTGCCTTATTCATTATGTGGTACCTATACTCTCAGGTGTTAGGTAGGCATATGTCTTAAGGAGAATATATCTTAGTTTGATGATAAACATTCTAATTATTTTCCTGATGAACACTTAAATTTCTTTCTTATTATTATTATTTTTTGTATTTTATTTTTTTCTTATCAGTTACATTTTATTAACTCTGTACCCCAGCCGTGTCCCAATCCCTCATTCCCTCCCAGACCCTCCCTCCCTCCCTCCTCTCCACCGTGCCCCTTGCCAAGTCCACTGATAGGGGGAACCTCCTCCCCATTCATCTGATCCTGTTTTATCAGGTATCTTCAGGACTGGCTGCAAAGCTCTCCTCTGTGGCCTAACAGGACTGCTCCTCCCTTGGGGGGTGGGGAGGCCAAAGAGCCAGTCATTGAGTTCCTGTTAGAAATAGTCCTTGTTACCCTCACTATGGGAAACCAATTGGTTACTGAGCTACCACAGGCTACATCTGAGCAGAGGTTCTAGGTTACATTCATACATGGTCCTTGGTTGCATGTCAGTCTTAGAAAAGACCCTGTGCCCAGATATGTTTGGTCCTTGTGGAGCTCCTATCCTTTCCTCATCAGACTAACTCCCCTTCTTTCTTATGATTCCCTGTTCTCTGCCAAAGGTTTGGTCATGAGTCTTTGCTTTGAAAACACTGCTAGTTAGAGTCTTTCCAATGTGCTCAGTAGACTCCTGTCATACGTTCAATGCACATCCCATCTGTCATTCTAAACGAGGATTGATCATCTTACCCCATATCTACTCTCTTGATTATCTTTTTTAGGTGTACAGATTTCATTATGTTTATTATATCTTATAGGTCTATATAAGTGAGTATATACCGTGTTTGTCTTTCTCCTTCTGGGATATTTCACTCAGGATAATCTTTTCTAGGTCCCACCATTTGCCTGCAAATTTCATGATTTTCTCCTTTTTGATTGCTGAGTAGTATTCCATTGTGTAAAAATACCACAATTTCTGTATCCATTCCTCCGTTGATGGACATCTGGGTTGTTTCCAGATTCTGGCTATTGCAAATAAAGCTGCTATAAACATGGTTGAGCAAATATCTCTTTTGTGTACTTGAGCAAA
>NW_026587476.1:0-10269 GCF_907164565.1 Psammomys obesus | reverse complement strand
GCTCTCGTTTGATGCAGGGAAGGGGAGAGGGGAAGGAAGAAGGCAGGGACAGGGGAGGGAGCTGGAAGGAGAGGAGGGAGGGGCATATTTGGGATATAAAGTAAATAAACTGAAATATAATAAACACATACACACAGACACAGAAGAAAGAAATGTTCAGCATCCTTAGCCACCAGAGAAATGCAAATCAAATTTACTGAGTTTCTATTTTTCACCAGTCAGAAAGGCTGAGATCAAAAACTCAAGTGACAGAACATGCTGGTGAGGTTGTGGAGCAAGGGCAATACTTTTCCATTACTGTTGGAAGTCTAAACATGCACAACCACTGTGGAAACCAACCTAAAGGGTTATCAGAAAATTGGGACTATCTACCTCAAGATGGAGCTATGCTACTCCTGGGCATATACCCAAAAGATGCTCCACCATACCACAAGGGCACTTGCTCAGCCATGTCCATGGTAAGAGCCAGAAACTAAAAAAAAAAAAAAAAACAAACAAAAAAAACAAAAAACAAAAAAACAAAAAACAAACAAACAAAAAACTTAAATGTTCCTCAACTGAAGAATGAATGAAGAAAATGTGGTATATTTACACAATAGCATACTACTCTGATACTAAAAACAACTGTATGCCATTTACAGGCAAGTGGGTGGAACTAGAAAAGATCATACTGAGTGAGGTAACATGGACCCAGAAAGACATGTAAGGTATGTACTCACTTATACGTGGATATTAGCCACAAAATACAGAATAAACTGCTACAATCCACAGACCCAAAGAAGCTAAGGAGGTCCCAAATGAAGATGTTGCCTCTCACTCAGAACAGGAAATAAAGCAGACATCTGAAGGAGATGGAGGGAGGGAATTAGATGAAAGAGGGGGTGGGAGGGTGGGGATCAGGAGTGCATTGAGCAGGTCTCTATAGGGGGCAGACTGGGAGTATGAGACACCAATTGAAATTAAAGCCCCATTTGAGACCCCACTATATTCTAACATAGGCTTACTCCATGACAGGCCTCAGTTCACTGTCAAAAAGGAGCAGGCCCAAGTTTCCATTTCCCTAAAGTAAGTGATCATTTACTAGGAAAAAAAACAAAAACAAAACAAAACAAAACAAAAAACACAGAAAATGGGCAGCCAATATGAGGCCATCTCTTCCCCTGCTGGCCTGTCTGCTGGACCATCTGACAGGAAAAGTAAGGCTGCTTAACTGATACCAAGCCCAAAAGTTTGCTGACCACCTCAAAAAGTTGCCCACACTTTTTTGCCCATGTTTGTAAGTTTGAATCTTCCAATCATACTCAAGATTACCTAACCCAGCCTGAAATTTCCCCTGAGTACCTGTGAAAGAAACCTGTGAGCTCAATTTGGGGTTCTTCGCCATTTTGTTTGCATAGGCGAGGACCTGGTGCACTGGATTTCTGCAGAACAAAACACTCATTGCTGTTTGCATACTATTTCAGTCTGGGTACTTTCTTTGCCAAGCTCTGGACGGGAACACCAGGGGCAAACATATTTCTCTCCAAATTTCATGTCCCCCTTTTTCAATAGCCCATGGACTGCTGCCCATATATGCATTGGTGTCAAACATTTAACAAATCATATTAAATCTGCAAATCAATTAAGTTTTACAGATATTTTAGTAGTATACACTCTTCTAATCCCTCAAAACAGGGATTGTGGCTTAGAGCCTGTTCTTTCCTCTTTTTCTCACTGATAGTTAAATACAAGTGAATTAAATTCCCCCAAACAGAATAGCAGCATGTACTTTTAAAAAGATTCAATTATATACTTCTTACAAGTGTCTCTTCCAGTGATTAATGATATTTATGGGTTTACTAGAACTTATTGCTGCTTTTTTGCTTTCATCTGTTTTACAGATTTTATTATATTTTTTGAATATTCTTCTCTTTATTTGTGAGATATGATGTTCTTTTTTTCAGTTTATTTATTTTAAACACGGAGGTTGGCTCCTCCCCCCTCTCCTCTTTTCCCAGTCCCCCTTCTCCTTCTGGTCCCTTCCCCTCTCCCCTTCAACCCAGAAAAGGAGAGCCCCCTGCCCTGTATCAACCCTCCTCAGCAAATCAAGTCACATGAGGACTGAGCATATCCTCATCCCCTGAAACCAGGCAAGGCATCCCTGCCAGGGGAAAGTGATCCAAAAGCAGGCAATAGAGTCCAAGTTATAAACAGATCTGCCCCGTCAATTCCCAAGTGACCCACATGAAGACCAAGCCTCTCATCAGCCACATATGTGCAGGAGGCCTAGGTCCAGATCATGCATGCTCCATACTCAATGTCTCAGTCTCTGTAAGCTCCCATGGGACTGGGTTAGTTGTCTCTTTTGGTCTTCTTGTGAAGTTCCTGTCCCCTCCAGCTTCTTCTATCTTTCCCCAGGACTTCTATCTTTCCCTAACACTTCCTCAGGACACCTGGACATCTGCCCTATGCTTGGTGACAAGTCCCAGAATCTGTCCAGATCCACTGCTAGCTGGAGCTTCCCAGAAAACTGTCAAGTTAGGCTCCTGTCTGCAAGCATAGCAGAACCTCATTAATAGTGTCAGGGGCTTGATCTCTACAGTGGGGCGGGTCTCAGGTTGGGCCAATTATTGGTTGGACATTCCCTCAATCTTGTTCCCTCTTTATCCCTGCACTTCTTGTAGGCAGGGTAATTTCTGGATCAAAGTTTTTGTAGGTGGGTTGTTGCTCCCCTCAGTAATGCCAGGTTCATGGGACCCTCAGAGACCACCAGGAGAAGACTCAATGCAATAGCGAGAGAGCTTTGTTACAAGAGCGATGAAACTCGGGACCCAAGTCTCACTGACACAGCAGTAGAGAAGTGGGACCTTGAGCCTTGAGTGAGCAGGGTTTTTAAAGCGAAAGTCTGTGAGTAAGGGGTTTCCATGACAGCAAAAAGGGGGGCACATGACTTGATATTACAGGATTAGGTAAGAGTTAGAGGGGCAAGATGCCTTTTCTGAGGCACTTAATCACAATTTCTAAGGCATATAATCACAATGCGCAAAGCATGTAATCACAATGGCTATTTTTCTAAATTATGTCTGAAAAATTGGGGAGAATTTTCCCACCTGATTCTCCACCGTTTCCTATTGATTATTGCCAGGGAGATTGTGTCTATTTTCTATGAAGCATTTATTCTATATTATTTCCTGGAGGCTGTTACTAGGAGAGTTAATTTTCTTTTTGGCCAAGTGTACATTCTGTGATATTTCCTGGTACCTGAATTCAGCTCCCAGTCAAGATGGCTCTCTATTTCAAAATGGAGTTATACTCAGGCTAACTTAAACTCTTCACCTCCTTCTACTATTCCTGCCTGGATAGGAGGTGATCACTTCAGTTTTCATGTCATCCCCCACTCCCACTACACCCTGTTAGGAGTCTCAGCTGGAGCCACCCCCATGTCCTCCCAGGAGCCTACTCTGTCACAGGCCTCCAGAATGACAGAGATGTCCCCCCTCAGTTTCCCTTTTTGTTCCCAGCCCTCTAACATCCCACCCCCATTCTCCCTACATCTGATCCCCACCCTTGTTTCTGTCCCCATTCCATTTCTTGCCCAGTTCCCTCTCCTCATCCACTTCTGCTGGCTATTATATGTCCCCTTCTGAGGGACATTCTGGCACCCTGCCTTGTGCCCTCCTTGTCACTTAGCTTCTTTGGGTCTGTGGATTGTAGTATGGCTATCTTGTACTATAGGTCTCATATCTTTTTATAAGTGAGTACATAGCATGTGCGCCATTTTGGGTCTGGGTTACCTCACTTAGGATGATCTTTTCTAGTTCCATCCATTTGCCTGCAAATTTCATGATTTCCTTGTGTTTAATAGCAGAGTGGTATTCCGTCGTGTGAATGTACCACCATTTCTTTATTCATTCTTCGGTTGAGGGACATCTAGGGTGTTTCCCGTTTCTGGCTATTATGAATAAAGCTGCTATGGACACGGCTGAGCAAATGTCCTTGTTTTATAGTGGAGCATCTTGCCGGTGTATGCCCAGGAGTGGTAAAGCTGGGTCTTTGAGGTATGGCTAATTACCAGTTTTCTGAGAACCTCCAGATTGATTTCCAAAGTGGATATACAAGTTTTCATTCCCACCAGCAATGGAGGAGGGTTCCCCTTTTTCCACATCCTCTCCAGCATGTGTTGTCAGCTGATTTGTTTATCTTAGCCATTCTTACTGGTGTAAGATGAAATCGTAGAGTCATTTTGATTTGTGTTTCTCTGATGGCTGAAGACATTGAGCATTTCTTTAAGTGCTTCTCCACTATTTGAGATTCCTCTGTTGTGAACTCTCGGTTTAGCTTTATGCCCCACTTTTTAATTGGATTATTTGATTTCTTATGTTTAATTCTTACGTTCTTTGTATATTTTGGATATTAGATATTATTCTTATCATTCCCTCTACTTTCCTACTTTTGACATTAGGTGATTTTTCTCTAGTGGTATGATCTGACCCTCACTTGTGTATTTCATAGGTGTTTTCTCATGATTTCCATATGGCTTACAAAAATGTCTTATAAAGCTGATAATAAATGTCTGTTTTTCTGCTATAAACATGTATTTTATTACAGTACCACCTGCATATATGTTTAACGATGTCATAATTTGTTCATTCTTATTTTGTATATATAAACACATTATAACATGTATTATAAATAATATATAAAGTTTGTTAACCTTAAGACTCATAAGTAATGTATAGATTGTTGATGTTGTGTAAATGATTTCCAAATTGATTAAGAAGCCAGAACTACCAAATCCAGACAAGGCAACTATGAAAGATACAAATTAGCTGTCAGTATCTTTACTGTGCATACAATCCACAGCAATCTATTACTGCATGATATTCAGCAACACATTCTTTTTTTATTTTTTTTCTTTATTAATTACACTTTATTGACTTTGTATCCCCCCTGAGGTTCTCTCCCTCCTCCTGTCCTAATCCCTCCCTTCCTCCACCCTCTGCATGCATGCCCCTCCCCAAGTCCACTGATAGGGGAGGACTTCTTTTCCTTCCTTCTGATCCTAGTCAATTAGGTCTCATCAAGAGTGGATGCATTGTCTTCTTCTGTGGCCTGGTAATGCTGCTTCCCCCTCAGGGGGAGGTAATTAAAGAGCAGGCCAATCAGTTCATGTCAGAGACAGTCCCTGTTCCTATTACAATGGAACCCACTTGGATACTGAACTGCCATGGGCTACATCTGTGCAGGGGTCTTAGGTTATCTCCATGCATAGTCCTTGGTTGGAGTATCAGTCTCAGGAAAGATCCCTGTGCTCAGATTTTTTGGTTCTGTTGCTCTCCTTGTGGAGTTCCTGTCCTCTCCAGATCTTACTGTTTCCCACTTCTTTCCTAAGATTCCCTGCACTCTGCCCATAAGTCTCAGCATCTACATTGATAGTGTGCAGGGCAGAGCTTTTCAGAGGTCCTCTATGTCAGGCTCCTGACTTGTTCCCTCTTTTCTCCTTCTTGTGATGTCCAGCCTCTTTGCCTTTCTGGATAGGAATTGAGCATGTTAGCAAGAGTCCTCCCCCTTGATTAGTTTCTTTAGGTGTACAGATTTTAGTAGGTTTTTCCTATATTATATGTCTATATGAGTGAGTATATACCGTGCACATCTTTCTGCTTCTGGGATAGGTCACTCAGGATGATCTTTTCCAGATACCACCATTTACCTGCAAATTTCATGATTTTCTTGTTTTTTTTTTTATTGCTGAGTAATATTCCATTGTGTAGATGTACCACAATTTGTGCATCCATTCCTCCACTGAGGAACATCTGTCCTGTTTCCAGCTTCTGGCTGTTACAAATAAGGCTGCTACAAACATGGTTGAGCAAATGTCCTTATTGTGTACTTGAGAATCTTTTGGATATATGCCTAGGAGTGGTATAGCTGGATCTTGAGGAAGCGCTATTCCTAGTTGCCTGAGAAAGCATCAGATTGATTGCCAGAGTGGTTGTACAAGTTTACATTCCCACCAGCAGTGGAAGAGGGTTCCCCTTTCTCCACAACCTCTCCAGCATGTGTTGTCTCTTGAATTTTTTATCTTAGCCATTCTGATGGGTGTAAGGTGAAATCTTAGGGTCGTTTTAATTTGCATTTCCCTAATGGCTAATGAGGTTGAGCATTTCTTTAAGTGTTTCTCCGCCATTCGATATTCCTTTGCAGAGAATTCTCTGTTTAGCTCTATACCCCATTTTTTAATTGTATTACTTGATTTTTTGCTGTTTAACTTCTTTAGTTCTTTATATATACTGGATATTAGCCCTCTGTCAGATATAGGGTTGGTGAAGATCCTTCCCAATCTGTAGGCTGTTATTTTATTCTGAGGACAGTGTCCTTTTCTTTACATAAGCTTTTCAGTTTCTGAGGTCCCATTTATTGATTGTTGCTCTTAGAGCCTGTACTGTTGGTGTTCTGTTCAGGATTTTGTCTCCTGTGCCAATGAGTTCAAGGGTATTCCCCAACTTTTTCTTCTAAGTCGTTTAGTGTTTCTGGTTTTATGTTGAGGTCTTTTATCCACTTAGACTTTAGTTTTGTGCAGGGTGATATGTATGGATCTATTTGCATTTTTCTACATGTAGACTTCCAGTTAGACCAGCACCATTTGTTGAAGATGCTGTCTTTTTTCAATTGAATGGATTTGGCATCTTTGTCAAAAATCAGGTGTCCATAAGTGTGTGGATTTATGTCAGGGTCTTCTATTCAATTCCATTGATCCACCATTCTGTTTCTATGCCAGTACCATGCACTTTTTAGTATTGTTGCTCTATAGTACAGCTTGAGTTCAGGGATGGAGATACCTCCTGAAGATCTTTTACTTTACAGAATTGTTTTAGCAATTCTGGGTTTCTTGTTGTTCCATATGAAGGTGAGAATTTTTCTTTCAAGGTCTGTAAAGAATTTTGTTGGTAATTTATGGGAATTGCATTGAATCTGTAGATTGCTTTTGGTAAGATGGCCATTTTTACTGTTAATCCTGCCAAGCCATGAGCCTGGGAGATCTTTCCATCTTCTGATATCTTCTTCTAATTCTTTCTTCAGAGACTGGAAATTTTTTTCATACAAGTCTTTGACTTGCTTAGTTAGGTTCACACCAAGGTACTTTATGTCATTTGTGGCTATTGTGTAGGGTGTTGTTTCCCTAATTTCTTTCTCAGCTCTTTTGTGGAAGGCTACTGATTTTTTGAGTTAATTTTGTATCCAGCCACTTTGCAGAAGGTGTTAATCAGCTGTAGGAGTTCAATGGTAGAATTTTTTGTTGTCTCTCAGATATACTATCATATCATCTGCAAAGAGTAATACTTTGACTTCTTCCTTTCCAATTTGTATCCCCTTGATCTACTTCAATTGTCTTATTGATCTAGCTAGGAGTTCAAGAAAAATGTTGTAGAGATATGGAGAGAGTGGACAGCCTTGCCTTGTCCCTGATTTCAGTGGGAATGATTTAAATTTCTCTCCAATGAGTTTGATATTGGCTATAGGCTTGCTGTATATCGCCTTTACTATGTTCAGGTATGTGCCTTGTATCCCTGATCTCTCCAATACTTTAAACATGAATGGATGTTGGATTTTGTCAAATGCCTTTTCAGCATCTAAGGAGATGATCATGTGCTTTTCCCCCTTCAGTTTGTTTATGTGGTGGATCACATTGATGGATTTCCATATATTGAACCACCCCTGCATGCCTGGGATGAAACCTACTTGGTCGTAGTGGATGATATCTTTGATGTGTTCTTGGATTCAATTTGCAAGTATGTTGTTGAGTATTTTTGCATCAATGTTCATGAGGGAGATTGGCCTGAAGTTCTTTCTTTGTTGGGTCTTTGTGAGGTTTAGGTACCAAGGTGACTGTGGCTTATTAGAATGAGTTTAGTAGTGTTCCTTCTGTTTCTATATTGTGGAATAATTTGAAGAGTATTGGTGTTAGCTCTTCTTTGAACGTCTGTTAGAATTCAGCCCTGAAACCATCTGGCCCTGAGCTTTTTTTGCATGGTAGACTTTTGATGATAGCTTCTATTTCCTTAGGGCATATAGGACTATTTAATTGGTTTACCTGGTCTCGATTCAGCTTTGGCATGTAGAATTGGTCAAGAAAATTGTCCATTTCATTTAGATTTTCAAATTTTGTGGCATATAGACTTTGGAAGTAAGACCTAATTACTGTTTGGATTTCTTCAGTGTCTATGGTTATGTCCCCCTTTTCGTTTCTGATTTTGTTGATTTGGATAGTTTCTCTCTGTCTTTTAGTTAGTTTGGCTAAGGGTTTGTCTATCTTGTTGATTTTCTCAAAGAACCAGCTCTTGCTTTCATTGATTCTTTGAGTTGTTTTATTTGTTTCTAATTGATTGATTTCAGCCCTGAGTTTGATTATTTCTAGCCATCTGCTCCTCTTTGGTGTGTCTACTTCTTTTTTTTTTTTTTTTTTTTTTTTTTTTAGGGATTTTAAGGGAGCCATTAAGTTGCTTGCATGAGATGTTTCGAATTTCTTTTTTAAGGCACTTAGTGCTATGAACTTTCCTCTTAGCACTGCTTTCATTGTGTCCCATAAGTTTGGGTATGTTGTGTCTTCATTTTCATTGAATTCTAGGAAGTCATTAATTCCTTTCTTCTCTGACCCAGCTGTCATTTAGAAGCGAGTTGTTCAGTTTCCATGTGTGTGTAGGCCTTTTGCTATTTTTGTCATTGAGGTCCAGTTTTAGTCCATGGCGATCAGATAGGATACAAGGGATTATTTCAATCTTCTTGTATCTGTTGAGGCTTGCTTTGTGACCAACTATATGCTATAATCAATGTGAGTTTATCTCAAGTATACATGAGTTCAATATATACAAAACTAAGATTTGTTTGTGTTTTTGTTAGTTTGTTTTGCTTTGTTGAGACAGGATTTCTCTGTGTAACCTTGGCTGTCCTGGACTTTGTAGACCAGTCTGATCTTGAACTCACAGAGATCTGCCTGCCTCTGCTTCCCTGAATGCTGGGTTACAGGTATGTACCATTACATATGGCTACAAAACTGCAGATTTGATGACTAATATGAATAGAATGCATGCCAGAACAATATGATCATCTTAATACATACAAAACAATCATTTGACAAAGAATAGATAAAGTCATGTGTTTAAATTAAGCAGGAGATGGCTAATACAACATGAACGCAATGGTACCTTTAGACATGTTTTTGTCTTATAATGGTACTTTTAGACATGTTTTTGTCTTATAATGCTTTGTTTGGGCATGTTTTAAATCCTTACGGGTCTTTTGCTTATATATTATGGATTCTGATTTTATGGGCTTTCTAGGTGCCTGTGTGCCTGTCTCTGCATCTGTATGTCTTTCTTGTGAAAGAATAAAGCCCTAGCATAATACTGTCAACACTATTTTACAAGACTGGAGCAGTGCAGGGTCAGAGGCAAGGCGGGACAGATGCCCAGCAGCAGGATATCTGCTGCGGTTGGGCGCCTAAAACACTCTGGATAAGAACCGGGTACGTGACTCTACCCACATCTGCCTTCCCGCCTTCCCTGTTCCGGGTGCGTGACTCCACCCACTGCCTTCCCGCCTTCCCTGTTCCGGGTGCGTGACTCCACCCACTGCCTTCCCGCCTTCCCTGTTCCGGGTACGTGACTTAACAATGGCTTTGTTCAAACCGCCCAATCAGATCCCTGTAACTATGCTTCTCGCTTCTGTAATCGCGCTTCTTGCTCCCAAGCCCTATAAAAACCCGTCACCCCAACCGAGAGGCGCGCAAGTCTTCCGAAAGGCTTTGTCGCCCCGGGTACCCGCGTATCGAAATAAACCTCTTGCGGCTTGCATCCGAAGGCTGGTTTCGCTGTTCCTTGGGAAGCGGGGTCTCCCCATCTAGAGAGGCTCAACGGGAGTCTTTCACTTGTGCTTTTTATTTGGCTTTTTTTTCTATTTTTGCTTGTTGGTTTTGCCTGATTCTAGTTTCTTTCTTATTATTTAATCTTATTTCATTGTGTTTTTGATATCTATTTGTATTCTAATAAGAGAAAGAAAAGGTGTGGATTTGGATGGGTGGGGAGGATCTGGGAAGAGTTTGTATAGGAGAAATCATAATCAGAATATATCATAAGAAACAATTATTAATTAAGCAAATTTCTGTGATAGAGGAGACAGAGTTCATGACTAGAATTGAAGGAAAAAAACAGCGTTAAAAACTTAAAGCCTTCCATCTATAAAGATAAATACAAGGAAACTCACTCTCTCCACTTATTTTCTACATGGTAACCA
>NW_026587475.1:0-4425 GCF_907164565.1 Psammomys obesus | reverse complement strand
ACTGCTGCTGGTGCCCTCTGGGTTGTGGTTATCCATGAGGCCTGCAGTGCCAGCAGGAGAGGGACCCTCTCCACTTAATTCTTCTGCTCCTTCCCTTTCTGCTGCTGCAGCTCCCGACCCAGGCTGGCCACGTCCACTCTCTTCCTCGTTTCTCCCCTCTCCAGCCAGCAAGACCATCTGTGCCCTCGCACCAGGAAGGAGGGAAACAGACAAACCCAGGAGTCAGGGTCTAGGGTGGCGCGAAGGTGCCATGAAGTCTCACCAAGCCCGCAGCACACAGCACCTGTGCAGACGCCTCTGCGGGACACAGTCCCCCTCATGGACTTCGCCAACCCACCATTCCCAGCACGCACTGACCATTTTAAATTTCCTCATCCTCCTCAGGTCACACATGAAGCAGGTATCTTATGTTTTGACGCTCCATGTTCGGAAAGCCGCTGGAGTAGCTTGTGGCTTGCTGTCGGCTTCTGCAAATTCTGAGTTGGAGAGCCCTGCAGTTCCGGAGCTAGAGCTTCTCACCCATGAATCACTCTCTTTACTGTCCTGGGTCCCATAGCCTACATTAGCATGTATCCCATCATGGGCTGGCATCCTGGCTTTCTGGTTGACATCCTGTTGCTGTGGGCTGAGCACCCAAGGTGGAAAAGTGAGAGCTTAAGTGAGCAGGAGGTGTTTGAAGGGAAGGCATGGATGGCCCGTGGGCAAGTAGGGTATAGAAGGAGCCTTCCAATTTGCAATGCAAGGAGTACTTTTGCCCTCGTGAATTATCTTCCTAGGGAAGGAGTGGTGATCGAATATGGGAAACGATTGGCAAGAAATAACAGTAGATTCTCCAATAGCTTTGGAGGTTTTGTAGTGCTCCACACTGGGTCCTTGCTACTTGGCACAGAGCTGACATTAAGCTAACGTGTTTATCGGGGAGGGGGGGGGGGGGAGATCTTCCTTTGTGCTTTCACAGAAAGTGAAGTTAGAGTGTGTCGAGATGAGGAAGTGAGGGGTCTGAGCAGAAGAATAAGTGTAAGTGGCAGGGCCAACAGTCTGATGGGGCAGATCCTGAGTCCTGCCAGGTCTGCATGGATGAGCTTGCCCACTATGTGACTAATTCAAACCCTTCATGGCTATAAGATAGGGTCAAAAGACATCCAGTTCCTATTGAATGTCCCTCTGCACAGAGTTGTATTGTCCCTCTGGGTGCAGAATTGTATTCAGAAAGTTGTGACAGGAAGTTGCGTGAGTGCCACCCAAAGCCAGAAGAGTGGACACAATAGTACTGTAGCTCACTGGGTGTTTCTTGAAATTGTAAGTGGTGATAGCTTAATCAGGAACTGTTTTAAGAAATTGCAAGAGTAAAAAAATTTTTTTTTAATTTTTTTCTTCAAAATTCATTCATTATATATCCCAGTTGAAGACTCCTCCCTCAACTCCACCAGTCCCACCCTCCCTCCATCTTCCCCTCATCCCCTTCCCCTAGTCCACTGAAAGGTCGAGTTCTCCACTATTGCCATCTGCCCATTGCTTGTTAAGTCTCATCCATCGGACTGCTTGGATCCTCTTCCTCCACGGTCTGACAAGACTGCATCAAAAGGGGTGAGTTTTCAGAGTAGTCAACTGAGTTCATGATAGAGGCAGCCCCTGCTGTCCTCACTCAAATACCCACACAGAGATGCCAATCAGCCACATCTGAGCAGGAGGTCTAGGTCCTCTCCATGAATGGTCCTCCATTGGTGCATCAGTCTCTGCTGGACCCCATGGGCTCAGATCCTTTAGCTTGGTTGGTCTCCTTGTGGGGTTTCTGTCCCCTCCATGTCCCTCTATCCCCACCTCCCTCTACTTCCATAAGACTCCCTGTGCTCTACCTAAAGTTTGACCCTGAGTCTCAGCATCTGCTCCTATTCCCTGTTGGGTGGAACCTTTCAGAGGACCCTCTATAGTAGATTCTCAATGTGTTACCTCTCTTCCACTGCTTCTGGTGTCTAACCTGTTTGCCATTCTGAATGAAATTTAAGCATCTTCCCTAGGGTCCTCTTTAGCGTTTAGTTTCTTTAAGTCTGTAGATGGCTGTCCTATTACAAGGCTAGTATCAGCTTATGAGTGAGTGTATGCCATGCCTGTCTTTCTGTTTCTTGGTTACCTCACTCAGGAAAATCTCTTCTAGTTCCATCCATTGGCTTGCAAATTTCATGATTTCCTTATTTATAATAGCTGAGTAGTATTCCATTGTGTAGATGTACTACAATTTCTGGATCCATTCCTCAGTTGAGGGACATCTAGGTTGTTTTTCAGATTCTGGCTATTACAAATAAAACTGCTATGAGCATAGTTGAGCAAATGTTCTTATTGAGTTGTGGGGTATCTTTTGGGTATATGCCCAGGAGTGGTATAGCTGGCACTTGAGGTACTGTTATTCCCAATTTTCTGAGAAAGCACCACAACTTTTTCCTAAGTGGTTGTAAAGTTTACACTCCCACCAGCAAAGGAGGAGGGTTCCCTTTTCTCTACATCCGCACCAGCATGTGTTTTCACTTGAGATTTTTATCGTAAGCATTCTGATTGCTATAAGATAAAATCAAAGAGTTGTTTGATTTACATTTCTCTGATGACTAAGGATGTTGAGCATTTCTTTAAGTATTTCTCTACCATTCGACATTCCTCTGTTGAGAACTCTCTGTTTAACTCTATAACCCCTTTCTTTCTTTCTTTCTTTCTTTCTTTCTTTCTTTCTTTCTTTCTTTCTTTCTTTCTTTTTTATTTATTACAATTTATTCACATTGATTCCCAGCTGTAGCACCCTCTCTCATTTCTGCCCAGTCCCTCCCTCCCTCTGTGTTCTCCTCCTATGCCCCTCCCCTAGTCCACTGATAGGGGAGGTCATCCTTCTATCTGACCTTAGCCTATTGGGTCTCATAAGGACTGGTTTCATTGTCTTCTTCTGTGGCCTGATAAGGCTGCCTCCACCTCAGAGGAAGGTGATCAAAGAGCCAGCCACTGAGTTCATGTCAGAGACATCCCCTGCTCCTCTTACTAGGAAACCCACATGTAGCTATGGGCTACATCTGTGCAGGGGTTCTAGGTTATATCCATGCATGGTCCTTGTTTAGAGTATCAGCCTCTGCAAAGACCGCTGGGCCCAGATTTTTTTGGTACTGTTGGTCTCCTTGTGGAGTTCATATTCCCTCCAGCTTTTTCTGTCTTCCCCTTCTTTCAAAACAATTCTTTGCAGAACTTGAAAGAACAATTTTCAATTTCATATGGAAAAACAACAACAACAACAACAAAAAAACAGAATTGCTAAAATAATCCTTTACAATAACAGATCTTCTGGAGGTAACTCCATCCCTGATCTCAAGCTATACTGTAGAGCAACAGTAACAAAAACTACATGGTACTGGCAGAGAAACAGGCTGGTGAACCAGTGAAATCGAATAGAAGACCCAGAAATAAACCCACACAACTTACAGACACCTGATTTTTGACAAAGATGCCAAAACTGTACAATGCAAAAATGATAGCATCTTCAATAAATTGTGCTGGTCTAACTGGAAGTCCACATGTAGAAAAATACAAATAGACCCATATCTATCACCCTGCACAAAATTAAAGTCCAAGTGGATCAAAGATCTCAACATAAAACCAGAAACACTAAATCTGTTGGAAGAAAAAGTGAGGAAGAGCCTTGAACTCATTGGCACAGGAGACAATTTCCTGAACAGAACACCAACAGCTCAGGCTCTAAGATCCACAATTAATAAATGGGACTTCATGAAACTGAAAAGTTTTTGTAAATCAGAGGGCACTGTGAGCAGAACAAAATGACAGCCTTCAGACTGGGAAAATATCTTCACCAACCCTACGTGCAATAGAGAACTAATATCCAGAATATATAAAGAACTCAAGAAATTAGACACCAACGAACCAAATAATCCAATTAAAAATGGGGTACAGAGCTAAGCAGAGAATTCTCAATAGAAAAATATTTTAAGTATTAGTCTGTTTCTGAAATCATGAGGAGAGGATAATTTAGAAATGTAACTTTTAAAATGTCAGTTAGCTCCTCAAGGGGAGAAAATTTTGCTAGCAGTAGGAGGCAAGAGAAAGGTGCTTCTTTCTGGTCTGGATGAGAGGATTCTTCTGTTCCCTTTGAAGCAGCAGGACCTCTGGAAAAGCGGCTGCCAGTGCCCTATGGTTTCCACTAATTGGAGGATAGTAAGCAAACCTGGGAGTTGCCTAAATGAATGCACTTTGTTGTTTCCCAAGAAAACTGACAGTAGTTTCTTGGAAAGTTTCTCCGAGAGTTTGTGTGGATAAGAAATCCCAGTGTGGCTAGACCATGGTCTGTCTGAATAAATTCTGTCTTTCCCTATGGATTGTCCTTGTCCCACTTACACATCTGTAGTGCAATATGGTCAGGGTGAAGATGAAGACGTC
>NW_026587474.1:5598-6992 GCF_907164565.1 Psammomys obesus | reverse complement strand
GTGTAGACACCCGCGTGAAGCCTGTTGTTGGCGCGGTCTGAGCGGATCGAGTTCCCCGGGTTGTTTTGGGGCTCCCGGGGGAGGTTGGAGTTGCTTCAGTAAGAGTTGTCCAATCTGCAATGATGAGGAAAGCAGAGAGTGTGTGATTCATTATCGCCCCTCATGCCTCTGTCTGTAGTTCTGGAGGTGGCATGTGCTCGCTCTGCCTCCAGATTAAAGCACTGGGCTTTCTTTCCCGGGGAGGATACCGGGTCACGTTACCAGCTAAAGCCCCGATCCCCTCCCTCCCCGAGCATCTGGTGTGTTTGTGCAGCTATGTCCGTGATATGATATGTGTCAGCACTTGGCTCGTTGGGAGTGTGGCGTGACAGCTGGCAAAGTTTAGATGAGCCATAATCCCTGCCCCAGCCCTGCGCTCCCCGCTCTTTCTCATAGTGAGCTTCAGGTATTGTCCCTCATCATAGTCTTGAGTGCCAGGCCCACTCCCTGGCGCCACACTTTTTTCTCCTCATGGCTCACACCCACCGTGTGTCCTCAGTCCGTCTTCCCTATTCTTTACGCTGAATTTGGCCCTCGAATTCCCCAAGAGCCTCGGGAACCCCTCGACTCCATGGCCCGGTCTCCCTGTGTTTTTCCTCGCCAGATGCTTGCACACTCCCTTGCTGGAAGACTGGCTGCTGTGGGAGTCCGGTGGTCCTCCCTTCGGTCCTCTGCCCCACAGCTCAGGGCAGATGACAGCTCTGCCTGCCATGCCCCCGTGGCTGTGCAAGCCCCGCCTGCCATGGCCCTTGGCTCGGGGCTTGCAGCACCTTCTCCCATGGGACACAGCTGTTCATACTGGTGCCTCTGGGCTGATGACCAGAGACAAGGAAAGGCCACGGAAAAGAGACTCACCGGCTAGGAGACAGCCAGCTCGGAGGGAGGGTACCTGAAGAGAATATCCCAGTGAGGGGCTGGGTGTGGGCCAGGGGTGGAGGCCCTGCCTAGAATCCCCCAGTGAGGGGCTGGGTGTGGCTCAGTGGTGGAGCCCCTGCCTAGAATCCCCCAGTGAGGGGCTGGGGTGTGGCTCAGTGGTAGAGCCCCTGCCTAGAATCCCCCAGTGAGGGGCTGGGTGTGGCTCAGTGGTGGAACCCCTGCCTACAATTCCCCAGTGAGGGGCTGGGTGTGGCTCAGTGGTGGAGCCCCTGCCTAGAATCCCCCAGTGAGGGGCTGGGTGTGGCTCAGTGGTGGAGCCCCTGCCTAGAGTCCCCCAGTGAGGGGCTGGGTGTGGCTGGGTGGTAGAGCCCCTGCCTAGAGTGCCCCAGTGAGGGGCTGGGTGTGGGCCAGGGGTGGAGTCCCTGCCTAGAGTTCCCCAGTGAGGGGCTGGGTGTGGCTCAGTGGTGGAGCCCCTGCCT
>NW_026587474.1:4386-5498 GCF_907164565.1 Psammomys obesus | reverse complement strand
GGCTCAGTGGTCACCTGCCTAGAGTCCCCCAGTGAGGGGCTGGGGTGTGGCTCAGTGGTCACCTACCTAGAGTTCCCCAGTGAGGGGCTGGGGTGTGGCTCAGTGGTGTAGCCCCTGTCTAGAATCCCCCAGTGAGGGGCTGGGGTGTGGCTCAGTGGTCACCTGCCTAGAGTCCCCCAGTGAGGGGCTGGGTGTGGCTCAGTGGTGGAGCCCCTGTCATAAACGAAGCCCTGTGTTCACTTGTCAGTACTCTAAACAAAAGGAAACCAACCTCAAGGGAAAGGAAACAGTGTGCCACGTGTCAGTGTTTTACATTCATTTGTAATTCACGGTTTATAATTCCTACAGCCTTGGGCATTTTTACACTCTGCCTGAATCACTCTGAATGGCTGTTGGATTTGCACCCTTCACTGTTCTGCAAAGCACAAGATCCAGAAGCCGGGGCTGGCACGCAGCGCCCACATGGCACGGCTGGACGTTTACCTCTGTGTGACTGTCCACCTCTGTGTGACTGTCCTAGGGGCCCTGGAAACGGGGCTGCCTGTGGTGACGGAGAACAGCTCTGTCAGGGCCTAACAGTGACCGAGAGACATCCCGTGTGGCCACATGGGTCAATCCTAGTGCTGGGGAAAGGGAGGCGGGCGGTGCCTGTGTCGGCCACACCCGCGTTTCCCGGTTACCTGGACTGGCCTGAAACTTGCTGTGAACCCCAGGCTGGCCCTGGACTTTCAGTCCACCTGCTTTAGCCGCCCACGTGGCTGGGCTGACAGGCTCGGCTGCTACGCCTAGTTTGCTTTTCGTTTGCGTTTTTTGGTTGGTTGGTTGCTTGGTTGGTTGGTGTTTGTTTTTATGTTTGGTTTGGTTCCTGCTAAGCAAATGTTCCACCACTGAGACACCTGTCTCGACCTTAAAGAAAGAAAGTTAGTAAATGTTTGATTTTCTCCATCTTTCCTCCCTGAGCTAAGGTGTGTCTTGTTCAGCCTAACCGGGGCGAGAGGGGGAGTGGCCAGCTGCCAGGACGGTGTCGGGCCTCCCTTGGGGTGGGGGTGTGCAGGAAGGCAGCCGGGGGGCTGGAGGGCAGACAGAGAGAGGGCCGGGGGCTGGAGGGCAGA
>NW_026587474.1:2402-4376 GCF_907164565.1 Psammomys obesus | reverse complement strand
GACAGAGAGAGGGCCGGGGGCTGGAGGGCAGACAGAGAGGGGGCCGGAGGCTGGAGGGCAGACAGAGAGAGAGAGGGCCGGGGGCTGGAGGGCACAGAGAGGAAGTTCAGGGACCAGCTAGGCCGGGCGCCCTGGGCTGGCAGACTGCAGCCGCCTCTGCAGACACGGGTGGGCAGAGCTGTCCTCGTGTGAGCCTAACCGTGGGAGGGAGCAGGAGTCTCTGCCCCCCGCTCGTGGGCCCTTTCCTGCCTCCTCCAGCCTGTGTCTAGTCCTGTGATTTGTTCCGCCGTGTTCAGCTCTGTCCCTGGGAGGCCTGCTCTTTGCTTTGTCTTTTAAGGGGACAGAGGAGGAACGGACGTAGGGAAAACTGTGGTCGAGGTGAAATGTTTGTAAAGAATAAAATTTTTTAAAAAATTTTAAGAGAGAGAGTCTTAGTAAAATACCTCGTCTTGCCTGATGGAGGAACCCTCCCACCAAATGCCTCTTCTTCTTCGCCCTCTTAGTCAAAGGACACTGCCCGGCTGCCTCCTCCTGCGCCCACCATTTGCTCCCTTCCCCTCCCAGAGGCAGCGCCTTCCGGAGCTGCAGTGTCACAGACCGCTCCCCGGGGAAAGTGCTCTCTGTTGCTTGGGGCCAACCCCAGGACCCCCACATCAAGGACAAATCAACCAGATCCTCCCCAACCCAGTGGGACATGAGAGGGGCGGGCAGGTGGCTGGGGCCGGAGGGTCACCAGCTTGAGGCCGGGTGGCGGGTGCAGCTCGTTAGGGGCCCTCGTTAGGTGCCTGGCAAGGTCTTCTGTCATCACCTCCGCCCGGTGCGCCAGGCGTGCGGGAGGGAGGGATGGGGGAGGAAGGACCTCCGCCACCCCAGCCCTGCCGGGCTCCGTGTCAGCTTCGGCCCCCGCCACCCGTGCTCTCGTGGCACACTCACTGTCTCCACCCTCCTCCTCTTGGGATGCGGGACGTCTTGACGCTGGCTTAGGGCACAACTGTCCAGGGACACTTGCTTTGTTCCTGATGCCTCCTCTCGCCAGCGCCCACGACGCCCTAAGCTCTCTCTCCTTCTGTGCCGGCGACCGTCCCCACCTTCTCTCCTGGGGGCGGCTGGCCAGAGCTCCGGGGTCCGCGTGTCCCCCAGCAGCCGCGCGAAGCCCGGCAGGCCTGGCCGCAACAGCCCAGCCGCCGCCCGCCGCCCGCCCGGACCCCGGCGTCCAGGCGCCAGGAGAAGGAGGAGCGCCCATGACCCTGGAGGAGACGGCGCAGAGCCGCGCCGGCCTCGGGCGGCCTCGGGCGGGGTCTCCTCGCGGGGTCTCCTCGCGGGGTCTCCTCGCGGGCCGGGCGGGCGGCTAAGCCAGGGAGGCCGCGGCCGGCAGCGTTTCCGGAGACCCTGCCTCGAAACGCTTGGCGAGCACAGAGGCTCCCGCCAGGGCCCCGGCGCCCGTAAGGGCCGGGAGGGGCTCTCCCGGCGGGGAAGGGCAGACTGGGGCCCCGGCCGCGGCCGGTCCTCGCCGCGCGCTGCACTCCGGGGCCCGGGCTGCCGCAGCCGGTGCGGCCCCTCAGATCCCGTCGGCCCCGCGCCCACGGGCGGCCCTCGGCTGCCTGAGCTCCAGCCGCGGGGGCCAGCGGCCTCCTCTCGCCTCTGAGGGCCCCTACGCACACTCGGCCTAGACGCGCGCGCGCACACACACGCACACACGCACACACGCGCACACACACGCACACGCACGCGCACGCACACGCACGCACACACGCACACACGCACACACACACACACACACGCACACACACACGCACGCACACACACACGCACGCACACACACACACGCACACACGCACGCGCACACGCACACGCACACGCACACGCACGCGCACACACACGCGCACACACACGCGCACACACACGCACACACGCACACGCACACACGCACACACACACGCACACACGCACGCACACACGCACACGCACACACAC
>NW_026587474.1:1993-2302 GCF_907164565.1 Psammomys obesus | reverse complement strand
CACACACACACGCACACGCGCACACGCGCACACGCACACGCACACACGCACACACACACACGCACACACGCACGAGCAGAAGAAAAAGTGCAGTTAGAGGCAGGAAATGGATCCGTGTTTGCCACCGGCATAAAACCCAAGTCCGCACGGACCAGGGCTCAGCCCGGAGCCGGGCGCCCGCAGCCTGCCCGGAGCCCAGAGGGGCCGCGCCACAGCCGGCGCCCAGGAGGGGCCCGAGACGGGGCCCCCACCCCACACCCGGCTCGGCAGAGACCCGAGACGGGGCCCCCACCCCACACCCGGCTCGGC
>NW_026587474.1:0-1983 GCF_907164565.1 Psammomys obesus | reverse complement strand
CTCGGCAGAGACCCGAGACGGGGCCCCCACCCCACACCCGGCTCGGCGCGGCGCGCAGGCAGGGAACTCGCCATGAGGAGCCTCCAAGGCAGAGGCGCCCTAAGGAACGCGCGGCCCCGCAGCCACCAGGGAGACGAATCACAGCTGAGCTTCCACCTCAGCCCGTCACCTCACACCTGTCACCTCACACCTGTCACCTCAGCCCGTCACCTCACACCTGTCACCTCACACCTGTCACCTCACACCTGTCACCTCAGCCCGTCACCTCAGCCCGTCACCTCACACCTGTCACCTCAGCCCGTCACCTCAGCCCGTCACCTCAGCCCGTCACCTCAGCCCGTCACCTCACATCTGTCACCTCACATCTGTCACCTCAGCCCGTCACCTCACACCTGTCACCTCAGCCCGTCACCTCACACCCGTCACCTCAGCCCGTCACCTCAGCCCGTCACCTCAGCCCGTCAGGCCCCACCAGTGTCCCTCAGGGTCCAGCCGCGCCACTCGTGGGCACCCCCGGAAGACGCCCGTCGCACCCCAGAGCCCAGAGAGCGGAAGCGCCTCCCGGGGGCCGGTCGAGGGCTGTGGCAGCTGTGAGGAAAGCAGAGGCGGGCGCCGGCGGGGCGGAGTGGTGTGGGCGGGGCTGGGGCGCTGTGGGCGGGGCTGTGAGTGCGGTGTGGGCGGGGCTGGGGCGGTGTGGGCGGGGCTGTGAATGCGGTGTGGGCGGGGCTGGGGCGGTGTGGGCGGGGCTGGGGCGGTGTGGGCGGGGCGCTGGGGGCGGGGCGGGGCCGACAGAGATCCCGCTGCCCGCCTGGCCGGGGCCCGGGGCCCACAGGCCCGAGGGAGGCCGGAGGCCGGGCGCGCCCGTGAGCTCGAGGCCAGCCTGGCGGAGCCCAGGCTGCACAGAGACACCGAAGCCAAGCGACGCCCGAGAGCGGTCGCGGGGGCCGGCGGCGCCTCCCGTCTACCCCGCACAGGGCCTGGGCGCACGCCGCGGCCTGGTTCTGACCCCGAGCTGGCACGTTGGCCTCAGAGGGACCAAACCCCTAGTCCAGTTCCTGGCTTCAGAGACGACACAAAAGGCGACGGGGCGTGGAATAAGTGTGAATTGGGGAAAATCGTGCAGTTTGTAGGCGCGAGAAGGCTTCTCCTTTCTAAATCCTCGGCAAGAAGACACGGGATTGTGTGCGTGCGTCTGTGCGTGCGCGTTTTCGAGACAGTTTTTCTGCGTAGCCTCCGCTGTGCTGGAATTTGCTCTTTAGACTAGGCTGGCCTGGAACTCACTGTGTAGATGAGGCGGACCTTGAACTCAGAGATCCTCCTGCCTCAGCCCCTGACACACTCACAGAGCTGAGGATGGAAACAGGGTCTCAAGTGTGCCAGACACGTGTTCTGTCGCGACTGTCAAGCCGCAGTGACCGTGTGAGACGTTGGAGAAAGGCCGTGAGTGCAAGGCCCCCTGCCTGCAGGGTCCGCACGCCGAAGCCCCAGCCGGAACCTGGGGTCCTCGGGGGACCCCAGGGCCCGTCTGTGAGTCCGGAAGCGTGTGCTTTGCTTTCGTCTTTTCGGAGGTCCTTGCTGTGTAGCTCTGAGCAGACTTGAACTCACAATCCTCCTGCCTCGGCCTTCCACATGCTAGAATCCCAGCTGTGTGTCCTCACGCTTGGCTTAGCTCATTAGGCCCTTTCTTACCCTGTTCAGCATGTTGGCATGGTTTCTCACGGAACTGTTGGGACCCGGGCCAGAGCGAGCCGCTGCCCTGGCCGCCAGGCCCTCCCAGCATGCCTCGGTCCCCCAGGTCACGGGCCATGGCTGGCGTGGCCGCCCTCTGCCCTGAACTTGCCAGCCCCAGACTCTTCCCTGTGTAGACATTCTGGCTGCCTCTCCTCTCCTCTGTCCTCTCTCTCCTCTCTCTCCTCTCTCTCCTCTCTCTCCTCTCTCTCCTCTCTCTCCTCTCTCTCCTCTCTCTCCTCTCTCCCCTCTCTC
>NW_026587473.1:0-9143 GCF_907164565.1 Psammomys obesus | reverse complement strand
TTGCTGATCTTTGGATATACAAACATGAGTCTTCTTTGAAAGACATCGTGAAGTTTTTTTTTTTTTTTTATTACTTCAGCTCTTTATTTATTACAGAGAGATAAGTATAAGTCCTAGAGCATTTTACTTTAAACCAGCATTTTTTACATAGTTGAGATGAAACAAAAACCTTGGACTCCTTTCTCATGTTTCAGAAAAATTATGAGAGAACCCAACTCTAATCCCAGGTGAGTGCGAACACCACATCATCGGGATTGAAGCAAAGTGTGATGGCAAACAAAAATAGACTTTAAGCGGAAAGGATTTTTGGATAGAGACTTTCATGACCTGGCCATTTCATTCAATGTGTGTAAGAAATGGTGAAGGACTTTTGAAAGAAATGGAAATGTCATTCTGGGCATCATCTTTAGACCTCCAACAGCTGTGTTTCTTGAGCAGCTTCACTAAGTGAAGGCTGTCAGGGAGAATGGTGGTTTGAATGAGAATGACCTCCATAGGCTATTATATGGGAATGTTTGGCTCTCAGTTTGTGTTCTATTTAGGAAGAATCAGGATGTATGACTGTACCCGCCTGCGGGACTAGTAATTCGTGGGATCTCCAAAGAGGACCAGGCCTGAAAGAAAAACGGGCAAGAGAGAAGAATGGACTCAAGAAAATGTGCACTTGTCAAGAGTCAAATTTTATTGAACCGGAGCAGGCTTTTAAGGCCAACCTTAGATAGGGGCGAGGCGAGGGAGGAGCACAGTGTAGAATACTCAGGGAGGGGTAGGTCGGAAAGTCCTATTCTAGAGTTTCTGAACTCAGGGAGGGGCAAGATGGAAGTTACAAAATCTTCTTGGCCCGGGGCCTGGAACACTTTGCAGTTATCTCGGGAAGTCATGGTACAGTTAGCACATTTCTGCAACTGTCAAGCAGAATGTTGGTCAACTAGGTGCAGCAGGGTGGGGGGAATGAGAAAAGGTCGGAAGTTTCTCAGGGCTTGTCTCCAACATCTCCCCCTTCTCTGTATACAAGAACAGGGATAGGGAGGTTACCCTGACCCGCTAATGGCGTCCCAAAGAAGGGCTCATTTTGGCAGCCAATTATTTTTGTTTAAGAGTAAAATTTTGGATCCAAAGGAGCAAACTGTCACCAGAGAGGCAAGCGTTCCCCAGAGTAGGTCAAGTGTTGTCACTCATAGGCCATTGGTTTTGACAAGACCATTTAAATTGACCATAGTACAAGGGGCACAAATGGGGTCTGAGCCTGTTAGAAGGGCAGTGCTGGACCCTTACCCGTCATTGGATCGGCCTCCTCCTGGCGAGGTCGTCCTGTCTTAGGCGGCCCGAGACTTATCCACCCGTTCCGTCTCTGACTTAGCAGACCACTCACTTTGTGGAAATGTAACACATCTTGCTCTCAATAAGACCATCAAAGCTCCATAAGGATCCTGGAAGGAATATGTTTAGTAGCCAAATAGTATATGAGGGGTCACGGAAACCTGAGTTATTATTTGGAGGGGCAGGACCAGAATTTCCACCCCCGGTTGATTTTTGTAGGAAGGTGAGGTCTAAGGGTCGAGATGTGGGGTTGTTTTGGCAGGTCAATGGTAGACTCTTCTTCCGTGGTGAGGCGATGGTAATGGGCTCCCACCGGCTTGATTGCAGAATCCACCTGACTCTTAACAAAGCTTGTCAATCAATTAAAGGCCCAGGGGCCAAAAGAGAGAAGCAAAAGGATACCTACAAAAGGTCCTAGCAGACTGGGAAGCAGAGTGGTTAGCCATGGGGATGTGGGAAACCAATTTTGATACCAGGACCCAGGACTCTTGTTTCTCTCTGTTCCATTTTTGTTCCTCCAAACTGGAGCGAACCTTATCGATACTGCTTTGCACTAAACCTGTTTTGTCAGTGTAAAAGCAGCATTCTTCCTTGAGTGCAGCGCAGAGTCCGCATTCCTGGAGAAAAACCAAATTTAGACCGCATCTGTTTTGTAAAACTACCTCAGATAAGGACACCATAGAATCTTTTAGGTCCTGTAAGCCTTTTTGCAAATCTTGTAGGTCTTTGTCCACTGCTAGGGAGAGTTGATTAAATTGTTGCTGGGAGGTAATTAGGGAGGCTATGTCTGTACCAGCTCCAGCTGCTCCAAGCCCTAGAATTACAGTTAGAGTAATGGCAGTTAAGGGCTCACGTTTAACTCGAGATGGATGTACCCCTTTTTCCCAAAACCGAAGGAGCTCATCCTTAGAATGTATAGTCAGCCTTGGGAAACCCGTACAAGGCCACAGTAATCTCTATGGACTAAAAAGGTGGAGCTTACAAGATTAGGAGTAAGACCAGTGGAGCAGGCAAAATAAGTGCCATTAGGTGCAGCAATATATGTAAAGCTTGAATTTACAAGAGTAATATTGCA
This sequence comes from Psammomys obesus, assembly GCF_907164565.1. NCBI lineage: Eukaryota > Metazoa > Chordata > Mammalia > Rodentia > Muridae > Psammomys > Psammomys obesus. The sequence goes on along the minus strand of NW_026587473.1, from coordinate 6,748 downwards.
AATTTCTTGTAAAGCCACCGGGGGAAGCATAGAAGGTCCCAATAGGCACGTTCCAATTCCGGACACCTGTGTGACTGTAAGGCTGACTCCCTCTGGGTGCTGCCACTGTAAGGCATTAGAATTATTAGTTGTAATTACTTCTAAGGGTAAGGCTATGCCCTCGTAGAAGGGTGGCCATGGTGAGTAACACACCCAGCATTCCTGAAAATCAGTGGCGTTAATTTGATATATGGCCTCTTCGTTGAAGGGCAGAAGCAGAAGGAATGTAATTGCCTTTGGCAGGGTTACTAAGTGACTAGAAATCACAGGATGGCCCACCAAGATGTGTTAATAATGATAATTTAGAAAGTTCTTCAGAAGAGTTACTTAGGGATCCCTGAGGGAAATTAGGATTTAAGGTATTTCAGGAAGATGATCTTATCGAAAGCTCCAGGTCAGCCAGGAATGCACTATTGTATCTGGGCAGTAGTCCGGTCAAGCCAGATGCCAAAATTTAGGGGGCAGCAAGGTGCCAGAAGGTCCCCCTTTATTTTATTTTTACAAGGCCATAATTGTATTGAAAAGAACAGGTCCTATTGAAAGAATTATCAATAAGATAAGCAGGGGACCAAGGAAAGGAAGGAGATAGGGAAGGAGCCCATTCCTGTGCTGCTTAAGTCCACCATGAACATATATCACCTGGAGGCAAAGGATCACAGTCCATGGAAACAGTTGTTTTTTTCTTCATCATTTCTGTAAAGAGATATAAAAGGAATATGTTCTCAGGGTAATTCTTTTACCCTGGACTGATGAGTGTTATTATTATTATCTATATGCTTTACTAGTCGTTCTGGCAACCATCTGGCTGCATCTATCTCTTTAGAATTGATGCAAACTGCTTCTCTGCCCCGTATCAGGACAGGATCTGGACCATGCCATTTGTTGTCCAAAGGATCTTTCCATAGGACAGCAAACTGTCTTTCTGTATCCATATGCCAGAAACATTCCACAGCTGAATGTCCATATTTTCGAGTTTCAGGCCTTTGTTAATTAAAGTGTTAATTAAAGCTTCACAGTACTTTTCCAGAGTCCAGAAGAATGTAACCGCCCTGGACCCTGGTCCTCTGCTTGGGCAGAGATAAGGAAGTGAGCAAGCAAAGACCTCCACTCTGCAAAGAAGAATGACCAGATCTACTCTTGAGAGATAACATCACCTAGCAATCAACCCAAATGGACTCAATTCTTCTCCTGAAGAGCCCCTGACCTTCTCTCAGGCTCGCTCCTCAGAGAAGACAGGTTGAAGCTAATTGCTCTTCCATCTTTGGCTGTAGCCACATCCCCACTAGCAGGAGATTCTGAACGTGAATTAAAGATCAGATATTCTTCAGGTGTCTGGCAAGGACTGACCAGACCTGAAAGTCAGCTACCTAATTCCTCATCCAATTATGAGCAGCCAGGATGGCAACCCCTGAACTTCCCTGTGCCTCATCCCCTAACAACCTGAGGCTTATGTCTCTGGGGGCCCACTCTTAAAATTTTGAAAACATATTTCCAACATAGCCAGGACTATTATCTGTTTTAAGTTGTGTTGGAAGTTTTAATATAGCAATTGCTGACATTGTATGAGCAATAACATTTTTTCCAGCTTTACCAGTTTGGAGTGTGGAAAATATAAACCCACTATAAGTGTCAACAAAAACATGAACATATTTTAAATTACCAAGTTTAGGAATATGTGTAACATCCATTTGCCAAATAGCATTAGGTACAAGGCCACAGGGATTGACCCCCAAGATGGGAAGTAGGCAAAAGGACAACACAAGAAGGACATTGTTTAAACAAGTCAGCTTTATAATTACCTTAGTTAAAGGTCCTGGAAGGTTAGAATGAGCTTGTAAATGTCCAATGTAAAAGGAAAAGGTTTTTTTTTTTTTTGGTATCAAATTTTGAATTTGTAAAAAAATAAAATTTTAGCAGAAAATGTCTAAATTTAATTTGCAATCTCTAACCTAGGTAAAGACTGAGCTACATAGGCACTATCCGTAAAAATATTTAAAGACTGCTTATTAAAACTTTAAAACACAGCCAATACTGCAGGTAACTCTGTTATTTGCACAGATGTGCTAGACACTTGAAAAGATGCATCAACAGGTTGGACTTTGTCATAATAAGCTTACATATGTTAAAATGCCATATTTATTAGATCTCTGACAAGCTTGAGGGCCAGCATATCTGAGTTACTCTTTGTCTTTATCATCTGCTCTAAACTGTGTAAAAAAAATACCTAAACAAAGACACTAGGTATAGCTTAACATCTTAACCAACTGTAGTTGTTAGCATAACTTTAAATCTGCTCTTTTTGAACTAAAATTAAAGCAAACCTTTTAATCAGATACAGTTCATGGAGAAGCTAGCAAATCTTGCTGCTCCTACCACTTGCATTAAAATTGAACAGTAAAAAGCTTTGCATTTAGCACTAATCAGATGACTGAACATAACTCAGAGACCTAAACAAAATGGTGGCAAACTCATAGCTTCACCCTCTTTATCTCCGGACCAGCATGGCGGCTGGCCACGTGTAACTGAACTCAGCTGTAAGCCCCAAACGAATATGGTGGCAAAACTACAGCTCCACACTCTCTCTATTGCTGAACCATCATGGCGGCTAGCCACGTGTTAGCACAGGCTGCGACTGACAATACCAAACATAGCCATTAGGTGCTGATGATGATATAGCAACCACTGTGGAGCATCCACAATCCCCCACAACCAAGAGTTCAGGGTCATCTTTGGCTATATATGGAGCTCAAATAAGTTTTAGAACCAACTGCATAACAAAACAGTACAGAACAATCTTAAACTGTATAAATTATTTTAGCCATACCAAACCTATTAGCCAGAATTCTTTCCCCTTAAAAGAGCATAAAAAATATTTTGCAATGAGGAATCACCAGCCTTTTAAACGATGGGCAACATATTTTAAAATACAGTTCTTTTTTAATACCCTCTGGTTATTTTATACATACACTTACCAACCTGCAACATTCTGTACACCTTTAGGTTTCTAGCTTCCTTTTTCTGGCTTAACTAGACATTCTTGCTTTCTTGCTCTCTCTCTCTTGCTTTTCAGACAACACAAAAACTCTCATCAAAATCCTTTCCATCCTAACATGATCCTGCTGGAGCCCAGCGTCTACGATTTGCTTTTTAAAGGCAAAGCAAAAACAAGTTACATTATTACACAAATTTCTGAAACTGCCAATTTTTTCTATAAGCAAAGCAGCTTAACAAACAAACAGCTCTCTACAAGATACATTTTAAAAACTGCGATTTTCTCAGTTAGCACAAACAATATGGCAGGGTTTCATTTAGTAAAATTGATAAAATAAATACCCAAAATCATTGTCATACCCAAATGCCTGATAAACTTTAAACATTTTATAGCCTTAAACATTTAAACATTTTTTAAAACCCGTTTTTGCAATATCAAAACAAAGTACCCCTTTTGTAGGAGAGAAGTCACAAGGCATAACCATAATCCTAACAAAACCAGATTTTAAAACCAGCATTTACCAATGTAAACAACTTAATTTTCAAAACCAATGCCAATTTAAAATAACTCATTCTTTTAACCTAGAAGGAAATGAGAATTATTTTTAACCCATACCAAGATGGTGGTTAAATTATAACCCACATGATAAAGTAGAACATAAAACAGAAGGTAGACACAAGCAAATACTGCACAGAGACATTGAGACAAAAAAAAAAAAAAAAAAAAAAAAAAAAAAAAAAAAACACCATTAACCAGCGGGCTAAATTTATTGAAAATACTGATGAAGTTAGGGGCATCCCCCTGAACTTTGGCAGCTGTGACCACCTCGATCACGTCTTGCTACCCAGATACAGGCACCTCAAGCTCTGAGGAATTTTTAGAACAGAGAACAGAAAATACTACACGCACAAACATTGCACAGAAACATTTAGACACTTACGGCTGCATACAAAAACAAAACACAGAGACAAAGACAAAAAACAACCACGGTACCTGCTTTTTAAACATTTAAATATATATACAGAGCATAACCATGATTTTAAGTCAGAACTAGAAAAATTCAGAATTTATCAGTGAACACAATTTAATCTTTAAAACTAGAAGTGGCTCCATCTTTCTGGTTTCTGTTTGAGAGCTGGCTGAAGCTGACACTGACTGAAGCCGGTGGGAGGGGGCGGAGTAAATTGCAGTCCTGCTAAGCTCTGCAGCTGGCAGAGACAGGTCTTAGGCCTCTGAGGGTTCTCTGAGGGCGTTCTCATCCACCCAGTTCTCCGCAAGCCTGGCCCTCAAGAGGGGAGTGGGAAGGAGACAAGTAGAGTTCCTCCTGCTCACAGTGCTACAGCTCCGGCTCCGATCCATGCCCTTTGCCCCAGCCCACCTAGGGGCCTTTTTTGTTTTGGGTGGAAGGGAAGCGGCACAAAGGAAGCAGGCTATGAGACTTAGCAGTTTCTTCCCCTGACTCTGTTTCATCCTCACTTTGTAATGAGTTGAGGTCTATCTCTTCTTTAGGAGGATTTTTGGTACCAGCTCTTTTTCCTGTACTATCTCTTAACATTTGCTTGCACTGCCAAGTGTAGGCGGCCAATCAGGGTTATGGTACCTGGAAGCCTCTTCTTTCAAATCACTCTCCTCTGAGGGGTCTAATTGGTCAGGACCTTCTTTGGGAAAAACGGGGAAAGCTAGGGAATTAACAGTAATAACAAGGGGGACAATTATTATCTTATCTCGACCTCTTTCTCCAAGGTCCTCGAGAGGGCAGGCTCCAACCTGATCCCACTTTTTGGCATATCTCTGGCCCATCAATAACAAACCATGGACAAATGTCCGACACAAAAACCAAGAACTTAATTAAGTCCTTTTTCTTAACTCTAATTCCTCTCTCCCTGAGCGCAACTGTTGGCCCATTTTTATGGGATGGAGAAAGACTTACCCGACGTATCTTTTTCCTGTGAGTGGCAGGAACGTACGTCTTTACGAGTCTCGAGCGACCAATCTTACTTTCTGTTCATCACGGCGTTTTCTGAGCGATCCAGATCCATCCATGCAAACCTCCATCTGGCAGTGGTCCGTGCTTCGGCCTCACATTGGGCGCCACTTGTACCCGCCTGCGGGACTAGTAATTCGTGGAGTCTCCAAAGAGGACCAGGCCTGAAAGAAAAATGGGCAAGAGAGAAGAACGGACTCAAGCAAATGTGCACTTGTCAAGAGTCAAATTTTATTGAACCGGAGCAGGCTTTTAAGGTCAACTTTAGATAGGGGCGGGGCGAGGGAGGAGCACAGTGTAGAATCCTTTTTACTCAGGGAGGGGTAGGTTGGAAAGTCCTATTCTAGAGTTTCTGAACTCAGGGAGGGACAAGATGGAAGTTACAAAATCTTCTTGGCCCGGGGCCTGGAACACTTTGCAGTTATCTCGGGAAGTCATGGTACAGTTAGGACATTTCTGCAACTGTTAAGCAGGATGTTGGTCAACCAGGTGCAAAAGGGTGGGGGGAATGAGAAAAGGTCAGAAGTTTCTCAGGGCTTGTCTCCAGCATAAGGCCTTGTCAGAGGAGGTGTGTCACTGGTGTTGGTCTTGGGAATCTTTTTTTTTTTTTTTCGTATTTTATTTTTTTCTTATCAGTTACATTTTATTAACTATATACCCCAGCCATGTCCCGATCCCTCATTCCCTCCCAATCCCTCCCTCCCTCCCTCCTCTCCACTGTGCCCCTTTCAAAGTCCACTGATAGGGGGGACCTCCTCCCCATTCATCTGATCCTGTTTTATCAGGTATCGTCAGGACTGGCTGCAAAGCTCTCCTCTGTGGAATCTAGAAAAGATCATCTTGAGTGAAATATCCCAGAAGGAGAAAGACAAACACGGTATATACTCACTTATATAGACCTATAAGATATGATAAACATAATGAAATCTATACACCTAAAAAAGATAAGGGGGTAAGATTATCAATCCTCGTTTTGAAAGACAGATGGGATACGCATTGAACATTGACAGGAGTCTACTGAGCGCATTTGAAAGACTCTACCTAGCAGTGTTTTCAAAGCAAAGACTTATGACCAAACCTTTGGCAGAGTACAGGGAATCATAAGAAAGAAGGGGAGTTAGTCTGATGAGGAAAGGATAGGAGCTCCACAAGGACCAAATATATCTGGGCACAGGGTCTTTTCTGAGACTGACATGCAACCAAGGACCATGTATGAATGTAACCTAGAACCTCTGCTCAGATGTAGCCTGTGGTAGCTCAGTAACCAATTGGTTTCCCATAGTGAGGGGAACAAGGACTATTTCTAACAGGAACTCATTGGTCTTGGGAATCTTAATGGCAAAGCCAGGCCCAGTTTCTCCCTCTCTCTGTTTCTTGCTTGTGATCAGATGTAAGCTCTCAGCTACTACTCCAGGGCCATGCCATCCTGCCTGCCTGCCTGCTCCTACTCTCCCTACCATGATGATCACCTCTGAAACTGTGGTCAAGCCTCCAATGAAATGATTTCTTTCAGAAGTTGTCTTGATCATTCATGGTGTCTCTTCAAAGCAATAGACAAGTAACTAAGAGTAGAAGTTGGGGGATGCTCTGTAAAATGGACCAAGGAGAGGAAGAATCTAAATAATTTATAGAATGACACTGAAACAATAGTTTAATGACTAGAGTCTAGCTTTCTTATTTAAATCATAAATTTGTGGGGTAATAACAGAAGATTGCTGGAGAATTCAAGTACC
>NW_026587472.1:9469-10966 GCF_907164565.1 Psammomys obesus | reverse complement strand
GTTGATCTTGTTGATTTTCTCAAAGAACCAGCTCTTGGTTTCATTGATTCTTTGAATTGTTTTATTTGTTTCTAATTGATTGATTTCAGCCCTGAGTTTGATTATTTCCAGCCGTCTACTCCTTTTTGGTGTGTCTGCTTCTTCTTTTTCTAGGGTTTTTAAGTGGGCCATTAAGTTGCTTGAATGAGCTGTCTCGAATTTCTTCTTGAAGGCACTTAGTGCTATGAACTTTCCTCTTAGCACTGCTTTCATTGTGTCCCACAAGTTAGGGTATGTTGTGTCTTCATTTTCATTGAGTTCTAGAAAGGCTTTAATTTCTTTCTTTATTTCTTCCCTGACCCAGCTGTCATTTAGTAACAAGTTGTTCAGTTTCCATGAGTGTGTAGGCTTTTTGCTATTTCTGTTGTTGTTGAAGTCCAGCTTTATTCCATGGTGATCAGACAGGATACAAGGGATTATTTCAGTCTTCTTGTATCTGTTGAGGCTTGCTTTGTGACCAACTATATGGTCTATTTTGGAGAAGGTTCCATGAGGTGCTGAGAAGAAGGTAAATTCTTTTGTGTTTGGGTGTAAAGTTCTGTAGATGTCTGTGAGGTCCATTTGATTCATGACCTCTGTCAGAGATATTGTTTCTTTGTTTAATTTCTGTTTTGTTGACCTGTCCTTTGTTGAGAGTGGGGTGTTGAAGTCTCCCACTATTAATGTGTGGGGATCTATATGTGGTTTAAATTTTATCAATGTTTCTTTTACAAATGTGGGTGCTCTTGTATTTGGGGCATAGATGTTCAGGATTGTGATGTCTTCCTGGTGGAATTTTCCCTTGATGAGTATGAAGTGTCCTTCCTCATCTCTTTTTATTATTTTTGGTTGAAAGTCTATTTTATCAGATATTAGAATGGCTACTCCTGCTTGTTTCTTGGGTCCATTTGCTTGGAAAGTCATCTTCCAACCTTTTACCCTCAGGTAATGTCTATCTTTGTGTCTTAGGTGTGTTTCTTGTATGCAACAGATTGCTGGGTTTTGTTTACGTATCCATTCTGTTAATCTGTGTCTTTTTACTGGAGAGTTGAGTCCATTGATGTTGAGAGAGATTAATGACCAGTGGCTGTTAGATCCTTTGATTTTGATGTTGGCTGTGTTCATAAGTTTGTGTGCTTGGTTGCTTTTTGTTTTGCTGTAGTAAGGTTAATTATTTCCTGTGTTTTCTTGACAGAAGCTAACTTTCTTGGGTTGTATTTTCCCTTCCAGTGTCTTCTGTAATGCTGGATTTGTGTGTAGGTATTGTTGAAATTTGTTTTTGTCATTGAATATCTTGTTTTCTCCGTCTATGAGGACTGAGAGTTTTGCAGGGTATAGTAGCCTGGGTTGACATCTGTGTTCTCTTAGGGTCTGCATGATATCTGTCCAGGCCCTTCTGGCTTTCATAGTTTCTGTTGAAAAGTCAGGTGTGATTCTAATGGGTTTGCCGTTATATGTTACTTGGCCTTTTTCCCTTGC
>NW_026587472.1:0-9369 GCF_907164565.1 Psammomys obesus | reverse complement strand
AAGTCAGGTGTGATTCTAATGGGTTTGCCATTATATGTTACTTGGCCTTTTTCCCTTGCAGCTTTTAGTATTTTTTCTTTGTTCTGTATACTTCCTGTTTTGATTATTATGTGGCGGGAGGATTTTCTTTTCTGGTCAAATTTGTTGGGTGTTCTGTAGGCCTCATGTATCCTTATTGGCTTCTCCTTTAACTTGGGGAAATTTTCTTCAATGATTTTGTTGAAAATATTTTCTGGGCCTTGGAGAAGGGAGTCTTCTTTTTCCTCTATTCCTATTATTCTCAAATTTTGTCTTTTCATATTGTCTTGGATTTCTTGGATGGTCTGTGTCAGGAATTTTTTGGATTTCACATTTTCTTTGACAGATACATCGATTTCTTCCATTGTATCTTCTACACCTGAGATTCTTTCTTCCATTTCTTGTATTCTGTTGGTTATGCTTACCTCTGTAGTTCCTGTTTTCTTCCCTAAATTCTTCCTCTCCATTATTTCCTCCATTTGTGTTTTCTTTAATTTTTCTAGTTCTATCTTCAGGTCTTGAGTTGTTTTGTTTACTTCCTTCACCTGTCTGCTTGTATTTTCCTCTTTTTCTTTTAGTTCCTTCAACTCTGTCTCTTTGATTTCTTTCAGTGATTTAATTATTTCTTCTCTGAAGGCCACAAGCTGTTTGGCTGCATCTTCCCGTATTTCTTCACGGATGGCCCTAATTTGCTTGTCTTTATCTTCCTCCATTTCTTTACGGATAGCCATGATCTGTTTGGTTTTATCTTCCTCTAATTCTTTACGTATTTTATTTGTCTCCTCTATTATCCTCTTCATCAACATAGATGTGAGGTCCTCTTCTTGATTTTCTATTATGCTGCATTGTTCAGGGCTGTTCGCCCCTGGATGGCTGGGTTCTGGAGATGCCATATTGCTCTGTCTTTTGTTGGTTGAGCCTTTACGCTGACCTCTACCCATTGGGCTGATTTAGGGTTTGGCTGTTAGTTTCTGTGCTTCCTGGAGTCCTGAGGTAGGGAGTATCCCCTTGGCCGGAAGATGATTTTTCCTGAAGGAGTCCTTCTCTGATTTTTGGTTATGGTCACTGTATGGCCAGTGTTTCTCCGGAGATGCCACTGCTCACCTCAGGTTTATAGCCCTGAGTAGTAGCTGTGGTCTATGTTAGGCAGGGGGGGATCTCCTCTTACCCATAAAATTTCTCAAGACAGCTGCCCCACTGCTGGGTTTCTTGTTATAAATTTAGTGTGCTGCTGCTCACTAAATTTCCATGTACAGTCCTCTTGAAGAAACTGCTGATTCCCTAGCTATGGGGTTTTCTCCCAGCAGGGAAACTCAGTCTGTTATCCTGGGGCGCACAGTTCTGTCTGAGAAAGTGGGAGGTGCACTCAGCAAGTCTCTGGGCCAAAGGCTGATTGCTCTGCTCTGGACCTGGAGAATGTGCACCTAGGTTGATTTGGCACCTGGGGGCACTGTTCTGGTCTGGAGGCTGGGTGCCTCACTCTGGACCAGAAGCTGTGTGTCTCTGTCTGGGATGGCGGCTACAGGCACCGCTCTGGTCCAGACGCTGTGGGTGCAGCCCCCCTGAAGGATCAGGGATTCCTACAGTTTTGGCAGTCCAGCCAGGGACAACTGGCCGATCCCTGGCACAGTATCTGAGGGCTGTTGTAATGGCTCTTTGACTCCTGCAGGTCCGAGGATGCAGCTGTGTGTCCCAGTGCCCCAGGGGAACGCAACAATGGCGGCAGAGCACAGCGCTTCTGCCTGCACTAGAGTCTGCGTGAGTCCAGGAAGTGTTTTGGTGCTGGGTGTCCTAAGCGTTAGAGCTGCTGACCCCCTCCGCTGGGGGTTTCCTCCTGCCAGAGACACGCAGTCTGGTGCCCTGTTGCCCTGGTGCCCACAGTTCTATCTGAGGCGGCGAATCACGCGCGCAGGCAGGGCTCTGTGCAGGCAGGCGCCTTTGTCCCTCCCGGCTCTGGGTCCGGGCTGGCTCCTGGGGCACCCGCGGAACCCGAGTCTTTTCCAGGGGATGTCTGGGTAACCTGGGGTCGGTCCCAATTGTTTCCTGCTCCGTGGGGTTATCTCTCGACTGGGAGATCCAGTCTATGGTGTTGTGGGCCCACAGTTCAGTCTGGGACCGTGACCAGATCGCGCTGGCGGGTAGCTCTGGGCTGGCGACCAAGCGCCTGGCGGAACGGGGATCTCTTCCGCGGTTTTGCCGGGTGAGTTAAAGCTGATCGAATCCCCCACCGTGGGGTATCCTCTCACCTGAGAAACACAACCACTTGTGTTTTATGGCCGCGAGTTCTGATTGCTGGTCACTGTGCCAATCCTGCTGTGCTGCTCCTCAGAATGAGAGTCCTCCCGGCGCTGCCATCTTGCCCCGCCCCAATTTCCTTGTTTTTAATTTCTGAGTAGTATTCCATTGGGTAAATGTACCAGTTTCTGTATCCATTCCTCCGTTGAGGGACATCTGGGTTGTTTCCAGCTTTTGGCTATTACAAATAAAATTCTACAAATATGGTTGAACAAATGTCCTTGTTGTGCACTTGAGCATCTTTTGGATATAGGCCAAGGAGTGGTATAGATGAATCTTAAGGAATCACTATACCTAACTATATGAGAAAGCACCAGATTGATTTCCAAAGTGGTTGTATAAGTTTACATTCCCACCCGCAAGGGAGGTGGGTTCCCCTTTCTCCACAAACTCTCCAGCATGTGTTGTCACTTGAGTTTTTGATCTTAGCTATTCTGCTGGGTGTAATGTGAATCCTCAGGGTTTTTTTTTTGATTTGCATCTCTCTGATGGCTAAAGACATTGAGCATTTCTTTAAGTGTTTCACTGCTGTTTCATCTACAGAGAATTCTCTGTTTAAACCCACACCCAATTTTTTAATTGGATTACTTGATTTGTTGCTGTTTAACTTCTTTATTTCTTTATATATTCTCGATATTTACACTCTGTCAGATATAGGGTTGGTGAAGATCCTTTCCCAGTCTGTAGGCTGTTGTTTTGTTCTGATGACATTGTCTTTTGCTTTACAGAAGCTTTTCAGTTTTGTGAGGTATTGTGAGTTTTGTCCTATTTATTGATTGTTGTTCTTAGAACCTGTGGTGTTGCTGTTCTGTTCAAGAAGTTGTCTCCTGTGCCAATGAGTTCTAGGCTCGGGCTGATTCTGTGTGTCTGGTTTTATGCTGAAGTGTTTGATCGACTTGGATTTTAGTTTTGTGCAGGGTGATAAATATGGATCTATTTATATTTTTCTGCATGTGGACATCAAGTTGTACCAGCTCCATTTGTTGAAGATGCTGTCTTTTTTCCATTGAATGGTTTTGGCTTCTTTGTCAAAAATAAAGTATTCATAAGTGTGTGGGTTTATTTCTGGGTCTACTATTTGTTTCCATTGTTCCACCATTTTGTTTGTGTGACAGTACCATGCAGTTTTTATTACTATTGCCGTGTAGTACAGCTTGAGATCAAGGATGGAGATACATCCAGATGATCTGTTGTTGTACAGGATCATTTTGGAAATTCTGAGTTTTTATTTTTTTCCATAAGAAGTTGAGAATTTTTCTTTCAAGGTCTGTAAAGAATTATGTTATTATTTTGATGGGAATTACATTGAATCTGTAGATTGCCTTTGGCAGGATGGCCATTTTCACTATGTTAATCCTACTGATCCATGAGCATGGGAGATCTTTCCATCTTCTGATATCTTCTTCTACTTCTTTCTTCAGAGACTTTAAGTTTTTTCAAACATGTCTTTGCTTGGTTGGAGTCACACCAAGGTATTTATGTTATTAGTGGCTATTGTGAGGGCTGCTGTTTTACTAATTTTTTTCTTGGCCCTTTTTTCTTTGGTATACAGTAGGGCTTCTGATTTTTTTGTTTTGTTTTTTAGTTAATTTTGTATCCAACCACTTTGCTGAAGGTATTTATCAGCTGAAGGAGTTGAATTTTGGGGGTCATTCATGTATACTATCATATCATCTAAAAATTGTGATACTTTGACTTCTTCCCTTCCCATTTTTATTCCTATCCGATTTTTATTCTGCACTGAAACCGTCTGACCCTCGGCTTTTTTTGAAGGGAGACTTTTGAGGACTGCTTCTATTTCCTTGGGGATATAGGACTATTCAATTTTTCTACCTGATCTTGTTTTAATTTTTGGAAGTGGAATCTATCAAGAAAATTGTCAGTTTCATTTAGATTTTCAAACATCGTGGTGTATAGACATTTGTAGTAAAACATACTGATTGTTTGGGGTTTCCTTAGTGTCTTTTGTTATGTGCTCCTTTTTATTTCTGATTTTGCCTGATTTGGACACATTCTCTCTGCCTTTTAGTCAGTTTGGTGAAGGGCTTGTCTATTTTGTTGATTTTCTCAAAGAACCAGCTCTTGGTTTCATTGATTTTTTGAATTGTTTTATTTGTTTCTTATTTATTGATTTCTGCCTTGAGCTTGAATATTTCCAGCTGTCTACTCCTCCTGGGTGTGTCTGCTTCTCTTTTTTCCCCCAGGGCTTTCAGGTGAGCTATTAATTAGTTTGTATGTGATGTTTCAAATTTCTTCTTGAAGACACTTGGTGCTATGAACTTTCTTCTTAGCACTGCTTTCATTGTGTCCCATAAATTTGGGTATGCTGTGCCTTCATTTTCATTGAATTCTAGGAAGTTTTTAATTTCTTTCTTTATTTCTTCCCTATCCCAGATGTCATTGAATAGCCAGTTTTCCATTTCCATGTATGTGAATGCTTTTTGCTGTTTCTGTTGTTGAGATCCAGCTTTTAACCATGGTGGTCAGATATGGTACAAATGATTATTTCAATCTTTTTGTATCTGTTGAGGCTTGCTTTGTGACCAACCATAAGGTCAATTTTGGAGAAGGCTCCATGAGGTGCTGAAAAAAAGGTGTACTCTTTTGAATTTGAGTGAAAAGTTCTGGTAGACATCTATTAGGTCCATTTGACTTATGGTCTCTGTAAGTGCTCTTATTTCCCTGTTTAGCTTCTCTCTGGATGATCTGTCTCTTGTTGAGAGTAGAATGTTGAAGTCTCCCACTGTTAAGGTGTTGGGATAGACATATGATTTCAGCTTTAATAATGTTTCATTTACAAATGTAGGTGGTCTTGTATTTGGGGCATAGATGCCCAAAATTGTGAGGTCCTCCTGGTGGAATTTTCCTTTGATGAGAATGAAATGCCCCTCCTCATCTTTTTTAATTAATTTTGGTTGAAAGTCTATTTTATTAGATATTAGGATAGCCACCCCAGTTTCTTTTCTGGGTCCATTTGCTTGAAAAACATTTTTCCAGCCCTTTACTCTGAGACAGTGTTTATCTTTGTTGCACAGGTGTGTTTCTGGGATGCAGCAAAATGTTGGATACTGTTTCTGCAACCATTTGTTAATCTCTAATGTTTTATGGGAGAGTTGAGTCTATTGATGTTGATAGATAATAGTGACCAATGAACATTAGTTCCTTTTATTGTGGAGTTGGTGGTCTTACTGTGATTCATTGATTGTTTCCCTTTAATTTTTGTTTGGAAATTATCTTTATCCTGTTTTCTTGGGTGTAGTTGTTTTCATTGGATTGGAGTTTTCCTTCTAGTATCTTCTGTAAAGCTGGGTTGCTGTGTAGATATTGCTTAAATTTAGTTTTGTCATGGAATATTTTGTTTTCTCTATCTACGTTGATTGAAAACTTTGCTGGGTATAGTAATCTGGGTTGGCATCTGTGGTCTCTTAAAGTCTGCATGACATCTGCCCAGGTGCCGGGAGTCAAGGCTATTTACTGAAGCCAAAGTCAATTAGTGAGCCAAAGCTATTTAGTGGAGACAAAGCTATTTACTGAAGCCAAAGCCAATTAGTGAGCAAAGGTCTTTTAGTGGAGACCTAAAGCTATTTAGTGAAAGAGTTACCTAGGACCCTAAATCATGGGTGATAGATTTGTGAGGACATCCATCTGTTTGTTTTAGAGCATCCGTGAGATATCTTAAGAAAACATCCTTACGGTATCTTGCAGGTGCAATATTTAACCCATGGAAGCACTCTTCCTATCTTCTGCAGCAGTAAATTAAACTTCCCCCTTTTCCTGCCTTCTCCCTATATAAGTTGGGTAAAAAAAAATTCTAGTAATTGAGGCTTTGATCATACAAACAGACTTAGCCTTCATTTCTCGTGTTTCTTGTCCCTTCCCCCCTATTCCTTCCACCCTCCTTTCTTTAGGAACCCGTTGAAGTCCCGCAGGTTGGGGCATTTCTGGCACCCAACGTGACCTAGAGGTACAGAGGTCTGGATGGAACGTCATTCTTCAGTGGCCACTAAAATACATAAGATTCAGCGTTTCCACCAGGAAACTAAAAAACTGCATATGAGATCTCCACAGAGTTGCCCATCTGTGAGTTTGATCTGAGAGGTAAGTCAGAATGATGAATTTTTGGGACAAGATTTGAGTAAGCATGACTTATTCTTACAGGGACTGAAGGAGTCCCTCAAGATGCGAGGAGTAGGGTTAAGGAAAAAGATTTAGTTAGCTTCTTTGTTTTTATTACTAATATTTGCCCCTGGTTTCCATAAGAAGGCACTATTGATGTAAGATGCTGGCAGAGAGTTGGAAATTGTCTTAAAGAATTTTATGAATCTTTTGGTCCACAAAAGATGCCTGTCCAGGCATTTTCCTACTGGAATTTAATTAATGATATTCTTTAGGTCAGATATTCCCAACCTGACTTGGCTGAGTAGTTTCTCAAACTGAAAAGTTCCTAAAAAATGATTCTAGAGGCAGTCCCAAATCTCTTGAATTAGGTAGGGCCGAGACTGCACTTCCCCAACTCTCCTGAGTTTCCTCTGTAGACTCTATCTCCACACCTATGTCTGAACCAAAAACTCCAGCTCTAGTTCAGCCTGCAGCCCTTTCTCTCTACAGCCCTCCACTCGCAGACACAGGAAGGTCCTAATGACCAGCCTTTCACTGAAAAGGCCACTTCCCTTGAGGAGAAAGCCAGGTACTGTAACATAGACTGGCAACCTCTCCCGTCTTTCTCTGCTTCAGCAGCTGCCCCTTGTTTACCACCTCCCTATATTAAAGCTCCTCCTTTCTGTGCACCAGCTTTACATTTTGATTCTGATGTAGAGAATGCTGCTCAGCATGCTAAAACTAAACTCTGTCAGGAGGTCAAATCCCTCAGGGAACTGCTTCAAAAGAAAAGAGAGCATTTAACACTTCTTAAAGAACTGCAGGAATTGGATCTTGAATTGACAGAAGCCCCTCCTGAGCCTGCTTCCCTTTCGCTGCCTCCCTTCCACCCAAAAACAAAGAAAAAGGTCCCCAGGTGGGCTGGGGCAGGAGGCATGGAGCAGAGGTGTAGCACAGTGAGCAGGAGGAACAGGGACACTACTTGTCTCCTTCCCACTCCCCTATTGTGGGCTAGGCTTGGATGGCTTGCGGAGAAATGGGTGGATAATAACGCCCGCTCGCTCACACCCTCAAAATCAGCCTAAGACCTGCCTCTGCCAGCTGCAGAGCTGAGCAGGACTGCTGAGCCAAGCGGCAGTTAACCCCGCCCCCTCCCGCGGGCTTCAGTCTTTGTAGGCTCTTGGCTCTCAGACAGGGGCCAGAGGGATGGAGCCACCTCTAGTTTTAAAGATTAAATTGTGTTCACTGATAAATTCTGAGTTTTAAATCTAGTTCTGACCTTTGAAATCATTGTTATGCTCTGTATATATATTTAAATGTTTAAAAAGCAGGTACCACGGTTGTTTTTGTCTTTGTCTCTGTGTTTTGTTTTTGTGTGCCGGCTGTCTGTGTTGGTTTCTGGTCTTGGTTTGCTCGTGAGGTCTGGAAAACTTGGATGTTTTCTTAAGATATCTCACGGATGTTCTAAAACAAACAGACAGATGTCCTCACAAATCTATCACCCATGATTTAGGGTCCTAGGTAACTCTTTCACTAAATAGCTTTAAGTCTCCACTAAAAGACCTTTGCTCAGTAATTGACTTTGGCTTCAGTAAATAGCCTTGGCTCCTGGCATCTTCTCCCTTCTTAAACAATTTATAGAGGCTAGCAGGTAGGTTTTGAACATGATGTCTTTTGCAGATGGTGGTCATTAACCAGAGGGGGGAAGTAGTGACCTGATCCTCCCAAGGCTTTTTGCAGCCTTTTTGGGTGCCTTTTTGGGGAGGAGAGGAAGACCCCATCAAAACCTGAGGGCATCCCCAGAGGTTGTGGTTAGTGGTAATCAGACACCAACCTCTATGCAATCAGGTTTGCTTCTTAGGGGACTCAGAAGCAGGCAATTGGGCCCTCCCCTTGCAATGTCACCTTGTACCCCATTACATGTACCCATGCTACAACAGGCAAGCATTTATCTGAGTTTCATGCTGTTCTCATAAGAGCCAAACACAGCAGTCAAGACCCTGTGATGGACTGTCAGCAGTCTTCCTCCAGCTCAGCTAAGTCTCTCTCATCCAAATCAAGTCTGTGATAATGAACTTGTATGGGTTTAGATGCCAGGGAGTCAATTTGCTGTTTTACAAAGCCAGTAAGTCTTTTAATGGCCCATGGGCCAAAAGATACGAGGGGAAGGAAACCCACCAAGGGTCCCAAGATTGAAGGAAGGAGAGTGGTGAGCCATGGAGAGGTTGAAAACCAATTATGAAACCAACTTTCCTCTTGTTCTCTCTGTCTCTTTCTCTCTTCTAAGCCTTCCCTAAACTTAGCCATGCTGTCCCTTAAAATCCCAGTATAATCTGTGTAAAATCAGCACTCTTCCTTAAGGGCAGCACATAAGCAGTCATCTTGACTGGAGGGGTCTTCCTTGACATCATTATCATCATCAGGAGAAAACTCCTCATCCAATTGTTGCACCAGGCATTCCAGTAGCCATCAAGCTGCATCATTTTCCTGCAAACAAAACAAAACAAAACAAAACAAAAAACAAAAAACAAAAAACCACAGACAGCTCCTCATCCCCATATGAGTACAGGGTCGGGTCTAGGTCATTGATTTGTTAAAGGATTCCTCCATTTTATTTTAGCAAAAGTTTTTTGGCTTTAAATGTCAAAATCTATCTGTTGTAGATTTACCATGCTTATCCATTTTTTTGTGTGGTTGAATATCTTTCAGAAATATGCTCAAGAGGGGGATAGCTGGTTCTTGATGTAGCTCTAGTCCTAAATTACTGAGAAGTGCCAGATTTATTTCCAAAGTGGTTATACAAGTTTACATTCCCACCAGCAAGGAAAGTGGGTTCCCCTTTCTCTACATCCTCTCCAGCATGTGTTGTCACTTGAGTTTTTGATCTTAGCCATTCTGATGGGTGTAAGAAAGGATCCCAGATTTATTTTGATTTGCATTTTCCTGATGACTAAGGAC
>NW_026587471.1:0-1594 GCF_907164565.1 Psammomys obesus | reverse complement strand
GAAGATATGAGAAGATGGAAAGATCTCCCATGCTCATGGCTTGGCAGGATTAACATAGTAAAAATGGCCATCTTACCAAAAGCAATCTACAGATTTAATGCAATTCCCATCAAATTGCCAACACAATTCTTTACAGACCTGGAAAGAAAAATTCTCAACTTTGTATGGAATAACAAGAAACCCAGAATTGCTAAAACAATCCTCTACAATAAAAGATCTTCTGGAGGTATCTCCATCCCTGATCTCAAGCTGTACTATAGAGCAACAGTTATAAAAACTGCATGGTACTGGCATAGAGACAGAATGGTGGATCAATGGAACCAAACAGAAGACCCAGATATAAACCCACACACTTTGGACACCTGATCTTTGACAAAGATGCCAAAACCATACAATGGAAAAAAGATAGCATCTTCAACAAATGGTGCTGGTCCAACTGGATGTCTACATGTAGAAAAATGAAAATAGATCCATACTTATCACCCTGCACAAAACTGAAGTCCAAGTAGATTAAAGGCCTCAACATAAAACCAGACACAGTAAAACGCCTAGAAAAAAAAGTGGGGAATACCCTAGAACTCATTGGTACAGGAGAAAACTTCCTGAACAGAACACCAACAGCACAGGCTCTAAGAGCAACAATCAATAAATGGGACCTCATGAAATTGAAAAGCTTCTGTAAAGCAAAGGACACCGTCATCAAAACAAAGCGACTGCCTACAGATTGGGAAAGAATCATCACCAACCCTCTATCTGACAGAGGACTCATATCCAATATATATAAAGAACTAAACAAGCTGAAAAGCAACAAACCAAGTAATCCACTTAAAAAATGGGGAACAGAGCTAAAGAGAGAATTCTCTGCAGAGGAATATCGAATGGCAGAGAAGCACTTAAAGAAATGCTCAACCTCATTAGCCATTAGGGAAATGCAAATCAAAACAACCCTGAGATTTCACCTTACACCCATCAGAATGGCCAAGATGAAAATCTCAAGGGACAACACATGCTGGAGAGGTTGTGGAGAAAGGAGAACCCTTCTCCACTGCTGGTGGGAATGTAAACTTGTACAACCACTCTGGAAATCAATCTGGCGCTTTCTCAGACAACTAGGAATAGCGCTTCCTCAAGATCCAGCCATACCACTCCTAGGCATTTACCCAAAAGAGGCGCAAGTACACAAAAAGGACATTTGTTCAACCATGTTTGTAGCAGCTTTATTTGTAATAGCCAGAAGCTGGAAACAACCCAGATGCCCCTCAACTGAAGAATGGATGCAGAAACTGTGGTACATCTATACAATGGAGTATTACTCAGCAATGAAAAATAAGGAAATCATGAAATTTGCAGGTAAATGGTGGGACCTGGAAAGGATCATCCTGAGTGAGTTGACCCAGAAGCAAAAAGACACTCACGGTATATACTCACTCATATAAACATACAATATAGAATAAACCCACTAAAAGCTGTACATCTAAACAAACTAAGCAAAAGAGAGGACCCTAACTAAAATGTTCAATCCCCATCCTGAAAGGCAAAGAGGATGTACATCAGAAGAAAACGAAAATAGGAAACAACCTCGGAACCCGCTACA
>NW_026587470.1:3470-4774 GCF_907164565.1 Psammomys obesus | reverse complement strand
ACAATTTCTGTACCCATTCCTCCGTTGATGGACATCTGGGTTGTTTCCAGGTTCTGGCTATTACAAATAAAGCTGATATAAACATGGTTGAGCAGGTATCCCTTTTGTGTACTTGAGCAAACTTTGGGTATATACCTAGCAGTGGTATAGCTGGGTCAAGAGCAATAATCAATAAATGGGACCTCATGAAACTGAAAAGCTTCTGTAAAGCAAAGGACACCGTCATCAAAGCAAAACGCCTGCCTACAGATTGGGAAAGAATCTTCACTAACCCTTTATCTGACAGAGTAATAATATCCAGTATATACAAAGAACTAAAGAAGCTGAAAAGCAGCAAACCAAGTAATCCAATTAAAAAATGGGGAACAGAGCTAAACAGAGAATTCTCTGTAGAGGAATATCGAATGGCAGAGAAGCACTTAAAGAAATGCTCAACCTCATTAGCCATCAGGGAAATGCAAATCAAAACAACCCTGAGATTTCACCTTACACCCATCAGAATGGCCAAGATGAAAAATTCAAGTGACAACACCTGCTGGAGAGATTGTGGAGAAAGGAGAACCCTCCTCCACTCCTCGGGGGAATGTAAACTGGTACAACCACTCTGGAAATCTATCTGGCGCTTTCTAAGACAATTAGGAATAGTGCTTGCTCATTTCTATTCTATACTGTCACTTGATAGTTATGTGTTTGGAGCTACTGGCTATGTTCCATAAACGAGGATTTATATATCCATTTTCTTAACAATCTTATAAATATGGTGAGTAATAACAACTTGAAGTAATTTCACTCTTGAAGTCATTAGGGGGCCCAATTAGTCACTGCAACAGAATTTCCAAAAAGCTAATACCTCAATGTCTAATATTGAATTAAGAGTCATTTACATTGAAGTACTGCTTACTATAGGGACTTCTGCACAAACAGCCATGCTATTGAGTATACCATAGGAATCCAGGTATATTTTCATGGTGATGATGTCAACTCAGTGCAAGCATGTCAGCTAGAGCTGATCAGCAAACTCAAGCAAGAACTGAGAATGGAGGCTATTGTGAGGAAGATGCATGAGATACTGAACTCTAAATGCTTAAAATGATGCCTTATTCTCTTTTTTCCTTTTTGTTTAATTTTTAGCACATCAGGAATGATTGTTATAATTTTGCTGTAACACAAGTAGAATTTTATTGATGTTATGTTCACCTATGTTAAGGAAAGTGTCCTCAAAAGACTTCCTGTAAGTATTCTGAAAAATGAGAACTGTTTCTTTCTTTCTTTCTTTCTTTCTTTCTTTCTTTCTTTCTTTCTTT
>NW_026587470.1:0-3460 GCF_907164565.1 Psammomys obesus | reverse complement strand
TTTCTTTCTTTCTTTCTTTCTTTCTTTCTTTCTTTCTTTCTTTCTTTCTTTTTTTAAGAAATGGATAGGAACTGTTCAAAAGCTTTGTTTTGAGTGGTTGCATTATTCTTGATTGATATACTCAGGAAACAGCCAAGAAACATGTACATTTTATGATTCTTGTTTGAGGTGTTGAATAAATGCAGCGTGGCTGCTTTCAGAACAGGAAAATATAATTCACAATTTTCAAAATGTCTTTTATAAAATCAGCACTGGGATAATAGTATGTGTACACAGGGTGGGGCTGAATTTCTACTCTGTGAGTAACACATTTTTTTTTGTCAAATTTCTTGTTGCCATTATGAATTTTGACTCACATTTTTCCCTTTAACTCAGGTCTAATGAAATGTTACTAAAATGCCTATATTTCAAAATATTAGCATAACGAATGTTCCATGAAATCAATCTGTCTATCATGACCATTATTTAAAGTAGGTAATAGCCATATCCCAGCATTTATACAAGTTCTGCTCTCAGGATACATAAGTGGATTTCACTATACATGTTTATCATAATTTCTGTTTAATGAGAAGCTTTAATCACTTACTAAACTATTGGTTGCAGACACTAAGTATCATGTGTCTATCAAGACCTCAGAGTCAATGAAATGGGTATTAATCTGCCTTTGTGGAGATGATTGTTTAAACTAAGGGAGTTCCCAACGTAATTCAGCTAGTACTAGAACAAAGTGGTTGGTCATCTGGATTGATATCTCCAAGATTCATGCATTTAACCAAAGTAGCACAGTGTAGAAAACCTAATTGTTACAGAAAGTGCATTAGCAGCCAAGATTTACTGTAGTGAAATCAAATAATAGGACAAAATGAATATGGATGTCCTCATTTCATCCTCATTGAGGGCTGATTATGATGCTAGTGCATCATAAGGTTTCCTTAATTCAATCACTAACTTTACCAAAATCATATATGGTGTTACATTTAAGCATACTGAGAACAGAAGTTACACTATAGCACTTACACATACTCTAATGATTATTAGATACTTCTATATTTTGCACTATGTGTTTCTATATCTAAGAACATAATCATTAAGACAGAATGAAACTTGGCTGAGATGTTTATTTCCTAATTAACACCATATACAAACAGTGTTTTACAAAACTGCAAGAAACGTATTTTGCTAATGTAATCAGAAATTTGTCCTCTGGGTGATAAGAGCTAATATGAATTTCATGATCTGAGCATACACAAAAGTTTAGATTTCCTGGTAATTGATAGTTTGGACAAGACAATGTTATGATGGTGGACCAGAAGCTGAAACTACATGTCAGCTCATGGTATGCCTGCATCATGAATGTAAGATTGCATGAAACAGTAGATGTGTGGTAAGAAGTAGTGAGACATAGTCAAACCAAACTGAATACAAACTTTCAGCTGATAGGCAGTAATGAAGTCTAACAGCAGATTAGAAAGCTGCTATAAGATAGCACTTTATTTCTGAAGGTTTTCTGATACTATGGAGGGAAAGGCAACCCAAGGAAAGCCTCACACAAAGTCATTCTGATAACAGTTTACAAATGTCTTTGCAATTACACCTCAAGATACTGAAAGACGTTGGAAATAAGGAAATACTAACAATAAAAAACAGACTGGAAAAGATTAATTGACAGTGAAGCAACAGACACTGTCATCAGAATGAAACGACAGCCTCCAGACTGGGAAAAGATCTTCACCAACCCTGTATCTGACAGAGGGATAATATCCAGAATATATAAAGAACTCAAGAAGTTAAACCAAGCAACAAACCAAGTAATCCAATGGAAGAATAAGGTACAAAGCTAAACAGAGATTTCTCAACAGAGGAATATTGAATGGCAGAGAAACACTTAAAGAAATGTTCAATGTCCTTAGTCATCAGGAAAACACAAATCAAAACTACCCTGAGATTCCATCTCACAACCATCAGAATGGCTAAGATAAAAAAAAAAAAAAAAAAAGGACTGATGCATGCTGGAGAGGATGTGGAGAAAGGGGAACCCTCCTCCGTTGCTGGTGGGAATAGAAATCAATCTGGGGCTTTCTCAGTAAATTAGAACTAGTGCTACCTCAAGGTCCAGCTATACCACTCCTGGGCATATACCCAAAAATTGCCCCACCATTCAAGAAGGACATTTGCTCAACTATGTTCATAGCACCTTTATCTGTAATAGCCAGCATCTGGAAACAACCTAGGATGGCATGAGTAGGAAAGCATCTTGGATACTTAGTGAGTTGGCCAATGTTCCAGATGTAGGACTAAGACTAAATTTGAGGATTGTGGGCAGTACAGGCATGTGAGGTTCCAGGCACTTTACAGGGTGGGCCAACAGCAATATGTTCAACCTGGTCTAGGTCCGAGAGTTGAGAAGGGTGTTGACAGACAGGCAGATTGGACCCAAGCCCAGGATGTGTGTGACCAGAGTGGACCTGGGATTTGGATATGATCTGGGGGGCTGAATAGTAGTACAGCCTCCATGCTGCCTGAGAAATGTGCTGAAATTTACAAAACAAGTTTTTTTTCAGACAAATAAGCATGTATATAGATAAAAGAACATTCTAAAATGATATAATAAAAATTATATTCACATACATGGAATAAACTTTATATTCCTTGACATTGCACACTCTGAATATTATATAATACTCCTCTTAAAAGTGGGTTTTGCCAGATACTCTAAATCTGTTAGAAGAAAAAGTTGGGAACAGCCTAGAACTGATTGGCACAGGAGACAACTTCCTGAACAGAACACCAACAGCACAGGCTCTAAGAGCAACAATCAATAAATGGGACCTCATGAAACTGAAAAGCTTCTGTAAAGCAAAGGACACTGTCATCAAAACAAAACACCTGCCTACAGATTGGGAAAGAATCTTCACTAACCCTTTATCTGACAGAGGACTAATATCGAGTATATACAAAGAACTAAAGAAGCTGAAAAGCAGCAAACCAAGTAATCCAATTAAAAAATGGGGAACAGAGCTAAACAGAGAATTCTCTGTAGAGGAATATCGAATGGCAGAGAAACACTTAAAGAAATGCTCAATGTCATTAGCCATCAGGGAAATGCAAATCAAAACGACCCTGAGATATCACCTTACACCCATCAGAATGGCCAAGATGAAAAACTCAAGGGACAACACATGCTGGAGAGGTTGTGGAGAAAGGGGAACCCTCCTCCACTGCTGGTGGGAATGTAAACTGATACAACCACTCTGGAAATCTATCTGGCGCTTTCTAATACAATTAGGAATAGTGCTTCCTCAAGACCCAGCTATACCACTGCTAGGTATATACCCAAAATTTGCTCAGGTACACAAAAGGGATATTTGCTCAACCATGTTTATAGCAGCATTATTTGTAATAGCCAGAACCTAGAAACAACCCAGATGTCCATCAACGGAGGAATGGGTACAGAAATTGT
>NW_026587469.1:0-2866 GCF_907164565.1 Psammomys obesus | reverse complement strand
GAAGCAAGCCAATTTTGAGTTCTACATCAGCCTGAGAATAGGATGAGGAATTGTCTCAAAAAACTAACAATGTTAATATCCACAGGATAGGGCACACCTATAATTCCAGCACTCGTGGAGGCAGAGAACTGCAGAACTCTGTGATTTTGGAAGACAGCCTAGTCTACACGGAGAAACCCTGTGTCAAACAAACAAACAAACAAAAACAAATAATAAACCCCATTGTGTTTCTCTTCCTGGTAGGAGAGTCAGCCTGAGTACATATTGAGGCCTTGTCTCAAGCAAAACAACAACAACAAAACCCCAGAACACTCCAAAACATCGTTATTTATTTCTTCCTTTTCATCAGTAAAGGTGAGGTACATGGGGAAGCCTTGCTTTACTGACTTTGCTGCCTACAGAATTGGCCCATAACTTGTCAGAGGAAAAAAACTCTTCCCTCCCATGGGAAAAAAAAATTCAACCAAACAACGAGGACAATAAAAACACCCACAAACATTAATTTTTCGACCTTTGTGTCAGCCTGGGAACATGGTGAGGCCTTGCCTCAAAAGCAACCACCAACAATATGAAAAAACACCTCTATTTTTTTCTTCCTTTGTATCTTAGTATTATTTGTTTCTATATGCCCAGCTTTTAGGAAAAATGAGCTGTGTAGACATGTTTTTCCCCTCTAAGTTTATTTAATTTATATTTTTAAATGCTTTTTTATCTTTAATACAAATACCTGCTCATTCACCTGTTGGACCTGAGTGTAACTTCATTTCCAAGGAGTTTAGAATTTTCCAGTGTCCCACCATGACTTCTCAGAAACTGTATGATCATCCTGCCTCTGCATTCTGAGTGTTGGCCTCCATGTCTGACTTTCATCTTTAAATTATTGTAAAATAATTTTATGTGTTTTCCAAGATGTCTCTAACTGTGGACATCTTATAAAAATCTTTAAAATATATCAAAACTAGGATTGAAATACTAGTAAGTTATTACAGATTTCATTTTATTTTTTCAGGGTCATTAATTTTTAATATCATTTTATTGAGAATTTCATACATGTATAT
The DNA here is from genome assembly GCF_907164565.1 of Psammomys obesus. Classification (NCBI taxonomy): domain Eukaryota; kingdom Metazoa; phylum Chordata; class Mammalia; order Rodentia; family Muridae; genus Psammomys; species Psammomys obesus. The sequence goes on along the minus strand of NW_026587469.1, from coordinate 1,808 downwards.
GATGAAATATGATTCTATCTACCACCATTTTCCCTCTCCAAATCTTCCCACATCCCCTCCCCAACATATTCCACTCCCAGCTTTATCTTCATGTCTTTTTGATTTGGGTTTTGATAATACACTGAGTCCAATTAGTGCTAGACATTTGTTAATCCAAATAGAGTCCCTTAGGATTCCTGGATTGCCTTCAGGATACCTCTGTAAATTTAGTTGTCATTTTTCCATATTCCTATCCAGGGGTATAAGCTTGAAAATACTGGTAAAAAAAAATGCTTTCAAGTTTCTGTGGGTCCATCCTTAAAACAAACAAACAAACAAACAAACAGTTTATACAAAATGTTGTTACATTATGATGGTTTATGTATGTAGGTTTCTGTAGGCTCTTTGGTCTTGTTCCCCCTCAGGGCACTCTCTTGTCCCTTGAGCCTTTTAAAATTACATGCTTCCTTGATTCAAACAGACACTTTCTCTCTACTTTCATGGCATATCCTCTCTCTCTCTCTCTCTCTCTCTCTCTCTCTCTCTGTGTGTGTGTGTGTGTGTTTGTGTGTGTGTGAATATATATTAAATCTAAGTTCTTCCTGTGAAAGTATGTAATATTGGCATTCCTGAAACTGGATGATTTTGAGTAACCTGATCATTTTTGGTTTCATGTACTTTTCTACAAATGGCATCATTTTGTGTCTCTTTACCACTGAGTAATAAGTCCACTGCATATGTGCATTTTATTTATTGGATCCACTAGTCTACTGATAGAGTTCTAGGCTGATTCCATTCTTGCGTTATTGTGAAAAGTAACATAAGAAATGTCAATGTGCAGGTATCTCTGTGGTTGGTTCATTTAGATTGCTTTGGATGTTATGTGTGGACAGTAAGATAGTTCTACTTTTCATTTTTCCAGGCGCCTCCCTGCATGGATTCTTTCTCTCTCATCCTCACCAGCATTGGTTGTTATTTAATATCTCCATGTACATATGTGTACCATTTTTCTTATGGCTAGAGAATTTGCACATTTATAAGCATATTTATTGACAATTGGTATTTCTCCTATTGATACCTGTCCAGTTGATTTGTCATTTATTCTTGTGGCAGCTTCTGTATTTGATATTTCATATTTTAGGTACTTTGAGGATTCTAAATATTAATTCTCTCTAAAATATATAGCTAGAATATAATATTACCATCTTGTTGGTTGTCACTCCTCTGTTCTTTCTATTGCTCTGCAGAAACTTTTTAATTTCATAGAATAATTTGTCAGTTGTTGTTGTTGTTTCCTGAGCTGTTTCCAGAATGAGTTTTAAAGATGTTTTACTGTGCCTGTCTTGTAAAGTGTTTTTCTCATATCTTCTTTTAGAAGTTTCAGTATGTTGCATCTTACATTAGGAATTTTGATCCATTCAATTGGTTTCTGTAAAGAGTGGGAGACAGATTAATATCTCTACATTTAGATGGATTGTTTCCATTTGTTTAAAATGATTTTCTGTAGATATTTTCTGGTCTTAGTTCTGGGTTGTCTATTCTATTCCAGTGACTTACACATTTCTTTTTGTTAAATTAATATGCTATTTTGTTAATATTGCCCTATGATATAATCTGAATAATTCATTTTTATAACACTGAAGAGAGTAATTGAAGAAGACACTAGAAAAGAGAAAAACCTCCTACATACAAGAACCACTGAGTAAATATTAGCAGCTTTCAAATTATATCTTAGAGCAATACCAAAAATAGCATGTTATTGCAAGAGAAGCCATGTGTAGATCTGCTTAAGAGAGATCACTGATAATATTGACACAGTCAATACTGGG
>NW_026587468.1:1962-4218 GCF_907164565.1 Psammomys obesus | reverse complement strand
GTGCCTTGGTGAAGGTAACTCCCTAGTGTCCTATGGCCTGCCAGATGTCTACCCATAGCCGCTTCTGGTAGGAGAGCTACACCGCCCCCAGGGGAGAATTTGGAAGAGGGAAAGATGAAGAAAAGTGAATCCAAGTACCTTGAACACAGGCCAACCCATTGCTTCCTGGGGACCTCTGAACCAAGAACTCGCTGCAGAAGATATATTACTAGGCAAAAGGGTGAACTTATCAAGGACAGAGAGATGACAAATGTCCTCAGGAGGAAAGGACACAGGACCAATTGCAGAAATGGCCAGCCACCAAGAAAAGCCCAACAAGCATAGGTGCCCGTGTCTCAGTGAGCCAGGCTGGTTATGGTGAGGATCACACAACCCCATACCACACTGCCAAAGAGGCACGATACCAGAAAATACACCTAGGGCTTGGCCCAGCATCCTTTCCCCGGGATAAGGCAGCCTGTACGCTATCTCCATAGAAGAAGGGATGAAAAATGGGAACTAGCACACATGTTCTCAATTCTGTGTCTATATCTCATTGCCATTCACAACTTTGCCAGACTAGAAAGCTAGAATCCTGAGAGTCATATCAGCTTGTAATGGAACCAACCCCACATTCAAGCACAATGGGAGTCTAGTTCCATGGCATGTTTGGGTTTAAATGTGGGTATTATTGACCTTTTGTTGTTGCTGTGATAGACTGCCACGGCCACTTATAAAAGGAAGGGTTTATCTGGGCTTATGGTTCCAGAAAAGTAAGAGCCATTACTGTGGGGAGCAGGAAGATGAGAGCTCATATCCTCAACCACAAACTTGAAGCAAAAAAAATAAACTAGAAGCAGGTGAAGTTGTGAGCACACCAAAGCCCTGCTTCCTCCAGCAAGGCTGCACCATTCACCCCTTCCAACAGAGCATTGGGAACCAGGCTTTGAAACACCTAGGCGTTAAGTGAGACAATGTCCATCTTCTGAGAGTGCAGGAAAATCATGGGGCCCATTTTCCAGTGTGTAAAACTCCGTGTGATTTTGTTGAAGGGAGCAAGGCATGGAAAATGGATATCGGTCGAGTCAGTCGGGGAAATTAGGGCATTTCCAGTTTTCCTGTTAAATCCAGTCTAGCACTTGCATCATGGAGCAAAGGCAAGGGAAGATGGAAGATGGTGTTCTCAGTAAACTCATGTGAAATGAAGAGATGGTTCAGGAGCACAAGCACTTGCTACTCCTGCAGATGATCCAGGTTTGACTCCTGTCATCAGCACAGCAGCTCATCATCATCTGTAACTTCAGGACCAGGATAGTTATAACTCTTTCCTGGTCTCTGCAGCCACCGCACACATATGTGGTGTATGTAACACATGCAGACCAACAATCATATGCATAAAAATAAACTGTGGTTGGAGCCGTGAGGGAGCGGCAGATAGCCCAGGCTTCTGAGCGGCACCATTCTTCCCATCTCTGCCGCCATCGGAGAGCAGCAGCCATGGCCCTGCGCCAACTCATGGCCATGGGCCTCAACCAGGGCCACCAGGTGATGAAGGAAGTCAGCAAGCTGAGGCACAGCTGGCGCCTTGGGGGCCTCACCAAGCACACCAAGTTTGTGCGGGACATGACCATGGAGGTGAGCGGCTTCACATCCTACTAGTGGCGCGCCAGGGAGCTGCTCAAGGTGTGTAAGGACAAGCCTGTGCTCAGTTCATCAACAAGAGGGTGGGCACGCACATCCATGCTGAGAGGAAGCGGGACGAGCTGAGCAACGTGCTGGCAACTATGAGGAAGACTGTGGCCAAGGAGGACTGATATCCCCCTCACCCCAATAACCATTGTGCCTTACCAAAAAAAAAAAAAAATGCTTACATGACAAAACAAAAACAAAACGAAACAACAGCAACAAAAAACCAAGCTCACAAGGACCACATGGTCGAGGACGGTGAGAGGAACAGAGCTGAAAATGCCTGGCTTCAGGTGTCCTGTCTTGTGCTAGCTCCAGGCTTCAGGGAAGTCCAGGTGTTCTACACAAGCAGTTTGTTCTTGGGTTCATGTTGCAGCTTTAGTAACAATAGAAAACAACAAAAAAACCCAGAAATTAAACAAAGGGGAGGCCAACAGATGGGACGACAAGCAGCTGCGCAACTGTCATATAAGTGGCAGAGTGAGTAGGGGAAGAATTTACAACCACTGATGTTCAAAGAAAGAAGAACAGGACCCACCTGGTGGTATCTGAAAGGTCTCTGCATGGCGCAGAGACCCATGGGAGGGGTTT
>NW_026587468.1:0-1862 GCF_907164565.1 Psammomys obesus | reverse complement strand
AAGAGAGAAACAAATAATGGATGGACCCCATGGTCCCCGTGCAGTCTTATTATCTTCTTCACCTGCCTTCCCATGTGACGTCTAGACAGCACCAAGACGAATAATCAGATGGGAGAACACAGGCACTTCCAACACGTGGTTTAAGATTTTCCGTGGAGGAGGCAGCGGCAGCAGCAGCAGCAGCAGCAGCATGGAGTACTCACACAGTTAAACAGGGTAATGGACCTGAGAGAATACATGGTAGTACATGGAGTTGGAAGAGACTCTTGTGTGAAGGTCACAGCAGGGCAGAGCCTGGGAGGAAGGAAGGGAAGAGACAGAGGGCCATGGGGGAAGCCACGTGACAGGGTGCTAGCATGAGTGATTGGACATGTCTTCTGGCAATAATGCATTGTTAATGAGCATCAGTGGAAATTTCATGTAATTTTTACTTTCCATGAAATAGTATTCTGAAGACTCTTCCTTAGCTCCTAGGCCCCAGGAAAGTGGTGGTGAACTGATCCTGGCAGACCTGCCGCGGTGTCCACTCGCCTGTGCTCTGCTGATGGGAAGCGCAGACGATGAGGGAGACAGCAGCCAGAGGACATCTAGAAAGGGGCACAATGACCCAGCCCCAGAAAATTTGAGGTCATGCTCCATTTGTGGAGCTCTAACATGCTTGACATATACCGCTGGAAACCAGTGTGCTCCCGGGAGGCAGGTATCACGCACAGCACCCTCTGGGAACTGAGCTCTGCTTTAGCTAGCATATGAAGCCAGAGCTATTCCCGCCGGACACACTGTCCCCTCAAGGAAATCCTTTCACTGTCTGCGATTTTTCTTTTTCCTCTGAAAGGAAGAACCCAATGAAGAGGTCCTCCCAGCTCTGTCCTGCTGTTTCTAGTCTTCTTGGAGATGTCTCCAGCTGGGACTCTGACGTTCAGAATAGTGGCAAGTTACGATAAGGCTTCCAGCATGGGACTGACCTCAGCTGGAGCCACTGTCAAGCACTTCTGCATCACAGTCCTTCCTTCCTCATGCCTGCTGAGGACACGCAGGGCACAAGGTTGCTGGGCCTGTGAGGGCCCATAGCTCAGCGGTGACCTTTGCCCAAGAGAGGCTCTTCCAACTCCCTTACTACCCTCTCTGTGTCATTACCATCGTTGACTGTTTTCATGTGGACGCTGGTCGCCACCCTTTTCTTCCTGATGGTCCTGGACGGTGTCAGAGTGTCACCTCCTTGAGGACAGCTGGACCATCAGACTAAGGATCCCTGGATCCAGCCCCTAGTGAGGATCTAGTCCATCACTGTGTATATTAAATGTCAGATGACACAAGAACAGACCACACCATTGCACAAAGGCAGCCTAGGTGCTGGGGTCAAGTCTCAGAGCTAGTCTTCACACTTACAGCTTGTAGGCAAGAATACACTGAGGCCCGCGAAGGGACGAATGCTGCCAAGATGCTACAGGAGGACTGGAGCAGGCACAGCCCAGGCAGTGAGGAACAGGCTGCATGGCTGGCACAGTGCGCTGTCATACATCACACAGCTAGAAGAAAATCCCAAGGAAATGCAGTGACAGTGGTCACAGGGCCACCCACTGTCAAATCAGGAGAGAGCCTCCTTCAGGTTTCAAAGGTCAAAGGAAGGATTTGGAAGGAAGTTGTCACTGCAGAGAACCTAGGGCAAGAAATGAGATTCATGTGTTTCATCATCTAGTTCCTTCATCCAGTCCCTCTGATCCATGGCTGCCTCTATCCAAGCAGCTGTTGGCACACTAAGCATTCTGAGGAGGAATGGACCCCTAGTGATGGGATTGAATAGTCTGCGAACTCCTGGGACTGAGAAATGAACGCTTCCTTCGAATGGGAACATCAACACC
>NW_026587467.1:1088-2680 GCF_907164565.1 Psammomys obesus | reverse complement strand
TTAAGAGATGGTCAAAACCTAAGCAACAGGGCACTATCTAATCAGCCATCTCACCCCTGACCTCTGTGTTCACCAAGAGTCCTTATCAGGAATTCACTGATCTTCTTGTGAAAACCCACACCACAGTCTCTGTTCAGAGGACTCAGTCTCCAGCTATGGCTACCACAAAAGGGTTTTTATGTAATAAAAACAAAGTGAATTAAATCTGTTGAAATTTTTTTTAAGTTGTTTGTTTCAATTTAATTTCAGTGTTTTGTTTTTATTCTTACTTTTTGTAAGATTTATTTATTTGATTACATACATTCCCAGTATTTTTTGCCTGCATGTACACCTGAAAGCCAAAAGAGGGCACCAGTTCTCATTATACATTTTTCATTGCCACCTCTCGGTGGCAGGGAACTGAGCTCAGGACCTTGGGAAGAGCAAGCAGTACTCTTCAACTGAGAGCCATCTCTCCAGCCCCAAATCACTTGTTCTTATAAGTACCTGATTTCAACTGCCAGCACCCATCCAGTGGCTCACAACTACCTGTACCTCCAGTTTCTGGGAAGACAATGCCTTCTTCCAACCTCTAAATGCACCAGACACACACATAGTACACAGACACAAAGACAAGCAAAACCTCATACATGTAATACAAATGTAAATGGAAATATTAACATTTATAATGAAGGTGTTGAGCCAGACACAAAGGACACTGATGTGCCTCCTCAGTGCCAGAGACGGCAGAAGTTCAGAACAATGCATCTCTTGTGTCTGGCGATCCCCACACATTAATAGTGGGAGACTATAACACCCCACTCTCAACAAAGGACAGGTCACCAAAAAAAGGAATTAAACAAAGAAACAATATCTCTGACAGAGGTCATGAATCAAATGGACCTCACAGAAATTTACAGAACTTTACACCCAAACACAAAAGAATTTACCTTCTTCTCAGCACCCCATGGAACCTTCTCCAAAATAGACCATGTAGTTGGTCAAAAAGCAAGCCTCAACAGATACAAGAAGACTGAAATAATCCCTTATATCCTGTCTGATCACCATGGAATAAAGCTGGACTTCAACAACATCAGAAATAGCAAAAAGCCTACACACACATGGAAACTAAACAACTTGTTACTAAATGACAGCTGGATCAGGGAAGAAATAAAGAAAGAAATTAAAGTCTTCCTAGAACTCAATGAAAATGAAGACACAACATACCCAAACTTGTGGGACACGATGAAAGCAGTGCTCAGAGGAAAGTTCATAGCACTAAGTGCCTTCAAGAAGATATTCGAGACAGCTCATTCAAGCAACTTAATGGCTCACCTAAAAACCCTAGAAAAAGAAGAAGCAGACACACCAAAAAGGAGTAGACGGCTGGAAATAATCAAAATCAGGGCTGAAATCAATCAATTAGATAAAAATAAAACAATTCAAAGAATCAATGATACCAAGAGCTGGTTCTTTGAGAAAATCAACAAGATCAACAAACACTTAGCCAAGCTAACCAAAGGCAGAGAGACACCACCAAAATCAATAAAATCAGAAATGAAAAGTGGGACATAACTACAGACACTGAGGAAATTCAAACAATCATTAGGACT
>NW_026587467.1:0-988 GCF_907164565.1 Psammomys obesus | reverse complement strand
CATCCAAAAAAAGCCCAGGACCAGATGGCTTCAGCGCAGAATTCTACTAGACCTTTAAAGAAGAGCTAACTCGAGGGAGGCGGGGCAAGATGGCAGCGCCGGGAGGACTCTCATTCTGAGGAGCAGCACAGCAGGATTGGCACAGTGACCAGCAATCAGAACTCGCGGCCATAAAACACAAGTGGTTGTGTTTCTCAGGTGAGAGGATACCCCACGGTGGGGGATTCGATCAGCTTTAACTCACCCGGCAAAACCGCGGAAGAGATCCCCGTTCCGCCAGGCGCTTGGTCGCCAGCCCAGAGCTACCCGCCAGCGCGATCTGGTCACAGTCCCAGACTGAACTGTGGGCCCACAACACCATAGACTGGATCTCCCAGTCGAGAGATAACCCCACGGAGCAGGAAACAATTGGGACCGACCCCAGGTTACCCAGACATCCCCTGGAAAAGACTCGGGTTCCGCGGGTGCCCCAGGAGCCAGCCCGGACCCAGAGCCGGGAGGGACAAAGGCGCCTGCCTGCACAGAGCCCTGCCTGCGTGCGTGATTCGCCATCTCAGATAGAACTGTGGGCACCAGGGCAACAGGGCACCAGACTGCGTGTCTCTGGCAGGAGGAAACCCCCAGCGGAGGGGGTCAGCAGCTCTAACGCTTAGGACACCCAGCACCAAAACACTTCCTGGACTCACGCAGACTCTAGTGCAGGCAGAAGCGCTGTGCTCTGCCGCCATTGTTGCGTTCCCCTGGGGCACTGGGATACACAGCTGCATCCTCAGACCTGTAGGAGTCGAAGAGCTATTACAGCAGCCCTCAGATACTGTGCCAGGGATCGGCCAGTTGTCCCTGGCTGGACTGCCAAAACTGTAGGAATCCCTGATCCTTCAGGGGGGCTGCACCCACAGCGTCTGGACCAGAGCAGTGCCTGTAGCCGCCATCCCAGACAGAGACACACAGCTTCTGGTCCAGAGTGAGGCACCCAGCCTCCAGACCA
>NW_026587466.1:18084-28157 GCF_907164565.1 Psammomys obesus | reverse complement strand
AGCCATCTCCCTCTACTTCTCCCAAACTACCCTCCCTCCTTATTCCCCCATCCTTTCTCCTTGTCCACTGAAAGAGGGAGTTCTCCTCCCCTGACATCTGCCCATAGTTCATCAAGTCTCTTCAGTACTGCCTGGATCCTCTTGCTCTGTGGCCTCGTAATGCCTCATTGCTGGGGGAACGGATAGCAGGTCAAAGAGCAGGCACTGAGTTCGTGACAGAGGCAGCCCCTGCTCCTCTTACTCAGAGATCCAATGGACACTGAGCTGCCTATCCCCTACATCTGAGCAGAGGGTCTAGGTCCTTTCCATGCATGGTTTTTTGTTGGTGCATCAGTCTCTGCAGGACCCCCTGGGGTCAGACTTTTTGGCTTTTTTTGTCTCCTTGTGGAGCTCCTGTCCTTTCTGTGTCCTTCTATCCCCTTCTTCCATAAGACTGTCTTTGTTCTGCCCAAAGTTTGAGTCTCAGACTCCACATTCTTCTGGTGTTCCATCCCCTGTTGGGGAGGACTTCTTTTCCTTCCTTCTGATCCCATTCAATTAGGTCTCATCAGGAGTGGCTACATTGTCTTCTTCTGTGGCCTGGTAATGCTGCTTCCCCCTCAGGGGGAGGAAATTAAAGAGCAGGCCAATCAGTTCATGTCAGAGACAGTCCCTATTCCTATTACAATGGAACCCACTTAGGTAATGAACTGCTATGGGCTATATCTGTGCAGGGGTCTTAGGTTATCTCCATGCATAGTCCTTGGTTGGAATCGCAGTCTCAGGAAAGACCCCTGTGCTCAGATTTTTTTGGTTCTGTTGCTCTCCTTATGGAGTTCCTGTCCTCTCCAGATCTTACTATTTCCCACTTCTTTCCTAAGATTCCCTGCACTCTGCCCAAAGGTTGCCCATAAGTGTCAGTATCTACATTGATAGTCTGCAGGGCAGAGATTTTCAGAGGTCCTTTGTGTCAGGTTTCTGACTTGTTCCCTCTTTTCTTCTACTTCTGATGTCCAGCCTCTTTGCCTTTCTGGATAGGAATTGAGCATTTTAGCCAGAGTCCTCCCTCTTGATTAGTTTCTTTTTTTTCTTTTAAAGAAATGTATTTACTTTCATGTGAAATACTTTTTTTGTTTTTTTCTCTTTTATTATTATTATTATTATTATTATTATTATTAATTACACTTTATTCATTTTGTATCCCCCCATAAGCCCCTCCCTCCTCCCCTCCCGTTCCCACCCTCCCTCCCCTTTCTGCATGCATGCCACTCCCCAAGTCCACTGATAGGGGAGGTTCTCCTCTTCTTTCTGATCTTAGTCTATCAGTTCTCATCAAAAGTGGCTGCATTGTCCTCTACTGTGGCCTGATAAGGCTGCTCCCCCCTCAGGGGGAAGTGATCAATGAGCAGGCCAATCAGATTATGTCAGAGACAGTCCCTCTTCCCATTACTATGTAACCCACTTGGACACTGAACTGCCATGGGCTACATCTGTGCAGGGGTTCTAGGTTATCTCCATGAATAGTCCTTGGTTGGAGTATGAGTCTTTGGGAAGTTCCCTGTGTTCAGATTTTCTTGTTCTGTTGCTCTCCTTGTTGAGTTCCTGTCCTCTCCAGCTCTTGCTATTTCCCACTTCTTACATAAAATTCCATTCACTCTGCCCGCCACTTGGCCATTAGGCTCAGCATCTGTTTTGATAGTCTGCAGGGCATAGCCTTTCAGATGCCCTCTGTGGCAGGTTCCTAGGTTGTTTCCTGTTTTCTTCTTCTTCTGATGTCCATCCTCTTTGCCTTTCAGGATGGGGATTGAGCGTTTTAGTTAGGGTCCTCTCTTTTGCTTAGTTTGTTTAGATGTACCGATTTTAGTGGGTTTATCCTATGTTGTAGGTTTATATGAGTGAGTATATACCATGCGTGTCTTTTTGCTTCTGGGACAACTCACTCAGGATGATCCTTTCCAGGTCCCACCATTTACCTGCAAATTTCATGATTTCCTTATTTTTCATTGCTGAGTAATACTCCATTGGATAGATGTGCCACAGTTTCTGCATCCATTCTTCAGTTGAGGGGCATCTGTGTTGTTTCCAGCTTCTGGCTATTACAAATAAAGCTGCTACAAACATGGTTGAGGTCTTTGATCCACTTGGACTTCAGTTTTGTGCAGGGTGATAAGTATGGATCTATTTTCATTTTTCTACATGTAGAAATCCAGTTGGACCAGCACCATTTGTTGAAGATGCTATCTTTTTTCCATTGTATGGTTTTGGCACCTTTGTCAAAAATCAGCTGTCCATAAGTGTGTGGGTTTATTTCTGGGTCTTCTGTTCGATTCCATTGATCCACCATTCTGTTTCTATGCCAGTACCATGCAGTTTTTATAACTGTTGCTCTATAGTACAGCTTGAGATCAGGGATGGAGATACCTCCAGAAGATCTTTTATTGTAGAGGATTGTTTTAGCAATTCTTGGTTTCTTGTTATTCCATACATGTTGAGAATTTTTCTTTCCAGGTCTGTAAAGAATTGTGTTGGCAATTTGATGGGAATTGCATTAAATCTGTAGATTGCTTTTGGTAAGATGGCCATTTTTACTATGTTAATCCTGCCAAGCCATGAGCATGGGAGATCTTTCCATCTTCTCATATCTTCCTCTAATTCTTTCTTCAGAGACTTGAAATTTTTTTCATACAAGTCATCGACTTGCTTGGTTAGGGTTACACCAAGGTACTTTATGTCACTTGTGGCTATTGTGAATGGTGTTGTTTCTCTAATTTCTTTCTCAGCCCTTTTGTCTTTTGTATACAGGAGTACTACTGATTTTTTTGAGTTAATTTTGTATCTGGCCACTTTGCTGAAGGTGGTTATCAGCTGTAGGAGTTACCTGGTAGAGTTTTTGGGGTCACTCATGTATACTATCATATCATCTGCAAATAGTGATAATTTGACTTCTTCCTTTCCCATCTGTATCCCCTTGATCTCCTTCAACTCTCTTATTGCTCTAGCAAGGACTTCCAGCACTATGTTGAAGAGATATGGAGACAGTGGGCAGCCTTGTCTTGTCCCTGATTTCAGTGGGATTGCTTTAAGTTTCTCTCCGTTCAGTTTGATGTTGGCTATAGGCTTGCTGTATATCGCTTTTACTATGTGTGGATATGTGCCTTGTATCCCTGATCTCTCCCGTACTTTAAACATGAATGGATGTTGGATTTTGTCAAATGCTTTTTCAGCATCTAGGGAGATTATCATGTGGTTTTTTCTTTCAGTTTGTTAATATGGTGGATCACGTTGATGGATTTCCGTATATTGAACCACCCCTGCATATCTGGGATGAAGCCTACTTGGTCATAGTGGATAATATCTTTGATGTGTTCTTGGATTCGGTTTGCAAGTATTTTGTTAAGTATTTTTGCATCAATGTTCATAAGGGAGATCGGCCTGAAATTCTCTTTCTTTGTTGAGTCTTTGTGAGGTTTAGGTACCAAGGTGACTGTGGCTTCATAGAATGAGTTTGGTAATGTTCCTTCTGTTTCTATTTTGTGGAATAGTTTGAAGAGAATTGGAGTTAGCTCTTCTTTGAAGGTCTGGTAGAATTCTGCTCTGAAACCATCTGGTCCTGGGCCTTTTTTGGATGGGAGACTTTTGATGATCGTTTTTAATTCTTTGGGGGATATAGGACTATTTAGTTGATTTACCTGGTCCTGATTCAACTTTGATAAGTCAAATCGATCAAGAAAATTGTCCATTTCATTTAGATTTTCAAATTTTGTTGAGTATAGACTTTTGAAGTAAGTCCTAATTATTGTTTGGATTTCCTCAGTGTCTGTAGTTATGTCCCCCTTTTCATTTCTGATTTTGTTGATTTGGATGGTGTCTCTCTGCCTTTTAGTTAGCTTGGCTAAGGCTTTGTCTATTTTGTTGATTTTTTTTCAAAGAACCAGCTCTTGGTTTCATTGATTCTTTGAATTGTTTTATTTGTTTCTAATTGATTGATTTCAGCCCTGAGTTTGATTATTTCTAGCCTTCTACTCGTTTTTGTTGTGTCTGCTCTTCTTTTTCTAGGGCTTTTAAGTGAGCCATTAAGTTGCTTGCATGCGATGTTTCGAATTTCTTTTTCAAGGCACTTAGTGCTATGAAATTTCCTCTTAGCACTGCCTTCATTGTGTCCCACAAGTTTGGGTATGTTGTGTCTTCATTTTCAATGAATTCTAGGAAGACTTTAATTTCTTTCTTTATTTCCTCCCTGACCCAGCTGTCATTTAGTAGCAAGTTGTTCAGTTTCCATGTGTGTGTAAGATTTTTGCTATCTCTGTTGTTGTTGAGGTCCAGCTTTATTCCATGGTGATCAGACAGGAAACAAGGGATTATTTCAATCTTCTTGTATCTGTTGAGGCTTGCTTTGTGACCAACTATGTTGTCTATTTTGGAGAAGGTTCCATGAGGTGCTGAGAAGAAGGTAAATTCTTTTGTGTTTGGGTGTAAGGTTCTGTAAATGTCTGTGAGGTCCATTTGATTCATGACCTCTGTCAGAGACATTGTTTCTTTGTTTAATTTCTGTTTTGTTGACCTGTCCTTTGTTGAGAGTGGGGTGTTGACGTCTCTCACTATTAATGTGTGGGGATCTATATGTGGTTCAAGTGTTATCAATGTTTCTTTTACAAATGTGGGTGCCCTTGTATTTGGGGCATAAATGTTCAGGATTGTGATGTCTTCCTGGTGGAATTTTCCCTTGATGAGTATGAAGTGTCCTTCCCCATCTCTTTTGATTAATTTTGGTTGAAAGTCTATTTTATCAGATATTAGAATGGCTACTCCTGCTTGCTTCTTGGGTCTATTTGCTTGGAAAACCGTCTTCCAACCCTTACCCTCAGGTAATGTCTATCTTTGTGACTTAGGTGTGTTTCTTGTATGCAACACATTACTGGGTTTTGTTTACACATCCAGTCTTTTAGTCTGTGTCTTTTTATTGGAGAGTTGAGTCCATTGATGTTGAGAGAGATTAATGACCAGTGGCTGTTAGATCCTTTGATTTTGATGTTGGCTGCGGTCATAAGGTTGTGTGCTTGGTTGTTTTTTGTTTTACTGTAGTGAGGTTAATTATTTCCTGTTTTTCCTTGAAAGTAGTTAGTTTTCTTGGGTTGTATTTTCTAGTGTCTTCCGTAATGCTGGATTTGTGTGTAGGCATTGTTGAAATTTGTTTTTGTCATTGAATATCTTGTTTTCTACGTCTATGAGGACTGAGAGTTTTGTGGGGTATAGTAGCCTGTGCTGACATCTGTGTTCTCTTAGGGTCTGCATGATATCCGTCCAGGCCCTTCTGGCTTTCATAGTTTCTGTTGAGAAGTCAGGTGTGATTCTAATGGGTTTGCCATTATATGTTACTTGGCCTTTTTCCCTTGCAGCTTTTAGTATTTTTTTCTTTGTTCTGTCCGGTACCATGGAGTTATTTCTTGACTAAAAATTCTAGTCTCTGATAGTATGGTACGCACGGTTCAGTCTGGGACGGTGACCAGAGAAACTGGCTTGTGGCTCTGGGCTGAGGCTGGGCTGGCGGACAGCTGCCAAGCGTCTGGTGAAACCCGGATCTCTTCCACGGATTAGCTGGGTGAGTTAAAAGCTGATTGAATCCCCCACCGTGGGGTATCCTCTCACCTGGGAAACACAATGCCTGTGTTTTATGGCCGCGAGTTCTGATTGCTGGTCACTGTGCTGATCCTGCTGCTGCTGCTCAGAATGAGAGTCCTCTGGGGGCCGCCATCTTGCCCCGCCCCCTTGATTAGTTTCTTTAGATGTACACATTTTAGTAGGTTTATCCCATATGTCTATATGAGTGAGTATATACCGTGTGCATCTTTCTGCTTCTGGGATAGCTCACTCAGGATGATCTTGTCCAGATTCCACCATTTACCTGCAAATTTCATGATTTCCTTCTTTTTTATTGCTGAGTAATATTCCACTTTGTAGATATACCACAATTTGTGCAAGCATTCTTCAGTTGAGGGGCATCTGTGCTGTTTCCAGCTTCTGGCTATTACAAATAAAGCTGCTACAAACATGGTTGAGCAAATGTCCTTATTGTGTACTTGAGCCTCTTTTGGGTATATGCCTAGGAGTGCTATAGGTGGATCTTGAGGAAGCGCTATTCGTAGTTGTCTGAGAAACAGATTGCTTTCCAGAGTGGCTGTACAAGTTCACATTCCCACCAGCAGTGGAGGAGTGTTCCCCTTTCTCCACAACCTCTCCAGCATGTGTTGTCTATTGAGTTTTTAATCTTAGCCATACTGATGGGGGTAAGGTGAAGTCGTGGGGTCATTTTGATTTGCATTTCCCTAATGGCTAATGAGATTGAGCATTTTTTTGAGTTTTTCTCTGCCATTTGATATTCCTCTGCAGAGAATACTCTGTTTAGTTCTGTATCCCATTTTTTAATTGGATTACTTAACTTTTTGCTGTTTAACTTCTTTAGTTTTTTATATATACTGGATATTAGCCCTCTGTCAGATATAGGGTTGGAGAAGATCCTTTCCCAATCTGTAGGCTGTCGTTTTGTTCTGAGGACAATGTCCTTTGCTTTACAGAAGCTTTTCAGTTTCATGAGGTCCCAGGTATTGATTGTTGCTGTTAAAGCCTGTGCTGTTGGTGTTCTGTTCAGGAAGTTGTCTCCTGTGCCAATGAGTTCAAGGGTCTTCCCCAATTTTTTTCTAAGCGGTTTAGTGTGTCTGGTTTTATGTTGAGGTCTTTGATCCACTTGGACTTCAGTTTTGTGCAGGGTGATAAGTATGGATCTATTTGCATTTTTCTACATGCAGACATCCAGTTAGACCAGCACCATTTGTTGAAGATGCTGTCTTTTTTCCATTGAAGGGATTTGGCATCTTTGTCAAAAATCAGGTGTCCATAAGTGTGTGGGTTTATTTCTGGTCTTCTATTCTATTCCATTGATCCACCATTCTGTTTCTCTGCCAGTATCATGCAGTTTTTATAACTGTTGCTCTATAGTACAGCTTGAGATCAGGGATGGAGAAACCTCCAGAAGATCTTTTATTGTAGAGGATTGTTTTAGCAATTCGCGGTTGCTTGTTGTTCCATTTGAAGGTGAGAATTTTTCTTTCCAGGTCTGTAAAGAATTGTGTTGGTAATTTGATGGGAATTACATTGAATCTGTAGATTGCTTTTGGTAAGATGGCCATTTTTACTATATTAATCCTGCCAAGCCATGAGCATGGGAGATCTTTCCATCTTCTGATATCTTCTTCTAATTCTTTCTTCAGAGACTGGAAATTTTTTTCATACAAGTCTTTTACTTGCTTGGTTAGGTTCACACCAAGGTACTTTATGTCATTCGTGACTATCGTGAAGGGTGTTGTTTCCCTAATTTCTTTCTCAGCCCTTTTGTCTTTTCTGTACAGGAAGGCTACTGATTTTTTTTGAGTTAATTTTGTATTCAGCCACCTTGCTGAAGGTGTTAATCAGCTGTAGAAGTTCCCTGGTAGAATTTTTGGGGTCACTCAGGTATACTATCATATCATCTGCAAACAGTGATATTTTGACTTCTTCCTTTCCAATTTGTATCCCCTTGATCTCCGTCAATTGTCTTATTGCTCTAGCTAGGACTTCAAGAACAATGTTGAGGAGATATGGAGAGAGTGGACAGCCTTGCCTTGACCCGGATTTCAGTGGGAATGAGTTAAGTTTCTCTCCATTTAGTTTGATATTGGCTATAGGCTTCCTGTATATCGCCTTTACTATGATCAGGTATGTGCCTTGTATCCCTGATCTCTCCAATATTTTAGAAATGAATGGATGTTGGGCTTTGCCAAATGTTTTTTCAGCATCTAAAAACATGATCATGTGGTTTTTCTCCTTCAGTTTGTTTCTGTGGTGTATCACACTGATGGATTTCCATATATTGAACCACCCCTGCATGCCTGGGATGAAGCCTACTTGGTTGTAGCGGGTGATATCTTTAATATGTTCTTGGATTTGGTTTGTAAGTATTTTATTGAGTATTTTTGCATCAATGTTCATGAGGAAGATTGGCCGGAAATTCTCTTTCTTTGTTGGGTCTTTGTGAGGTTTAGGTACCAAGGTGACTGTGGCTTCATAGAGTGAGTTTGGTAATGTTCCTTCTGTTTCTTTTTTTTTTAATTAATTTCATTTTTTTTCTCATCAGTTACATTTTATTAACTCTGTATCCAAGTCGTGTCCCTCTCCCTCATTCCTTCCCAATCCCACCCTCCCTTCCTCATCTCCACCGTGCCCTTTTCCAAGTCCGCTGATAGGGGGTGGCCTCCTCCCCATTCATCCAATCCTGTTTTATCAGGTATCTTCAGGACTGGCAGCAAAGCCCTCCTCTGTGGCCTAACAGGACTGCTCCTCCCTTGGAGGTTGGGGAGGCCAAAGAGCCAGTCATTGAGTTCATGTTAGAAATAGTCCTTGTTCCCCTCACTATAAGAAACCAATTGGTTACTGAGCTACCACAGGCTACATCTGAGCAGAGGTTCTAGGTTATATCCATACATGGTCCTTGGTTGAATGACAGTCTCTGAGAAGACCCTGTGCCCAGATATATTTGGTCCTTGTGGAGCTCCTATCCTTTCCCCATCATACTAACTCCCCTTCCTTCATATGATTCCCTGTATTCCTCCGAAGGTTTGGTCATGAGCCTTTGTATCTGCTTTGAAAACACTGCTAGTTAGAGTCTTTCAGATGCGCTCAGTAGACTCCTGTCATACATTCAATGCACATCACATCTGTCTTTCTAAATGAGGATTGATCATACCCCATGTCTGCTCTCTTGATAATATTTTTTAGGTGTATAGATTTCATTATGTTTGTCATATCTTATAGGTCTATATAAGTGAGTATGTACCGTGTTTGTCTTTCTCCTTCTGGGATATTTCACTGAGGATGATCTTTTCTAGATCCCACCATTTGCCTGCAAATTTCATGTTTTCCTCCTTTTTGATTGCTGAGTAGTATTCCATTGTGTAAAAATACCACAATTCCTGTACCCATTCCGCCGTTGATGGACATCTGGGTTGTTTCCAGGTTCTGGCTATTACAAATAAAGCTGCTATAAACATGGTTGAGCAAGTATCCCCTTTGTGTACTTGAGCAAAGTTTGGGTATATACCTAGCAGTGGTATAGCTGGGTCTTGAGGAAGCACTATTCCTAATTGTCTTAGAAAGCGCCAGATAGATTTCCAGAGTGGTTGTACCAGTTTACATTCCCACCAGCAGTGGAGGAGTGTTCCCCTTTCTCCACAACCTCTCCAGCATGTGTTGTCACTTGAGATTTTCATCTTGGCCATTCTGATGGGTGTAAGGTGATATCTCAGGGTCGTTTTGATTTGCATTTCCTTGATGGCTAATGAGGTTGAGCATTTCTTTAAGTGTTTCTTTGCCATTCGATATTCCTCTGTCGAGAATTCTCTGTTTAGCTCTGTTCCCCATTTTTTAAGTGGATTACTTGGTTTGCTGCTTTTCAGCTTCTTTAGTTCTTTGTATATACTCGATATTAGTCCTCTGTCAGATAAAGGGGTAGTGAAGATTCTTTCCCAATCTGTAGGCAGTCATTTTGTTTTGATGAAGATGTCCTTTGCTTTACAGAAGCTTTTCAGTTTCATGAGGTCCCATTTATTGATTGTCGCTCTTAGAGCCTGTGCTGTTGGTGTTTTGTTCAGGAAGTTGTCTCTTGTGTCAATGAGTTCTAGGCTGTTCCCCACTTTTTCTTCTAACAGATTTAGAGTATCTGGTTTTATGTTGAGGTCTCTGATCCACTTGGACTTCAGTTTTGTGCAGGGTGATAAGTATGGATCTATTTTCATTTTTTTTCTGTATGAAGACATCCAGTTAGACCAGCACCATTTGTTGAAGATGCTTTTTTCCATTGAATGGTTTTAGCTTCTTTGTTAAAAATCGAGTATTCATAGGTGTGTGGGTTTATTTATGGGTCTTCTATGCAGTTCCATTGATCCTCCTTTCTGTTTTTATGCCAATACCATGCAGTTTTCATTACTATTGCTCTGTAGTTCAACTTGAGATCGGGGATGGAGATACCTCCAGATGATCTGTTGTTGTACAGGATTGTTTTGGAG
>NW_026587466.1:0-17684 GCF_907164565.1 Psammomys obesus | reverse complement strand
GGTGTTGTTTCCCTAATTTCTTTCTCGGCCCTTTTGTCTTTGGTATACAAGAGGGCTTCTGATTTTTTTGAGTTGATTTTGCATCCTGCCACTTTGCTGAAGGTGTTTATCAGCTGGAGGAGTTCTCTGTTTGAATTTTTGGAATCGCTCATGTATACTATCATGTCATCTGCAAATAGTGACACTTTGACCTCTTACTTTCCGATTTGTATCCCTTTGATTTCCTTTAGTTGTCTCATTGCTCTGGCTAGGACTTCAAGAACTATGTTGAAGAGGTATGGAGACAGTGGGCAGCCTTGTCTTGTCCCTGATTTTAGTGGGATTGATTTAAGTTTCTCTCCATTGAGTTTGATGTTGGCTATAGGCTTGCTGTATATCATAGAATGAGTTTGATAGTGTTCCTTCTGTTTCTATTTTGTGGAATAGTTTGAAGAGTATTGGTGTTAGCTCTTCTTTGAAGGTCTGGTATTATTATGGACTGAAACCTTCTGGCCCTGGGCTTTTTTGCATAGTAGAACTTTGATTACAGCTTCTATTTCCTTGGGGCATATAGGACTATTTAATTGGTTTACCTGGTCTTTATTCAGCATTGGCATGTAGAATTGGTCAAGAAAATTGTCCATTTCATTTAGATTTTCAAATTTTGTGGCATATAGACTTTGGAAGTAAGACCAAATTATTGTTTGGATTTCTTCAGTGTCTGTGGTTACATCCCCCTTTTCATTTCTGATTTTGTTGATTTGGATATTTTTTTCTCTGCTTTTTAGTTAGCTTGGCTAAGGGTTTGTTGATCTTGTTGATTTTTCTCAAAGAAC
Source organism: Psammomys obesus (assembly GCF_907164565.1). Lineage (NCBI taxonomy): Eukaryota > Metazoa > Chordata > Mammalia > Rodentia > Muridae > Psammomys > Psammomys obesus. Next base: position 16,869 of record NW_026587466.1, on the reverse strand, counting down.
CAGCTCTTGGTTTCATTGATTCTTTGAATTGTTTTATTTGTTTCTAATTTGTTGATTTCAGCCCTGGGTTTGATTATTTCCAGCCGTCTACTCCTCTTTGGTGTGTGTGTTTCTTTTTTTTTTTTCTAGGGATTTTAAGTGATCCATTAAGTTGCTTGCATGAGATGTTTCGAATTTCTTTTTGAAGGCACTTAGTGCTATGATCTTTCCTCTTATCACTGCTTTCATTGTGTCCCATAAATTTGGGTATATTATGCCTTCATTTTCATTGAATTCTAGGAAGTCTTTAATTTCTTTCTTTATTTCTTCTCTGACCCAGCTGTTATTTAGTAGCAAGTTTTTCAGTTTCCATGTGTGTGTAGGCCTTTTGCTATTTTTGTCATTGAAGTCCAGTTTTAGTCCATGGTGATCAGATAAGATACAGGGGATTATTTCAATTTTCTTGTATCTGTTAAGGTTTGATTTGTGACCAACTATATGGTCTGTTTTGGAGAAGGTTGCATGAGGTGCTTGAGAAGAAGGTAAGTTCTTTTCAGTTTGGGTCAAAGGTTCTGTATGTGTCTGTGAGGTCCATTTGATTTGTGACCTCTGTCAGACTTATTTTTCTTTGTTTAATTTCTGTTTTGTTGACCTGTCCTTTGGTGAGAGTGGAGTGCTGAAGTCTCCAACTATTAATGTGTGGGGGTTCTATGTGTGGTTTAAGTTATATTAAAGTTTCTTTTACAAATGTGGTTGCCCTTGCATTTGGGGCATAGATGTTCAGGGTTGTGATATCTTCCTGGTGGATTTTTCCCTTGATGAGTGTGAAGTGTCCTTCTCTATCTCTTATGCTTAATTTTGGTTGAAAATCTACTTTATTAGATATTAGAATGGCTACTCCTGCTTGTTTCTTGGGTCCATTTGCTTGGAAAACCATCCTCCAGGCCTTTACTCTCAGGTAATGTCTATCTTTGTGATTTAGGTGTGTTTCTTGTATGCAACAAAGTGTTGGATCTTGTTTACGCATCCATTTTGTTATTCTGTGTCTTTTTATTGGAGAATTGTGTCCATTGATGTTGAGGGAGATTAATGACCAGTGGCTATTAGATCCTTTGATATTAATGTTGGCCATCATAGTGTGTTTGTGTGTTTGGCTACTTTTTGTTTTGCTGTAGTGAGGTTATTTATTTCCTGTGATTTTTGAAAGTAATTAGTTTTCTTGAGTTGTATTTTTTCCTTATAGTATCTTCTGTAACGCTGGATTTGTGTGTAGGTATTGTTGAAGTTTGTTTTGTCGTTGAATATCTTGTTTTCTCTGTCTATGAGGACTGAGAGTTTTGCTGAGTACAGTAGCCTAGGCTGACATCTATGTTCTCTTAGGATCTGGGTGATATCCGTCCACACCCTTCTGGCTTTCATAGTTTCTGTTGAGAAGTCAGGTGTGATTCTGATGGGTTTGCCATTATATGTTACTTGGCCTTTTCCCTTGCAGCTTTTAGTATTTTTTTTCTTTGTTCTGTATACTTACTGTTTTGATTATTATGTGACGGGTGGATATTCTTTTCTGGTCTAATTTATTAGGTGTTCTGTAGGCCTCTTGTATTCTTATAGGCCTCCCCTTTAAGTTGGGGAAATTTTCTTCAATGATTTTGTTGAAAATATTTTCTGGGCCTTGGTGGAGGGAATCTTCTTTTTCCTCTATTCCTATTATTCTTAAGTTTTGTCTTTTTATATTGTCTTGGATTTCTTGGATGGTTTGTGTGAAGAATTTTTTAGATTTATTATTTTCTTTGACGGATACATCGATTTCTTCCATTGTATCTTCCACACCTGAGATTCTTTCTTCCATCTCTTGTAGTCTGTTGGTTATGCTTACCTCTGTAGTTCCTGTTTTCTTTCCTAGGTTCTCCCTCACCACGATTTCCTCCATTTGTGTTTTCTTTAATTCTTCCAATTATATCTTCAGATCTTGAACTGTTTTGTTGATTTCCTTGACCTGTCTAACTGCATTTTCCTGTTATTCCTTCAAATCCTTCAGCTGTTTGTTTGAACATTCCTCTGTTTCTTTTATTTCTTTGAGTGATTTAACCATTTCTTCTCTGAACGCCACAAACTGTTTGGCTGCATCTTCCTGTATTTCTTTACGGATGACCATAATCTGTTTCATTATATCTTCCCCCAATTCTTTATGCATTTTATTTACTTCCTCCATTAACCTCTTCATAAGCATAGATGTTAGGTCATCTTCTTGAATTTCACTTATGTTAGGGTGTCCAAGGCTACTTGCCCCTGGATAACTGGGTTCTGGGGATGTCATGTTGCTTTGCCTTTTGTTGGTTGTGCTTTTTGGCTGGCCTCTACCCATCTCTCTGTCTCAGGTGTTGTCTGTTAATTTCTGGTGCCTGCTGGGTCCTGGGGCAGGGAGAATCTACTTGGAGGGGTTCTGAATTTCTCCTCTGCTTTTTGGGTATGGTCAACTGAATGGTGGTGCTTCTCAGGAACTGTCACAGTTCACTTCAGGTTTATGGACCTATATGGTAACTGTGGTGTTCAGGAAGGCTCTCCTGTCATCAGGAGAGGTTCTTGTGATGGCTGCCCTTCTGCTGGGTTTCTTGCTCTGAATTTAGTGAGCAGAAACTATTGCTCTTAAGGTATAATATTTGGGTGCAGTCCTCTTGAAGAACCAGGGATTCCCACAGTTTTGTCACTTTAGCTAGGGATAACTGGTTGATCCTTGGTGCAGTATCTGAGGGCTGCCCTAATGGCTCTCTGGTTTTTGTAGGTCTGAGGATGCAGCTGTGTGCCCCAGTGCCCTAGTGGTACTCAATAATGGTGGGTGAGCACAGCGCTCCTGCCTACAGTAGAAGGCTAGAGCCTAGAGTCTGCATGAATCCAGAAAGTCTTTTGGAGCTGGGTGTCCTGAGCGTTGGACCTGATGATCCCCCCAGTGTGGGGTTTCCTCCTGACAGAGACACCCAGTCTTTGCTTTGCGGACAGCCTTTTTGTCTGTGATGGCGAGTAGAATCTGCAGGCACAGGCTTATGTGGCTCTGCCTTTCTGCCTTTTTGGCAATTGGGTGCCTGGGTGTCTGCCGAAACTAGGTAACTTTTCCGGAGACCTTTTTGGGGTGGTGGTATCAGCTGAGTGCTCTGAGATCAGACCAGCTGTTCCCCTCCCTGTGGGTTTGCACCTGACAGAGAAACTAGGTCTCTGGTACCCTGGGGCCCACAGTTCTATCTGGGGCAGCAAATCAGGCTCACAGGCAGTACTCTGTGCCTGTGCCTAGGTCCTCGGCTCTGGCTCTGGGATGGCTCCTGGGCTTCCGTGGAACCCAAGTCTTTTCCATGGGATTTCTGGGTGACCTCAGGTCGGTCCCAATCATTTCCTGCACTGTGGGGTTATATCTCGACTGGAAATATCAGTCTCTGATGTTATGGTGCCCACAGTTCAGTCTGGGACTATGATCAGAGCATGCTGGCATGCGGCTCTGGACTGGTGACCAAGCAGAACTGTGATCTCTTCCATGGTTTAGCTGGGTGAGTCAAAACTGATTGAATCCCCCACCGTGGGGTATCCTCTCACCTGGGAAACACAGTCACTTGTGTTTTATTGCCGCGAGTTCTGACTGCTGGTCACTGTGCCAATCCTGCTGTGCTGCTGATCAGAATGAGAGTCCTCCTGGCACCGCTATCATGCCAAACCCCCCAAAACTCATTTCTAAGAACCCACAGTCACCTTGCTACCTAAACCTCACAAAGACCCAACAAAGAAAGAGAATTTCAGGCCAATCTCCTTTATGAACATTGATGCAAAAACATTCAACAAAATACTTGCAAACCAAATTCAAGAACACATCAAAGATATCATCCACTATGACCAAGCAGGCATCATCCCAGGAATGCAGGGATGGTTCAATGTACATCAATGTGATCAAAATCTATCAATGGGATCCACCATATAAACTAACTGAAAGGAAAAACCACTTGATAATCACCTTAGATGCTGAAAAAGTATTTGAAAAATCCAACACCCATTCATTTTTAAAGTCTTGGAGAGATCAGAGATACAGGGCACATACCAAAACATAGTAAAGACAATATACAGCAAACCTATAGCAAACATCAAACTGTAAGCGAAGAAAGTTAAATCAATCCCACTGAAATCAGGGACAAGGCAAAGCTGACCACTCTCTCCATACCTCTTCAACATAGTTCTTAAAGTCCTTGCAAGGTCAATAAGACAATTAAAGGAGATCAAGGGGATACAAATTGAAAATGAAGATGTCAAGATAGCACTCTTTGCAGATGATATGCTATTATACCTCAGTGACTCCAAAAATTATACCAGGGAACTCCTACAGCTGATATATACCTTAAGCAAAATAGCCAGATAAAAAATTAACTCAAAAAAATTAGTAGCCCTCCTGTATACAAAAGAAAAATGAGCTGAAAAAATCTTAGGGAAACAACACCCTTCACAATAGCCACAAAGGACATAAAGTACCTTGGTGTGACCCTAACCAAGCAATTCAAAGACTTGTATGTAAAAAATTTCAGTATCTGCAGAAAAAATTAGAAGAAGATATCAGAAGATGGAAAGATCTCCCATTCTTATGGCTTGGCAGGATCAACAGAGTAAAAATGGCAATCTCAACAAAAGCAATCGACAGATTCAATGCAATTACGATAAAGTCACCAACACAATTCTTTACAGACCTTGAAAGAAAAATTCTAAACTTCGTATGGAATAACAAGAAACCCAGAATTGCTAAAACAATCCTCAACAGTAAAAGATCTTCTAGAGGAATCTCCATTGCTAATCTAAAGCTGTGCTATAGAGCAACAGTAATAAAAACTGCATGGTACTGGCATAGAAACCAACTGGTAGATCAATGGAATCAAATAGTAGACCCAGAAGTAAACCCACACACTTATGGACTCCTTATTTTTGACAAATATGCCAAACCATACAATGGAAAAAGTAGCATCTTCAACAAATGGTGCTGGTCTAAATGGATATCTACATGTAGAAAAATGCAAATATATTCGTATTTATCGCCCTGCACAAAACAAAGTCCAAGTGGATCAAAGACTGCAATAGAAAAATGGATAGACTAAATTTGTTAGAATACAAAGTAGGGAAGAGCATTGAACTGATTGGCACTGGAGACAACTTCCTGAACAGAACACCAACAGCACACTCTCTAAGAGCAACAATTAATATATCGGACCTCATGAAACTGAAAAATTCTGTAAAGCAAAGGACACTGTTGTCAGAACAAAACGACTGCCTACAGAGTGGGAAAGGTTCTTCACCAACCCTATATCTGAGAGAGGACTAATATCCAGTATATAAAAAGAACTAAAGAATTTAAAAAGCAACAAATCAAGTAATCCAGAAAGAAATGCTCAACATCTTTAATCATCAGGGAAATGCAAATCAAAACATCCCTGAGATTTCACCTTATACCCATCAGAATGGCTAAGATCAAAACCTCAAGTGGCAACACAGGCTGGAGAAGATGTGGAGAAAGGGGAACCTTTTTCTATTGATTGTGGGAAGGTAAACTAATACAACCACTTTGGAAATCAACCTGATGCTTGCTCAGACCATTAGGAATAGTGCTACCGCAAGATCCAGCAAAGAGTGGTATACAACTCCAGCTAGGAATTCTATAGCTGGGTCTTGAGGAAGCACTATTCCCAAAGATCATGTATAGATATAACCTAGAACCTCTGCTCTGATGTAGCCCATGGTAGCTCAGTAACCAATTGTATCACCTAGTAACGGGAACAGGGACTATTTCTGACAGGAACACAATGTCAGGATCTTTGACCTCCCCACTCCCTAAGGAAGGAGCAGCCCTGCTAGGCTGCAGAGGAGAACTTTGCAGCCAGTCCTAAAGATACCTGATAAAAGAGGGTCAGATGAAATGGCAGGAGGCCTTCCCCAATCAGTAGACTTGGAAAAGGGCAGGGAGGAGATGAGAGAGGGAAGATGAAATTGGGAGGGAATGAGGGAGTGGGATACAGTGTTAATAAAATGTAACTAATAATAAAAATTTTAAAAACCCAGCTATACCACTCTGAGGCATATATCCAAAAGATGCTCATGTATACAACAAGGACATTTGCTCAACTATGTTTATAGCAGCTTTATTTGTAATAGCCGGAAGTTGAAAACAACCCAGATGCCCCACAGTTGAGGAATGGATACAGAAATTGTGGTACATATACACAATGGAATATTACTCAGCAATAAAAACAAGGAAATCATGAAATTTGCAGGCAAATGTGGGAAATGGAAAAGATCATCCTAAGTGAGGTATCCCAGAAACAGAAAGACACACAGGGTATATACTCACTCATAAGTGCATATTAGATATATAATATAGGAAAAACATACTAAAATCTGTACACCTAAGGAAATGAATCAAGAAGGAGGACTCTGATTAAGATGCTCAATCCCAATCCAGAAAGGGAAAGAGGATAGACATTGGAAGAGGGAGAAAACAGGGAACAGGACAGGAGCTCACAACACAGGGCCTCTAAAAGGCTCTACCCTTCAGGATATCAAAGCAGATTCTGAGACTCATGGACATCCTTTGGGCAGAGTGCAGGGAATCATGTGAAAGAAGTAAAATATAGTATGACCTGAAGAGGAAAGGAGCTCCACAAGGAGAGCAACAGAACCAAAAACTGTGGGCACAGGGTTCTTTTCTGAGACTGATATTCCAACCAAGGTTTATTTATAGAGATAACCTAGAACCCCTGCACAGATATAGCCCACGGTAGTTCATTGTCCAAGCGGGTTCCATAGTAATGGGAACAGGGACTGTCTCTGACATGAACTGATTGGCCTGCTCTTTGATCACCTCACTCTGAGGGGGAAGCAGCCTTACAAGCTCACAGAGGAAGACAATGCAGCCACTCCTGATGAGACCTGTTAGATTAGGTTCAGAAGGAAAGAGAGGAAGACCTCCCCTATCAGTGGACTTGGGTAGGGGCAGGGATAGAGAAGGAGAAATTAGGGTAGGATAGGGAGGGGAGGAGGGAGAGAGCTACAGGTGGATACAAAGTGCATAAAGTATAATTAATAATAATTAAAATAAAATATTAAAAAAAGAACAGGAAGGAAGAGGGAACAACCAGTTAAAATGTGAATTCTGGAGGATGAATCAATGTGATGGGAAAAGGAAGGCCTCATTGACTCTTCTCTTGCTTACAAAATATTCAGTTAGTTCTCTCATAATATTAAGATATAAATAAATCATGTCAACATTTAAAAATATTAAAAGAATAGAAATCAGAAAGGAAGAAGTAAAAGTATCATTATTTGCATATGACATGATAGTATACATAAGCAACCTCAAATATTGTAACAGGGAACTCCTACACTGATAAACACCTTCAGTGAAGTTGCACAAAACAAGCTTACCTCCTATATAGACATGACAAATGAGCTGAGAAAGAAATCAGGGAGACAACACTTTTCACAATAACTACAAAAAATATAAAGTATCTTGAGGCAACTCTAAACAAGTGAAAGACTTATATTACAAAAACTTCAAATGTATGAAGAAATTAGAAAATAGATCTCCCATGTTCATAGATCAGTAGATTTAATACCATAAAAATGTACACCTTGAGCAAATATCCTTGTATCCTTGAGCATCTTTTGAATATATGCTTAGGAGTGGTAAAGCACTATTCCTAATCGTCTGAGAAAGCGCCAGATTGATATGTCCCTCAGTTGAGGAATGGACACAGAAATTGTGATACATTTATACAATGGAATACTACTCAGCAATTAAAAACAAAAAAAAATCATGAAATTTGTAGGCAAGTGGTGGGATCTAGAAGAGATCATTCTGAGTGACATATCCCAGAAGGAGAAAGAAACACATGGTATATACTCACTTATAAGTGGGTACTAGACCTATAAGATAGGATAAACATACTGAAATCTGTACACCTAAAGAAGATAAACAAGAAAGAGGACCCTGGGTAAGATGATCAACTCTCACTTAGAAAGACAAATGGGATGGACATCAGATGTAGGAGAAAACAAGTAACAGGACAGGAGCATACTACTGAGGGCCTCTGAAAGTCTTTACCTAGCAGCCTATCAAAGCAGATGCTGAGACTCATAACCAAACCTTCGGCAGAGGACAGGGAATCATATGAAAGAAGAGGGAGTTAGTATGACCTGGAGAGGACAGGAGCACCACAAGGAGGAAATACATCTGGGCACAGGGATCTTTTATGAGATTGTATCTCCAACCAAGGACCATGTATGGATATAGCCTAGAACCCCTGCTTGGATGTAGCCCATGGTAGCTCAGTATCCAAGTGGAAATCCTAGTAAGTGGAACAGGGGCTATTTATGACATGAATTCAATGGGTGGCTCTTTGATCTCCCACCACACACCCATAGGAGGAGCAGCACTGCTAGGCCACTTTGCAGAGAGGCCTGAAGATACCTGATAAGCTAGGATCAGATGAAAGGAGAGGAGGTCCTCCCTTATCAGTGCACTTGGAAAAGATTAGGGAGAAGTTGAGGGAGGAAGGGTGGAAAGGGGAGGGAATGATGGAGTGGTATACAGCTGGGATACAAAGTTAATAAACTGTAACTAATATTAAAATTTTAATTAAAAAAAAACAAAGAAATGATGAAATTTGCAGGCAAATGGTAGGATTTAGAAATGATTATCCTGAGTGAGGTATCCCAGAAGCAGAAAGACACAAATGGTATATACTCTCTTATAGGTGGATATTAGACATATAATATAGGATAATCATACAAAAACCTGTACACCTAAGGAAGCTAATCAAGAAGGAGGATCCCAGTAAGAATCCAAATCTTCATTCAGAAAGACAAAAGAGATGGACATCAGAAGAGGGAGAAAACAGGAGCCTATCACAGAGGGTCTCTGAAAGACTCTACCCAGCAGGGTATCAAGACATTATGCTGAGATTCATAGCAAAACTTTTTGCAGAGTGCAGGGAATCTTATGAAAGAAGGGGGAGATAGAAAGACCTGGAGGGAACAGGAGCTCCACAAAGAAAGCAACTGAACCAAAAAAAAAAAAAAAAAAAAAAATTTCAGCAGAGGGGATTTTTCTGAGATTGATACTCCAAACAAGGACTATGCAAGGAGATAGCTTAGAACCCCTGCACGAAAGTAGCCATGAGAGCTCAGTGTCCAAGAGGGTTCCCCAATAATAGGGCTCTGTCTCTGACATGAACTCAGTTGCTGGCTCTTTGATTACCTCCTCCTGAGGAAGGTAGCCACCTTATCAGTCCACAGAGGAAGACAAAGGAGCCATTCCTGAAAAGACCTGATAGACTAGGGTCAGATGGAAGGGGAGGAGGACCTCCCCTATCATTGGACTGGGAGAGGAGCATAGAAGAAGAAGAGGGAGGAAGGGTTCTGAGGGGATGGGGAGAAGGCTACAGCTTGGATACAAAGTGAATAAACTGTAATTAATAAAAAGAAAAAGAACAGAAGAAAAAAATTCTAAAAAAAATGTTCACCTTACCAAAAACAATCTACAGATTCAACACAATCCCCATCAATTCCAACACAATTCTTTACACACCTTAAAAAAGACAATACTCAACTTTACATTAAAACAAAACAAAACAAGAAACCCTGTATAGCTATACAATCTTATCTAATAAAAGAACTTTTGGATGTGCCACTAACCCTGATTTCAAGCTCTACTACAGAGCTATAGTAGTAAAAACTGTGTGGTACCTGCATGAAAACAGAGAGTTTCATCAATGGAATTGAAGAAAAGACCCACACATAAAGCCATAAAACTATGGACACCAGTTTTTTTCCATAGAGAATCCATAAATACAAAATGAAAATAAAAGAAGGCATCTTTAACAAATGCTAATAATTATTTGACATCAAACCTGATATCAGCATGTAGAAATCACCATGTCTATCTCTCTGCATAAAACTACAGTCCAATGATACAAAGGTCTCAACAGAAAACCAGAAACATCAATAGCACATTCACCAATACTGACAATTAATAATGGGGTCTCATGAACCTGAAAAGCTCTGAAACGCAAGTGACACTATCAATAGGATAAAACTATGTCACAGAATGCAAAAAGATTTTCGACAACTTCATATATATGACACCAGGTTGATATTCAAAATATCTACAAAACTCAAGAAACTAAACATTAACAAACCAAATAATCTAATTAAAATGGGGTACAGATCTAAACAGAATTCTCAATTCTCTTTAATGGCCTAGAAACACTTAAAGAAGTGTTCAATGTCCTTACTCATCAGGACTAATGGATAAGATAAAAGACACAAGTGACAGCTCATGCTGGTGAGGATGTGGAAGAGAAAAACTCCTCCATTGCACTCCATTGGTGTGCAAAATTGTATAGCCACTTTGGAAATTAATATGCTGAGATCTCAGAAAATTGGGAATCAAACTACTTTGAGAGCCACCTATACCTCTCTCAGGCATATACCCAAAGGATGCTCCACCCTACCACAAGGACCCCTGGTTAACTATGTTAATAGAAGATTTAGTCATACTAACCAGAAACTGCAAATGACCTAGATTGCCTCAACTGAAGAATGGGTAATGAAAGTGTGGTACATTTACAGGATGAAGTGAAACTCAGTTGTCAAAAAATAGCATCATGAAATAGATTGGGGCAGAGGAAAATGATTCTGGTGCCATCCACTATAAGTGACATTTTCTTTATTTTGCTGTTTGATCAGAGGCCAATTCCTGGAGTTCCATTAAAACCGTGTCACTTTGATGATGGCATATTCCTGTCTTGCGTGTCTTGACCTTTTACACCTAGAACAAATACAACAAACACTATCAACATGTAAACCAACCTGAATGAATACACAGAATAAAGGCATCTTCTGAATTTGTGATCAGATTTTAGCATCATTCTTCACTCATCAGGTTTTGGAAAATTCATGGTTCCTTTCAGAGGATTTGAGTAAATCTGGGGAAATGAAAACCAATTTCCCCCTTGTAATCTCTACAACGCAGCTTTGGTACTTACTACCTGGGTGATCATATTATCATTCAAATAGGCTTGAAGGAAAAATAGCATGGAAAGTACACCAAAATGTAAAAATCCTGCCCATTCTTTCCTGTATTATGATCTCACTAATTGTCATGCCGTTCTTTCAGTTATGAACTTTTTATACTTAGTGAAATCAAAATAGGCTAAATTTTGCAGCAAAAACTAATAGTCCTACCCTCAAGTGACTGTCATCTGTGGGAGATTCTCTAGTCTTGTACGTAATTTCCTCTAAGTTATTCAGTGATCATGGCAGACCCCTAAGCCTCCAAAACCTGTCAATTTCAGACAGCTTACGGGCACTCACTGTGTTGACAAGTAACTGAATCTGAAGGATGAAATGCTATTTGCACACTTGTGAAATACAGACAAGAATATCTATTTTCTGGCTTAAAGAGAAAGCTCCTTGGATACAGTGTTTGCTCCACAAGAAGGAGATCCCGGGTTCCAATCCTAGAAACTCAGGTAAAAAGCTAGGCATGGACACTCATGCTTCTAACCCCAGTTATTGGGAAGAAGAGACAGGAGTCTCACTGCTTCTCTTTGTCCTCCATCCAAACTCCAGAATCACCAACAGCATCCCCAGAATGGATATAAATGGAGAGCATAGAAAACAAGTGGTGGACTCCAGGCCAGGCAAGATGGTGGCGCCGGGAGGCATCTCATTCTGACCAGCAGCACAGCAGGATCGGCACAGTGACCAGCAATCAGAACTCTCGGCCATAAAACACAGGCGATTGTGTTTCCCAGGTGAGAGGATACCCCACGGTGGGGAATTCAATCAGCTTTTAACTCACCCGGCTAAACCACGGAAGAGATCCCAGTTCTGCCAGACGTTTAGCCGCCAGCCCCAGCCCAGAGCCATATGCCAGTGTCTCTGGTCACAGTTCCAGACTGAACCATGTGCACCACACTTTCAGAGACTGGAATTTTCAGTCAAGAGATAACCCCACGGTGCAGGAAATGATTGGGACCGACCTTAGGTCACCCAGACATCCCCTGGAAAAGACTCAGGTTCCACGGGTGCCCCAGGAGACAGCCCAGAGCCAGAGCCGGGGACCCAGGCTCTGGCACAGAGCCAAGCCTACACGCCTGATTCGCTGCCTCAGATAGTACTATGGGCCCCAGGATACCAGATACTGCATTTCACTGTCGGGTGCAAACACACAGGGAGGGAAACGGCTGGTCTGATCTCAGAGCACTCAGCTGACACCCCCTTCCCAAAAAGGTTTCAGGAAAATTACCCAGTTTAGGCAGACACCCAGGCTCCCAAAGGCTGGAAAGGGAGACACAGGCAGTTTCTGCACGCCAGCTAGCAGGCTGAGACTGAGTGGTGTGCCCCAGTGCAAAAAAGAGACTGGGAGTCCCTGTCTCCAGAGAATCCACAAGGAAGGAAGGAAATTGTACTGACTTAAATCACCCAAGCCTTCCTTGGAAAAAGTCTCGCAGACCTGCGGGGCAGGGCCGCCATCACTCAGCTGTTCTGGAGACAAAGGCACAAGCAGTTGCTGCATGCCAGATGTACAACTGGGTTACAGCAGCTGATCATTAAATTTACAGCAAGAAACCCAGAAACAGGGCAGCTGTCCTCAAGACTTCCCTGGGTGAGAGGAGATACCCAAAAAGCTGAGACTTCCTTCAGGAAAAACCAGCTTTCTGCCAAGGGGATTCTCTCCACCACAGGATCCCCAGGAACCACCAAAAAATAACCCCAAACACCTAAGATAGCACAATGGGTGGGGGCCAGCATAAAAGCTCAAGCACCAAAAGACAGAGCAATATGGCGTCTCCAGAACCCAGTTACCCAGGGGCAAGTAGCCCTGGACACCCCAGCATAACTGAAATCCAAGAAGATGACCTAACAACTATGCTCATGAAGATGATAACAGAGGAAACAAATAAGATACATAAAGACATAAAGGAAGATAAACTCAAACAGAATTTTGCCATCCATAAAGAAATAGAGGAAGTTGCATCCAAACAGTTTATGGCATTTAGAAAGAAAATACTTAAAGCACTGAATAAAATCAAAGAAACAGAGTTGAAGGAACTAAAAGAAAAACAGGAAAGTACAATCATACAGGTGAAAGAAGTAAACAAAACAACTCAAGACCTGAAGATAGAATTGGAAAAATTAAAGAAAACACAAATGGAGGAAATAATGAAGAGGAAGAATCTAGGGAAGAAAACAGGAACTACAGAGGTAAGCATAACCAACAGACTACAAGAGATGGAAGAAAGAATCTCAGGTGTAGAAGATACAATGGAAGAAATCAATGTATCTGTCAAAGAAAATGTTAAATCCAAAAAATTCCTGACACAGACCGTCCAAGAAATCCAAGACAACATGAAAAGACAAAACCTGACGGGAGGGCCAAGATGGGGGCGTTGGGAGTACACCGTGTCTGAGAAGCGGGAAAACACACTTCGTGCAGTGACCAGGAGACTGAACTCTGGGCCTAAAACAACAGCTATCGTGTTTCCCAGGTGAGGTGAGACTCCCACAGTGGGGGAATCGGTCGGGTCCACTCTTGGCTGCCCAGCCAGAACCTGGAAGAGAACCCGGCTAATGCGGGCTTTGGGTCTCCGGGCTGGTGCCACAAGCCTGCATATCCCGATCACTTTCCCAGGCTGATTGGTGGGCACAAGGGTGCCTGAGGCTGAGAGTCCCAGTCGCAAAAAAACCCCACGGGGAAGGAAAGTTGCAAGACTGATCACAGGTCACCCAGTCTTTCCCTGGAAGGTCTCGCTGACCACGGATACCCGCCGCCATCATAACTGAGCTCCCGCATCGCACGGAGACCAGCTGCCCAGCTCAAAACCCTGACGTGGCAGAGCAGAAGGATAAAGAGGTGCACAGTGGTTTCACAGTGCCGGAACTCCAGTGCTGCCGGCCGCTCCTAGCAAACAAACTACAGCTCGGGATCTGGGACTGTGGTCATTCTACATGTCCTGAGATTCTCCTGGGTCCAGCGCAATAAGGTCTAGCAGCAAATTCTATCACTGGCGCCCCCCCCCGACCCCTGGCAGAGAAACGCCAGCTCAGGGCTCAAGATCCGACTGAGAAGCCCCAACCCCTGCTGGCACTCCCCTGAGAGCACCTCCATAAGCTTGCCCTAGCAGAGGGGAAGGTCAGAGGGGAAGGACAGAGAGGCAGCCTGCCAAGGACACAGCACCCTCTCTCCAGCTCACCCAGCGGCCCCTAGCAGACAAACCCAACCTCTGGATCTGAGGTCACTCAACCCTACCTTGTACTCTCTTGGGATTAGCAAACATAGATTCTACCGCTAGGCGGTTTCTGGCAGAGAGATCTGGGCCCGGGATCTGGGATTGAGTACACTCATCCTAACTCTTTCCCGTGCCACCCAGGGAACAGTCAACATAACCCCTCCTGGCAGAGGGAAAGGACAATGAGGCAGCACACAGGAAAGGTGGACACTGAGTCCTGCGGCCACAGTGTCACAGAGCTGACTGTTAGCCTACCTGTGCACTTCCGCAGCAGAACCAAATCAGAGAGTAGTGAACAAGGGGAACCCCTGTGCATTCCAACTGGTCCTGCAAGAGAGTGAGTGAGCCTTCTAGGGAGAGTTTGCCCCAGAACCAGGGCCTCTCCACAGAAGCAACCAGACAAGATCCCTGCCACCCACAACCCTAGTGTGGGCATCATAGTGTGGGATAGCGACCCCAACATTGAAGCCTCTGCCTTGCGGGTCCACCAATGTAATCCAGGCAAACAATCCCTGGATCTCAGTCAGAACTGCATAATAGTGGCTTGCGGGCCACTGCAATAATCAGAGAATTCGTGCATGCACACTGCGCCCACTAAAATCGCACGTGAATAGCGCCAGCTTCACATTCCTTACTTAGGCAAAACTGAAACCACAGTACACACTACCAAACCAGTGAACCTCTCTCATCTTCCTGAAAAAACAGTCCAGAAAACAGAAAGAGAGGATCATAGCCCGAAATACAATCTTGAGCAACAAACAGTGAGGATTATAAATAACCAGATGGCTAGAGGCAGACGTAAGAACACTCCCAACAAAAATCAGGACATAATGACCTCACCAGCAACCCCACAAAACAATGGACACTTCAATTCACTAGATATACAAGAAAACGACCTCAAAACTATGTTTCTCCAGCTATTAGAGGCCCATAAAAATGAAATGAACAAAGCCCTCAGAGAAATAGCCAAAGAAATCGAGACTAACCAAGAGGAAACAAATTGTGCTCTCAGAGGAATTATCACAAAAATTGAGGCAAACAGAGAAGAAATGCACAAAGCTCTCAAAGAAATGTCCACACAAATGAAGGCAGATAAAGAAGAAATAAACAAAGCTCTCATAGAAATACAGGCAATTATACCCAAAGAAGTAGAGGCACAATTAGTGATACATAGAGAGGAAACGGACAAAAAAATAGAAGCTATCTTTGAAAAGCAGAAGTCCACATTCAAACAGATGAAGGAAATGGTGCAAGACATGAAAACAGAATTAGAATCAATAAAGAAAACACAAATAGAGAAAAACCAGGAGCTGGAGAACATAGAGAAAAGATTGGGAACTACAAAGGTAAGCATCACCAACAGAATACAAGAGGTGGAAGAAAGAATCTCAGGAGCCGAAGATACACTTGCGGAAATTGACACGTCTCTCAAAGAAAAAATAAAATCAGAAAAGTTCCAAACACAAAACATCCAAGAAATCAAGGATACCATGAAAAGACAAAACCTAAGAATAATAGGAGTAGAAGAAAAAGAAGACATCAGGCTCAAAGGTCCGGAAAATATTTTCAAGAAAATTATAGAAGAAAACTTTCTCAATGCACATCCCATCTGTCTTTCTAAATGAGGATTGATCATCTTACCCCATGTCCGCTCTCTTGATTATCTTTTTTAGGTGTACAAATTTTATTATGTTTATCGCATCTTATAGGTCTATATAACTGAGTATATACCGTGTTTGTCTTTCTCCTTCTGTGATATTTCACTCAGGATGATCCTTTCCAGATCCCAACATTTGCCTGCAAATTTCATGATTTCCTCCTTTTTGATTGCTGAGTAGTATTCCATTGTGTAAAAATACCACAATTCCTGTACCCATTCCTCTATTGATGGACATCTGGGTTGTTTCCAGGTTCTGGCTATTACAAATAAAGCTGCTATAAACATGGTTGAGCAAATAAAAATTCTTTACAGAATTTGAAAGAACAATTCTAAATTTCGTATGGAAAAATAAAAGACCCAGAGTAAATAAAACAATCGTATACAATAAAATAACTTGTGGAAGTTTCTTCATCTCTAACCTCAACCTGTACTACAGAGCAATAGTAATATGAACTGCATGGTACTAGCATAGAAACAGAATGATTGATCAAATGAATCGAATAGAAAACCCACACATAAACCCACATAACTACATATACTTGATTTTTCACAAAGAAGCCAAAAGCATTCAATGGAAAAAAAAGACAGCATTTTCGAGAAATGGAGCTTGTCTAACTGGATGTCCTACATGTAGAAAAATGCAAATAAATCCATATTTATCATCCTGCACAAAACTAAGGTCCAAGTACATCGAAGACCTCAACACAAAATCAGACACACTAAATGTGTTAGAAGAAAAAATGGGGAAGAGCCTTGAACTCACTAGCACAGGAGAGAACTTCCTGAACAGAACACCAAGAGCAAAGGCTCTAAAATCAATAATCAATAAATGGGACCTCAGGAAACTGAAAAGCTTCTGTAAAGCAAAGGACACTGTTTTCAGGACAAAATAACAGCCTACAGACTGGGAAAGGATCTTCA
>NW_026587465.1:0-5999 GCF_907164565.1 Psammomys obesus | reverse complement strand
GCTCAGCATCTGCATTGACAGTCTGCATGGCAGAGGCTTTCAGAGGCTCTCTGTGGCAGGTTCCCAGGTTGTTTCCTGTTTTCTTCTGGCTTTCAGAGGCCCTCTGTAGCAGGTTCCGAGGTTGTTTCCTATTTTCTTTTTCTTCTGATGTCCATCCTCTTTGCCTTTCAGGATGGGGATTGAACATTTTAGCTAGGGTCCTCTCTTTTGCTTAGTTTGTTTAGATGTACAGCTTTTAGTGGGTTTATTCTATGCTGTATATTTATATGAGTGAATATATACCATGTGTGTCTTTTTGTTTCTGGGACAACTCACTCAAGATGATCCTTTCCAGGTCCCACCATTTACCTGCAAATTTCATGATTTCCTTATTTCTCATAGCTGAGTAATACTCCATTGTATAGATGTACCACAGTTTCTGCATCCATTCTTCAGTTGAGGGGCATCTGGGTTGTTTCCAGCTCCTGGATATTACAAATAAAGCTGCTACAAACATGGTTGAGCAAATGTCCTTTTTGTGTACTTGAGCCTGTTTTGGGTATATGCCTAGGAGTGGTACGGCTGGATCTTGAGGATTGAAATTATTAATAGTTTCCTTTTGGCAGAATGCTCTTTGAGATGGTATAGAATTTGTATCTGCAGAAAAGGACTTCTTCAATTAAATACATTGTGCTTCATGGACAAGTAATTTGAAGACATGACTACGGGGCTTTTAACTAAGTAATTAATAATACTATGGTGATTAAAATATATCTTCAGAAATGTGATGGTGCTCTGTGTTAGATACAGAAATTGATTAAAGTATGTGAGTATAATGTTTAAAAACTACTCTGTATATTTTAATGTTCAGATAGACAATAAAAGAATTTCTACTATTGGTCCTTAAAAAAAAAACAAAGAGCATAGGGATGTTATGAGGAAAAACAAAATGAAATAGGAGAAACCGCTTAAATTTAGTTTTTTGTTCCTATAAGAACTTTGATATATACCTAACTCTGAACAATTTGTTATGAGATTTAAGACTGAGTCGAGAACAGTGTCTGTGGTCATCTCTATCGTTACTAAACGGGGTCTAGCACCACTCTTCATCTTATTTTGGTAAAGTTGAACATCCTTTTTTCTCTACCACTATGAAGAAGTCCTTGTTTGTTTCAAATACTTCTTATAAACCAGGTATGCTGGATCATGTCTCCCAGTACTTGAGAGTCTAAGGCTTACAGAGTGCTGAAAGTTTCCTGCCAGCCTGGGCTACACTGTGATACCGTGCTTCACAACAAACAACAAAGCAAAGCAAAGCAAAGGATCGCCCAACCAACCAAGCAAATAAAACGTATTCCTCAGTTGTCTCATTGGCCAATTTTTTTTTATGATGGTATGTCCTTTCCCAGACCACTTACATTAACAATTCAGATACTCCATGACACTCTTTTCTTCCTTGAAGTTGTGTTTTCCTTTCATGATAATTCTTGAATCCACCTCATTTCTTCCCTTCTTAGCTCCATTTCTTCAGACTAAATCCAAGCAGCACACGCTCAAATGTTGCCAGATTGAAATAGTGTTGTGAACGTACTTTATCTGGAAGCAAACAGGAATGGATCCTGGAAAACATGAGATCAGTAAGGTTTGCTGTGGCACCGTGTTCTTCTGGTCAGTACTGCACATTAGCAAAGTAAACTAACTCTCCTGAATTCAATATTAGATAACAGCTTTCCACTCAACAGCACTGAGAAGGCAGAAGAAACCTGAGCTATATCTCTAAGCATCCTTACAAAGATGCCATAAACGGTGAAGACACAGTATATGACTCTGTTTACACTGTGGCCCAACCATGATATAGTAACCGCATGCAATGATAACAAAGATACAAACACCATGGCTGCCTATGATTTCAGAAACAGATGACTGGGGTGGAGCGGTTTCTGTATAATGCAATTTAATAAGAATTGACTCAATGTCACCCTCTTATGTTTTGTCTCTTCACTTCTCCTTAGTTGATCTGTTCATTACAGATTTTAGAAAGTTAGGGTAATTTATTATTGTCATGTCTTCTTAGCATGTCACCAGACATATGTTGATGTTACACTAATGTTTATATATTATCCTTTAAAAAGCATTTAAGTGATTTTCCCTATAAAAGCAAATTTACCTATCCAATGGGATTATGAAACAGCTTTATAATGATAAGCCTGTTCTTTTCTTCTTTTCTCTAAACTCTTGTCTTTCACTCTGTATATTCAGATGTGCATGCCCACATCAGTGGCTTTAAAGATTATAGTGCAAAGCTGTATGGGCCTGAATTTAAATCCTGGATCATTTGCCAACTTTAGGGTTCTTGTAAAAAATTTTTATTTTATTTTTATTTTTAATTTAATTTTATTTTTACTCACTTTGTATCCTAGCTGTAACCCATCCCCCATCATCTCCCAATCCCCTCCTTCCTCCCTCTTCTTCTCCTATGTCCCTCCCCCAGTCCAATGATAGGGGAGGTTCTCCTCACCCTCCTCCCCTTCCATCTGACTCTAGTCTATCAGGTCTCACCATGACTGGCTTCATTGTCTTCTTCTGTGGACTGGTAAGGCTGCTTCCCGGTGAGGTGGCCGTGATCAAAGAGCCAGCCCATGAGTTCATGTCAGAGACAGTCCCTGTTCCCATTACTGTGGAACCCACTTGGACACTGAGCTGCCATGGGCTACATCTGTGCAGGGGTTCTAAATTATCTGCATGCATGGTTCTTGTTTGGAGTATCTGTCTTAGAAAAGACCTCAGTGCTCAGATATTTTGGTTCTGTTGTTCTCCTTGTGTAGCTCTTGTCCCTCCAGGTCTTTCTATCTCCCCCTTCTTTCATAAAATTCCCTGCACTCTGCAAAAAGTTAGGCTATGAGTCTCAGCATATGTTTTGATACCCTGCTGGGTAGAGTCTTTCAGAGGCCCTCTGTGATAGACTTCTATCCTGTTCTCTGTTTTCTTCTTCTTCCGAGGTTCATCTCAATTGCCTTTCTGAATGAAGATTGAGTATCTTACCAGGGTCCTCCTTCTTGATTAGCTTCCTTAGGTGTACGGTGCATGATTATCTTATATTATATATCTAATATCTACTTATAAGTGAGTATATACCATGTGTGTCTTTCTGCTTCTGGGATACCTCACTCAGGATGATCATTTCTAGATCCCACCATTTGCCTGCAAATTTTATGATTTTTTTGTTTTTAATTGCTGAGTAGTGTTCCATTGTGTAAATGTACCACACTTGCTCTATCCATTCCTCCATTAAGGGACATCTGGGTTGTTTCCAGGTTCTGGCTATTATAAATAAAGCTGCTACAAACATGATTGAGCAAATGCCCTTGTTGTATACTTGAGCATCTTTTGGATATATGCCTAAGAGTCATATAGCTGGATCTTGAGGTGGCACTATTCCTAATTGTCTGAGAAAGCACCAGATTGAATTTCAAAGTGTCAATCTATTCTTTAATCTCCTCACTCCACTTCTTGTTATTGGTTTCAACAAATCTCACATGCAAAGAGCAAAGCTCAGTACTAGGCCTGTGGAGAGCAAAAGGAAGCTCAATCAGATTATTCAGAGGACTGTAGCCAGCAGCTTATTCAGTGTCTCCTTTTCAGTCTGAAATAGGAGTCTGGAGACTGTGAGTTATGAGTCATAGCTCCCTATATGCAAGTTGAGGTCGGTCAGAAAATATGAGTTTTGGCTCATGTGAGTTTATGTCTCTCCCCTAAAAACTTCACAGACTTAAATGTCATGAAAGTTTTTACCAATAAATTATGATATCTGGGTGAGTCTATGGTTCAGTTGGTACAATGGTTAGGTGCAAGCATGAAGACCTGAGTTCAGATCACCAGAAACCACATAAAAATTGGGTGTTTTTATAATGTGTCTGTAATTCCAGCATTGAAGGAGACAGGCATATCACTGGAGCTTGATTGGCACCTGGTCTTGTTGAACCATTGAGCTCCAGGTTCAACAAGTGACCCTTTCTTCAAAAAAAAAAAAAAAAATCGAGGAGAGAACAAGAATGGATGTGGATTTGGGTGGGTAAGGAGGTGGGGGAAATTTGTGAGGAATTGTAGGAGGAGAAGCGTAATCAATATATATTGTATAAAAAATAATAAAAAGGAGAAAAAAGGCTGAAAAGGTAACATGGAGAAAAAGTGAGGAAGATACCTGACATTAAACTCTAGTTTCCACATGCATGCACACAGACACAAGCACGCACACCTTGAGCACACGCATACACATACACACAAACACACACAAATACATACACACACACTGAAGTAAATTAACAAAAATAAAATTGTCTACGGCTACTATATTATATACAAAATACTTAGAAAAGTCTTAGCATAATGTGAATATGCCAAAAGACTTGATTTCCCCAACAACATGCTAAAGGTTGGTTAATTGGCCTGATCCCTGCCAGGTACAGATTACATCAAGACTTTATTTATTTATTTATTTATTTATTTATTTATTTATTTATTTATACTAATTCAATGTACCTTTTTTTTATTAATTACACATTATTCATTTTGTATCCCCCCATAAGCCCCTCCCTCCTCCCCTCCCGATCCCACCCTCCCTCCCCTTTCTGCATGCATGCCACTCCCCAAGTCCACTGGTAGGGGAGGTTCTCCTCTTCTTTCTGATCTTAGTCTATCAGTTCTCATCAAAAGTGGCTGCATTGTCCTCTACTGTGGCCTGGTAAGGCTGCTCCCCCTTCAGGGGGAAGTGATCAAAGAGCAGGCCAATCAGATTATGTCAGAGGCAGTCCCTCTTCCCGTTACTATGTAACCCACTTGGACACTGAACTGCCATGGGCTACATCTGTGCAGGAGTTCTAGGTTATCTCCACGAATAGTCCTTGGTTGGAGTATGAGTCTCTGGGAAGTTCCCTGTGTTCAAATTATCTTGTTCTGTTGCTCTCCTTGTGGAGTTCCCGTCCCCTCCAGCTCTTACTATTTCCCACTTCTTACATAAAATTCCATTCACTCTGCCCATCAGTTGGCCATCAGGCTCAGCATCTGCTTTGACAGTCTATACTGCAGAAGCTTTCAGAGGCCCTCTGTGGCAGGTTTCAGGGTTGTTTCCTGTTTTCTTCTGGCTTTCAGACGCCCTCTGTAGCAGGTTCCGAGGTTGTTTCCTATTTTCTTTTTCTTCTGATGTCCATCCTCTTTGCCTTTCAGGATGGGGATTGAACATTTTAGCTAGGGTCCTCTCTTTTGCTTAGTTTGTTTAGATGTACAGATTTTAGTGGGTTTATTCTATGTTGTATGTTTATATGAGTGAGTATATACCATGTGTGTCTTTTTGCTTCTGGGACAACTCACTCAAGATGATCCTTTCCAGGTCCCACAATTTACCTGCAAATTTCATGATTTCCTTAATTTTCATAGCTGAGTAATACTCCATTGTATAGATGTACCACAGTTTCTGCATTCATTCTTCAGTTGAGGGGCATCTGGGTTGTTTCCAGCTTCTGCATATTACAAATAAAGCTGCTACAAACATGGTTGAGCAAATGTCCTTTTTGTGTACTTGCGCCTCTTTTAGGTATATGCCTAGGAGTGGTATGCCTGGATCTTGAGGAAGTGCTATTCCTAGTTGTCTGAGAAAAAAAACCAGATTGAATTCCAGAGTGGTTGTACAAGTATACATTCCCACCAGCAGTGGAGAAGGGTTCCCTTTCTCCACAACCTCTCCAGCATATGTTGTCCCTTGAGTTTTTCATCTTGGCCATTCTGATGGGTGGAAGGTGAAATCTCAGGGTTGTTTTGATTTGCATTTCCCTAATGGCTAATGAGGTTGAGCATTTCTTTAAGTGCTTCTCTGCCATTCGATATTCCTCTACAGAGAATTCTCTCTTTAGCTCTGTTCCCCATTTTTTAAGTGGATTACTTGGTTTATTGCTTTTCAGCTTGTTTAGTTCTTTATATATATTGGATATGAGTCCTCTGTCAGATAAAGGGTTGGTGATGATTCT
>NW_026587464.1:0-8794 GCF_907164565.1 Psammomys obesus | reverse complement strand
CTCCACTGCTGGTGGGAATGTAAACTGGTACAACCACTCTGGAAATCAATCTGGCGCTTTCTCAGACAACTAGGAATAGCGCTTCCTCAAGATCCAGCCATACCACTCCTAGGCATATACCCAAAAGAGGCGCAAGTACACAAAAAGGACATTTGCTCAACCATCTTTGTAGCAGCCTTATTTGTAATAGCCAGAAGCTGGAAATAACCCAGATGCCCCTCAACTGAAGAATGGATGCAGAAACTGTGGTACATCTATACAATGGAGTATTACTCAGCAATGAAAAATAAGGAAATCATGAAATTTGCAGGTAAATGGTGGGACCTGGAAAGGATCATCCTGAGTGAGTTGTCCCAGAAGCAAAAAGACACACATGGTATATACTCACTCATATAAACATACAACATAGAATAAACCCACTAAAATCTGTACATCTAAACAAACTAAGCAAAAGAGAGGACCCTAACTAAAATGTTCAATCCCCATCCTGAAAGGCAAAGAGGATGGACATCAGAAGAAAAAGAAAATAGGAAACAACCTAAGAACCTGCTACAGAGGGCCTCTGAAAGCCAGAAGAAAACAGGAAACAACCTGGGAACCTGCCACAGAGGGCCTCTGAAAGCTTCTGCAGTATAGACTGTCAAAGCAGATGCTGAGCCTGATGGCCAACTGATGGGGAGGGTGAATGGAATTTTATGTAAGAAGTGGGAAATAGTAAGAGCTGGAGGGGACGGGAAGTCCACAAAGGAGAGCAACAGAACATTATAATTTGAACACAGGGAACTTCCCAGAAAATCATACTCCAACCAAGGACTATTCGTGGAGATGACCTGGAACCTCTGCACAGGTGTAGCCCATGGAAGTTCAGTGTCCAAGTGGGTTACATAGTAATGGGAAGAGGGACTGCCTCTGACATAATGTGATTGGCCTCCTCGTTGATCACTTCCCCCTGAGGGGGGAGCAGCCTTACCAGGCCACAGTAGAGGACAGTGCAGCCACTTTTGATGAGAAGTGATAGACTAAGATCAGAAAGGAGAGGAGAACCTCCCCTATCAGTGGATTTGGGGGGTGCCATGCATGCAGAAAGGGGAGGGAGGGTGGGATCGGCAGGGGAGGCGGGAGGGGTTTATGGGGGGATACAAAATGAATAAAGTGTAATTAATAAAAATAAAAAAGAAAAAAAGAAAAGAAAAGAGAAAATATTCTGATTTTAATGACTTTCATAATTAATCATAATCTATTTTGGTGGATTTAAAAGTAGATGGTGAGACACCATGTTGATGTGTGTGTGTGTGTGTGTGTGTGTGTGTGTGTGTGTGTGTGTTCGCACAAACACAGAAATTTCCAAAGAGGATTAAAAGGGGAGAGAAGACCCACCTTAATGAAAGATGGGCCCGTGACAGAGATGTAATAAAATAGTTAAAACTTGGAAATTCAGGCATAGTTCAACATTTCCCTTTCTACTACTGCTTCTTGTCTACCACAAAAGGCTCTTCCACACACTTTTCTGTGCTTAAAGGATCTTGTTTAAATGATAACGTGCTCCAGAGGCAGCAAGCATGTTTTGCCTGTATTTTGTGGATAGGTGCCTACTTTCTGGATAGTTAACACCTAGCAGAGGTTGCTAGCAAACTCTAGCCCAATCCTTGGGTTTGTTATCAACTAGTTGTCTGAAGTATGTGTGCAAGATCGTCTTTATTTGTTCTACAATAACTAAATAACATGTCTTTGACTCAGAACTGTGTTGAAATTTAGGTCTTTTTTGGTTTCTCTTTTTCCCTTTTAATGATCATGATTTCCTTTTTCTGTGTTTAAAAGCAAGACAACTTTTTCATCTATTTATTTGTTAATTCCTCACTATTTACTAAAGTCTAAATAAAAAGATTGGTTATTTACATAAAATATATTACAAAAAACATAAAATTCCATTTATGTGACCTTGAGTGCTGTTTCTTTTTACAAGAGGATATTGATGCAGGACAAAACTTCAAGTACAATCAAATTAAAATCTACAGAAATGGGCACGATTCACAAAACATATTAGTTTTTTTTCATGGAGAAAATTGAAGGTATAATCATTTTCTGACTTGTTGTATATATTATTGTATTTCACTATTAATTACATGCTCTTCCAAGTACTATAAATGCCAGAGTGAAATTTCTAAAATCAATCTGTAATCTTCTTGCTTCTAATGGTTGGTAGTCTCTCATTGCTTTTCTCTGTGGCCTTAAGGAAATCTCAGTCTCGCCTCAGTCTTCAGTTCTAGCTCTGCTGCTCTTATTAGTTAACATTCCACCCCCACCAACAATATTCCATCACTTGCTGGAATTCTGTGTTCTTTTTCATGGACTGTCATGCTTTATTTTTTTATATTTCGCCACCATATTGTTCCTAGCTCTGTCAGAATACCATATATTACTGTAACATAAAAGTTTCTCTCAAGCTCACAGCAGTTCTGCATCTTCTGTTAACAGTGCTGAGGTTACAGAGGAATGTCCTCACACTCCTGCATCAAAATTTCCCTTTATCCATGTAATTTTCCTTAAGCCCTGAAAAATTCATTGCATTTCACAAAAACCTACATTCCCCCAGTAACAGGGCCTACCAGTTCTTTTAAATTTTTTATATTATTTTAGAGAATCATAAGAAGGAAAAACTGGGGCTTGTCGTCATCTGTTATACCCCGAAGGACTTAAGAGGAATTATGCTATTCCTACCACTTAGATACAGTCCCAGAAACTTAGCCTACACTTCTTGAATTTGAGTAGTTGAGTGGATAATGCCCTACTATTTATTAGTAAGGATAAATGACTTTTAAAATTTGTCTATTTAATACTTTTGAAATACTAGTTAATTATGAAATATTTGTGGAATCACTTGTTACTCTTTTCCAAGATAATGCCCTTATTCTAGCTTATATGGTTAGTTTCTCTTTGCAAAGAACTCATTGTTTTCTTACTCTATACTTGGTGAGTGATGTTAGTGGGCAGATGCTCATAAAAAAACAAAACAAAACTGGGACTTAAATAAAGGATGACATCAGTGTACTCGAGTCTCTTTTGAATGATCATTATAGCACACTGACTCATTTTTATCAAATTGTACCACAGAAATAAAAATGAACAAGTTGGACTTTCAGTCTGAATGCAGTTGAACAAAAGGAGAATTTTATTTCACATGATTACTCACCATCTCACATTTGCTAGCGTATGTGATACATGTGCTTCCTCCCAATACTTCTCCATTTTGAGTGATTCTGTCCTAATTGTTCTCCAACCATAGAGACTTTGGTTGAGGATCAAGACTGATATGTGGTTCAGGGCAGATATAGTTAAAAATATGAAATTTGTTACCATAGTTAGCAGCTAATGATTATGAAGTGGTAATGCCATAACAACTAGTTCTTACTAAGAACTATTGACTATCTAACATTTATGGGGGTGGGGAAGAAGCCTTAAAAATACTGAAAAATAAACCTACTGGTATGTAATATACTTGTGAACTTGGGGCATGACACCTGAGAAACTTTTAAAGCAAGGTAAATACGAAAAGGGATTAGATGATTTTAAATCATAGTTTACAATAATTTGTGGGGAAAGAAAGAAGTATTAATTAAGAGGATTTTGAGAGGAGTGAATGAGTATGAGAACTGGAAAAAGGGTCTGAGGAGTGTTGGCACATGCCTTTAATCATAGTTCTCAGGAGTCAGAGGCTGGAGTATCTCTGTAAGTTTGAGCCCAGTCTGAGTTTGAACCTGGTCTGAATAGCAAGCTGCAGGATATCCAGGGTACATAGATAAGTCCTGTCTCAGAAAACCAAAACAAAATACAAAACAACAACAACAAAATAAGTGCAGAGAAAGGAGGGGTTTAGATTAAGTCTAGGTTATGGTAGTGTGGTAGCCCATGTCAGGCTCTTGCATCAAGGCCAGCTGTGGACTAACACAGCTCAGCTAACTTCTAGCACCTGGCTATTACTAGGACCCAGTTTCAGTTCACTGTTCAGTACATACAGAGAGTGGGAAACTCCTTTTCTCATCTTATGAATAGCATTGAAGTACTCCATTTTCTCAGGAAACAGCACGAAGGAATGGGTATTAAGAGTTTGCATGTGATTATGTTTTACCATCTGGGAATTTCCTACAGAGAATTTGGTAACATTTTTCTTTTCCTTAAATCTTACCTCATTGCTCATAAAAATTATTGACATTCAGTTATAAAAAAAGGCAATATAAATGAGGTTTGTTTTGTACCACCATTTTTTAAGGCCAAAGGCACTGGAAAAGCAGTATGTCTCTTTTAAAGCAATTATAATAATGACAATGTTTAAACATAAAAACAGAATAATCATTCCTTTGCTTTGACAGGGAATATACATTCAACCCCCTTTTAAATATTAGATCTCTGAGAACATTTCCAAAGATGTTTGTGACATTAAAGATAAAATAAGGAAAATCCTAAGGTGTGGTATTATGCCTTAGAGAGAGTATAACTTCAAAGGAGTGAAATGGCAATAGTTACAGTGAGTGAATGATTAACATGAATATTGTCAATTGTTCTCTTGTCTTGAAAAAAAAATTCTGGAAAGGTCCCAGATTTGAGTGACTATAAACAGTCCTATTGGGTTTTTGTTTTGTTTTGTTTTGTTTGTTTGTTTGTTTGTTTGTTTGTTATTTTTTTATACAGTGTTCGGCCTGCATGTCAGAAGAGGGTACCAGATCTCATTATAGATGGTTATGAGCAATCATGTGGTTGCTGGGATCTGAACTCAGGAACTCTGGAAGAGCAGTCAGTGCTCTGAACCTCTGAGTCATCTTTCTAACCCCTTAAGAGTCCTATTGTATAAGTGACGATGATACACTAGTAAGTCTCTACTTTTGTTATTTAGAAAAGCAGAAAATTAAAAAAAAACATTTAATTTATGTGTTAAGGTCGATTATTTTCTAGAAACATGAAAATAGCTAGGGGAATATGTAGTTAAATGATTAAGTGTTCAAAACGTATTCTCAAAATTTTATTATTATTTTTACATTATAGGTACATGTGTATGTGTGAGTGTGCATTTGTGCACATGAGTTCAAGGTCTACAAAGGCAAGAGGGGGGAATCTGATCCCATAGAGCTGAAGTTACTGGGGACAGTCCCTGTGCTCTCCGCACGAGTGACACGGTCTCTGAATCACTGGACCACTTCTCCAGCTCCAGTGTCCACAATTTTAAAGATCGCCTAACTCCACATCCTACCGGAATTCTCATTCACATGTATCTCTGTAATTTGTCTTTCTTATTGAAAATGGTTAAGAAAAGTGGAGATAAGCCTGATATGTAATAAAGCATGCAAAGTATTTAAAATTGGCTCTGACTAGGTACCATTTCTTCAGTTAGTGTTGTCTGCTGTTATTAAGTCACAGATCTACATGTCATTGTTAGTAGATGGTCTTAAGATGAAGATGAAATAAGCACCTTTCTGATCATAATAATTAAAAATCTCCTTCATGATGATCTCAGAGCAGCTTTTGGATTTTAGTTGACAACGTAGGAGTTAAATGGAGGTGATGATCAGACTGCTCCTTGACAGTAACTGTAATCATCTTATCATCTTTTACTTGTCAACTCCCACCTGGGCTACATGTACTTTTATGATCAAGCACTCAGTGCCTACCTTCTGTAGGACAGAGAAAATGGACACAAAAATTCATACAGTTTTCATGGCTTATCATACTACTTCCTATTGCAGGAGTGATTCTGAATCAGGGCTCCCTAATTCTCAGTGATAGATGAAAAGATATCTAGTCATAATTTCTAAACATGTCTTCTCTTATAAGCACACCAACTCTCAGCTTTTGTAGATATTTGGCTTTTGTTGGCTGTAGAAAGACAAGAACAAATACCCATGGATTTTCTATGCTTTTACCAAATTGCATATTAGCACTTTTACATTTATTAATACCTCTTCCACAGCTTTATCTTAAGAGTATAACAGTGCTAGCAAAAAGAATGACACATTCAACATTAAATAAGTGGGAAACATTGGTATAGAAGAACACCCTGAAAGAGATGAAGCATAAATTCAGAGCAGTCTAGATTAGTTATTCCATTGATTACACTGCTGTTAATTCAACATTTGTGATAATTGCAGAAAGTATAATGAGGCCTCATAGGTGCAATAAACCTACACTGTTTTCTCTCTATAGTGACCACATCAGGGATTTGCAGGCCAACCCAAGCAATCTGTATAAGATTCAGAAATCAGAATGATGCTCAAGAGACTCACAAGAAATTTATTGGTGGTCCTCTGCATATCTACTGTGTTTGATAATTTACTCAGGATGATTGGAAGAAGTGGTCAGGATTCTCTCAGGATCCATAAAACCCTTATTTGGATAGCCCAACACTTTTGAAATAAAAGGGTTGAGTTAGGTCTGTGAAGTTTTGGTGGAATTCAGAGCTCCACATGCAAGGATAGTATTATAAGGGGCACTTCCCCTCCTCGGGAAGTCAGTAAATGTTTCTTTGTTGTGTATGTTGGTTTATTTGGATAAACACTGACAGGTGTCAGTGGTGTTACCCGATAATATGGAAAGTTTTCCCTTTTTCATGTGATGGAAAGAAAACAATAGCTAACATTGAGCACAGAAGAAAATAAAGGATAAAGAACTCTTGAATCAACCTTAGCAATGAGCATGTGGAAAAGTATTATCTCACATATATATAGTATTTAATTTTCAAAATCCAATGTCTTTTGATTTTAACATCATTTTATAATTTACTTTAATATGGTAATTTTGCATTTGAAATCATTACTAACAATTACTATTCTTGAAATGAAATAACTGCATTTAAGCACTCTAAAAAGAGAAAAACGTTCAATGACAAAACAAGGTAAATATATCACAAATATATGCATGAAAGTGTTGAGTAACAGTAAGCTGTTCCCACTTTAAACCCAAAGTGATTTAAATCTGAAGCCAAACTCAGTCTATAAATTCCTAAGAGTGTTAAAGTCCATAAATATTCTGTGCCTTTAATATTTTCCAATTGAGCATATACACTTTCTTTCGGGTAGAATTTTTCATATGCAGGAATCATATGTGAGTTGTGGGCAATTTTGTTATGAACACAAACTACAGAACTGTTTCCTATCCAGAGGCATTCAGGACAGTGCTTGACCTTGTTTGAAAATCCTATTAATGACACATACAAATCTAACAATGCAATTTTCCATGTTATTAGTGATACATCCTATCACATTGCAGTTTTCACTAATGCTTATTCTTTCGGTTAGAATTAAAAGAGAAATTATTAAAAACCTATAACAGTTATTTTTTTAATTTTATTTTTTTCTTATCAGTTACATTTTATTAACTCTGTATCCCAGCCGTGTCCCGATCCCTCATTCCCTCCCAGTCCCTCCCTCCCTCCCTCATCTCCACCGTGCCCCTTGCCAAGTCTACTGATAGGGGGAACCTCCTCCCCATTCATCCGATCCTGTTTTATCAGGTATCTTCAGGACTGGCTGCAAATCCCTCCTCTGTGGCCTAACAGGACTGCTCCTCCCTTGGGGGGTGGGGAGGTCAAAGAGCCAGCCATTGAGTTCCTGTTAGAAATAGTCCTTGTTCCCCTCACTATGGGAAACCAATTGGTTACTGAGTTACCACAGGCTACATCTGAGCAGAGGTTCTAGGTTACATTCATACATGGTCCTTGGTTGCATGTCAGTCTCAGAAAAGACCCTGTGCCCAGATATGTTTGGTTCTTGTGGAACTCCTATCCTTTCCTCATCAGACTAACTCCCCTTCTTTCTTATGATTCCCTGTACGCTGCCAAAGGTTTGGTCATGAGTCTTTGCTTTAAAAACACTGCTAGTTAGAGTTTTTCAAATGCGCTCAGTAGACTCCTGTCAATGTTTAATGTGCATCCCATCTGTCTTTCAAAACGAGGATTGATAATCATACCCCATGTCCGCTCTCTTGATTATCTTTTTTAGGTGTATAGATTTCATTATGTTTATCATATCTTATAGGTCTATATAAGTGAGTATATACCGTGTTTGTCTTTCTCCTTCTGGGATATTTCACTCAGGATGATCTTTTCTAGGTCCCACCATTTGCCTGCAAATTTCATGATTTCCTCCTTTTTGATTGCTGAGTAGTATTGCATTGTGTAAAAATACCACAATTTCTGTACCCATTCCTCCGTTGATGGACATCTGGGTTGTTTCCAGGTTCTGGCTATTACAAATAAAGCAGCTATAAACATGGTTGAGCAAATATCTCTTTTGTGTACTTGAGCAAAGTTTGGGTATATACCTAGCAGTGGTATAGCTGGGTCTTGAGGAAGCACTATTCCTAATTGTCTTAGAAAGCACCAGATAGATTTCCAAAGTGGTTGTACCAGTTTACATTCCCACCAGCAGTGGAGGAGGGTTCCCCTTTCTCCACAACCTCTCCAGCATGTGTTGTCCCTTGAGTTTTTCATTTTGGCCATTCTGATGGGTGTAAGGTGATATCTCAGGGTCGTTTTGATTTGCATTTCCCTGATGGCTAATGAGGATGAGCATTTCTTTAAGTGTTTCTCTGCCATTCGATATTCCTCTGTCGAGAATTCTCTGTTTAGCTCTGTTCCCCATTTTTTAATTGGATTACTTGGTTTGCTGCTTTTCAGCTTCTTTAGTTCTTTGTATATACTCGATATTAGTCCTCTGTCAGATAAAGGGTTAGTGAAGATTCTTTCCCAATCTGTAGGCAGGCGTTTTGTTTTGATGACAGTGTCCTTTGCTTTACAGAAGCTTTTTAG
>NW_026587463.1:0-1278 GCF_907164565.1 Psammomys obesus | reverse complement strand
AAGCATCACCAACAG
The DNA here is from genome assembly GCF_907164565.1 of Psammomys obesus. Lineage (NCBI taxonomy): Eukaryota > Metazoa > Chordata > Mammalia > Rodentia > Muridae > Psammomys > Psammomys obesus. The sequence continues at coordinate 1,263 of NW_026587463.1, read as the reverse complement.
AATACAAGAGATGGAAGAGAGAATCTCTGGAGCTGAAGACACACTTGCAGAAATTGATACTTCTCTCATAGAAAAAGTAAAATCAGAAAAGTTCCAATCACAAAATATCCAAGAAATCAAGGATGCTATGAAAAGACAAAATCTAAGAATAATAGGAATTGATGAAAAAGAAGACTCCAGGCTCCAAGGTCCAGAAAATATTTTCAAGAAAATCATAGAAGAAAATTTTCCCAACTTAAAGAGATGTCCATAAATATACAAGAGGCCTACAGAACACCAAATAGACTAGACCAGAAAAGAAACACATCACGTCACATCATAGTCAAAACACTAAATCTACAGAACAAAGAAAAGATATTAAAAGCAGCAAGGGAAAAAGGCCAAGTAACATATGAAGGTAGACCTATCAGAATCACACCAGACTTCTCATCAGAAACTATGAAAGCCAGAAGGGCCTGGGCAAGCATCATGGAGACTCTAAGAGATCACAAATGTCAACCAAGACTACTATACCCTGCAAAGCTTTCAATCAACATAGATGGAGAAAACAAAATATTCCATGACAAAACTAAATTTACGCAATATCTATACAGCAAACCAACCCTACAGAAGATACTAGAAGGAAAACTCCAATCCAACGAAAACGAATTCACCCAAGAAAACAGGGCATACAGATAATGTCCCAACAAAAATGAAAAGAAAACAAGCAATGAAACAAGGTAAGATCATCGACTCCATTACACAAGAAACTAACATGCATTGGTCAATATTATCTATCAATATTAATGGACTCAACTCACCAATAAAAAGACACAGGCTAACAGAATGGTTACGGAAACAGGACCCAACATTCTGTTGCATCCAAGAAACACACCTATGCAACAAAGATAAACACTACCTCAGAGTAAAGGGCTGGAAAAATGTTTTTCAAGCAAATGGTTCCGGAAAACAAGCTGGAGTAGCCATCCTAATATCTAATAAAATAGACTTTCAACCCAAGTTAATCAAAAAAGATAAGGAGGGCCACTATATTCTCATCAAAGGAAAAATCCAACAAGAGGACATCACAATTTTGAATATCTATGCCCCAAATACAAGAGCACCTACATTCGTAAATGAAACAATATTAAAGCTTAAATCATACATTGATCCTAATACCTTAATAGTGGGAGACTTCAACACCCCACTCTCATCAAGGGACAGATCAACCAGACAGACACCAAATAGGGAAATAAAAGCACTCACAGAATCCCTAAATCAAAT
>NW_026587462.1:592-2581 GCF_907164565.1 Psammomys obesus | reverse complement strand
AACCCTGAGATTTCACCTTACACCCATCAGAATGGCCAAGATGAAAAACTCAAGGGACAACACATGCTGGAGAGGTTGTGGAGAAAGGGGAACCCTTCTCCACTGCTGGTGGGAATATAAACTGGTACAACCACTCTGGAAATCAATCTGGCGCTTTCTCAGACAACTAGGAATAGCGCTTCCTCAAGATCCAGCCATACCACTCCTAGGCATATACCCATTTGTAATAGCCAGAAGCTGGAAACAACCCAGATGCCCCTCAACTGAAGAATAAATGCAGAAACTGTGGTACATCTATACAATGGAGTATTACTCAGCAATGAACAATAAGGAAATCATGAAATTTGCAGGTAAATGTTGGGACCTGGAAAGGATCATCCTGAGTGAGTTGTCCCAGAAGCAAAAAGACAGGCATGGTATATACTCACTCATATAAACATACAATATAGAATAAACCCACTAAAATCTGTACATCTAAACAAACTAAGCAAAAGAGAGGACCCTAACTAAAATGTGCAATCCCCATCCTGAAAGGCAAAGAGGATGGACATCAGAAGAAAAAGAACATAGGAAACAACCTCGGAACCCGCTACAGAGGGCCTCTGAAAGCCAGAAGAAAACAGGAAACAACCTTGAAACCTGCCACAGAGGGCCTCTGTAAGCTTCTGCAGTATAGACTGTCAAAGCAGATGCTGAGCCTGATGGCCAACTGATGGGCAGAGTGAATGGAATTTTATGTAAGAAGTGGGAAATAGTAAGAGCTGGAGGGGATGGGATCTCCACAAGGAGAGCAACAGAACAAGATAATTTGAACACAGGGAACTTCCCAGAAAATCATACTCTAACCAAGGACTATTTGTGGAGATGACCTGGAACCCCTGCACAGGTGTAGCCCATGGCAGTTCAGTGTCCAAGTGGTTTACATAGTAATGGGAAGAGGGACTGCCTCTGACTTAATCTGATTGGCCTGCTCGTTGATCACTTTCCCCTGAGGGGGGAGCAGCCTTACCAGGCCCCAGTAGAGGACAATGCAGCCACTTTTGATGAGAACTGATAGACTAAGATCAGAAAGAAGAGGAGAACCTCCCGTATCAGTGGACTTGGGGAGTGGCATGTATGCAGAAAGGGGAGGGAGGGTATGATCGGCAGGGGAGGAGGGGGGCTTATGCGGGGATACAAAATGAAGTGTAATTAATAAAAATTAAAAAAAAATAAATTCCTGAAGAAAAAAAAAATGTGTCGGTATCAAAGACAAAAACTACAGCATATTTAAGTCCATGATCTGATGTGCCACTGTTGGCAATTTAGAATTTGTCAAAACCTCTTTGATAGAGTAGTGTGTAAATTCTCCTTATTTTATTTTATTTTTTTATTTTAATCACAGGTCATTCACTTTGTATCCTAGCTGTAGCCCCCTCCCTCTTTCCCTTCCAATACCACCCTCCCTTCCTCATTTCCTCCCTGCCCCGTAATAAGCAGAACTGAGAGCTGCCTTCATGGAGAGAAAAGTGAAGAAAACTCTGGAAATTATGTGCATATAAATGACTTAACTTACCAAGGTCAGAGGCCCTTTCTTGTATCCTGGGTTCAGGGTGGATGGAAACTTCTGCTTTTTTTTGAAAGCTGGGACATTTCAGATTTCAGTTTGGCAAACTATTTTTTTTTTTTATTAATTACACTTTCTTAATTTTGGGCAAAGTTTTTTTTTAGGGAACAATATATTTTATTATTAACTTTTTAAAATTACTTTATTCATTTTGTATCCCCCCCATAAGCCCCTCCCTCCTCCCCTCCCGGCTTCACCCTCCCCCCTTTCTGCATGCATGCCCTCCCCAAGTCCACTTCTTCTTTGTGAGTTTCACATCATTCTTTGTGAGTCCCACTCATCTCCAATTCCCCTCTTATGCACCCTTCCCCTTTACAACCTTCCTCCGCCAAATAAACACACACACACACACACACACACACACACACACACACACACACACA
>NW_026587462.1:0-582 GCF_907164565.1 Psammomys obesus | reverse complement strand
ACACACACACACACACACACACACACACACACACACACACACACACAAACATAATGAAACAAAACTTAGAAAACTCCATGTAGGAAAAAGTAAAAAACAAAAAGAAGTACAAAGAAACAGGTAAACAGAATTTTTAATAACATTTTATTTAAGTCAAAATGCCAAAAAAGAACACTTTATATCTTGGCAACAATGTAAGCAAATTGCTCATCACACTGGCATTTTGGTAGATGGTAGAAATTTTGTGCATTATACCAGGATACAAGCATTACAAAAATATGAAAAATTTGAAATGTTATATCAAAAAGGAAATATGACAAATGAATTATAGCATATTTTTGGCATGTATTTTCTTCCTGACATGGAAATACAAGTTCTTATCACCAAAAGAATGAATAAAGAGCAAATGTTAACTACCTTGACAGTTTTCTGATTGCATTATGGGTGTAAAATATAGTTTGATATATTTGCCATTATCACTACTAAAAACAAAATTCAGTTAATTTTATCTGTGGTCAGACTGGATCCGAGTACAACCTCAAAAACACAGAAAATATAAACATATATGCCAGTGTTATTACT
>NW_026587461.1:0-1805 GCF_907164565.1 Psammomys obesus | reverse complement strand
TTGGAGCTAAGGGCTATCTCTGGAGAAAGAAGGCAGCAGGACTGTTAACCCTTAGCCATCTCTTCTTAGTATCTACAGCACTGGAGTGTGAGTTCAGAGAAACAAGACTGCAAGAATCTACCTCTGAGCTCGATTCCAGCTCTCTGTTTTCTTTTTTCTTAGAGTTATTCTCAGTGCTCCAGGCAAGACCTGAACTCCTGAATCAGCATTCCAAGTGCTGAAATTTCATGCACAAGTCACTACAGCTAGCAAAATGCAAATTTTTTGTCCATCACGTTGAAACTCAAAAAGTTTGGATATTAAAGCATTTTAATTCATGGATTTTCATATGAAAACAAAATCTGAGTCAGGTGGTGGTGGCACATGGATTCAACCCCAGCTCTTGGAGAGGATGGCAGATCTCTGAGTTCAAGGCCTGCCTGGTTTACAGAGTGAGTTCCAGGACAACCGCAAAACAAACAAACAAAAAAACAAAGAAAGCCCAACTCAATCTGAAATTTAAAATTAGACAAAATTACTTATGCATAACTCAAAGAATACACTAAAACCACTGACTGATATGTTTTAAAACACTGATGTGTTTTTTTTTAATTTTCTCATAAGACTGAAATAAGTGAATCCTAAAAATGCCTACATGTGAGATGTATTGAAAGTATTAAGAAAAAGGAGTAAAAAAGGTACAGGTCCATGATAGAATATTTATCTAGCAATGACCTTGGGTCAATAAATATTGCTCAAACACATGCATATATACGTATGTGTACACCTGTAAAAAACAGACATACTTGAACATACACACACTCAGATATACCCACACACTCACACATTCACACACACAAACACACAATGAGATATACTCACACTCACACATTCACACATGCACATTCACTCATGTGTTTTTCAAAAATTCAAACTCTGTTTTCATGGCATGAATTGACTTTCCTCTCTAATTTTCTTTGTCTTTGCATTCTTCAAGTACTTTGACCACATTTACAGTCATTCTTTTGAATTATTTGTATTTTTTTCCATGTCATTTTTACTAGAGAGTCATTTGTATGCAGTTTGATGTTTTTGGAGGTGACGTTACTGGGTTTTTCATGTATTTAAAAGTATTTATTTATTAGTTGACACATTTCTGCATGTGACACATGACACATTTCTCATACTTTCTCAGCATGAGTTAGTTTATTGGTAACATGTTTTTCAAACTGCCTTTGATTTTTTTTTTACCAAAAGTCTTCCCAGTGTTCAGAATGGGGAAAGTCCAAGCAGTCTTGGAACATTTAAAACAATATTACTAATTTATATTTGTTTTTGTGTGTTCTCACAATTATGTTTATGCATGACATGCATATCTATTGCCTGCAGAGGCCAGATATAGGCATTGGATTTTCTGAAACTCTACTTACCGTAAGTTGTGATCAGTACTGGGAACAGATCCCAAGACTTGTGGAAGGGTCTATGGTTACATGAAGTTTTGAAATTGAGTGACACACAGAGGAACACAAGTTGAGAAAAAGTATAGATTTAATTTTTTTAACTTTACTCTCATACCTAAATTGACAGATAAGAAAGTAACCATAGTGTTAACATAGTCTGCTCTCCTAGCTATGGAGGAGGACAGGGTGCTCAGGGCTGCATTGTTATACCTTAAAAATATCTGGGTACAGGGTCTTTTCTGAGACTGACATTTGACCAAGGACCATGTATGGATATAAACTACAACCTCTGCTCAGATGTAGCCTGTGGTAGCTCAGTAACCAATTGGTTTCCCATAGTGAGGGGAACAAGGACTATTTCTAACA
>NW_026587460.1:0-4711 GCF_907164565.1 Psammomys obesus | reverse complement strand
CATGTGATCCTGTACTGCCAGATGTTGCAGTTTCTACCTATTGAAAGCAAGGATGGTTTCAGATGGAGATGCAAACTGAAAGAGCACAAATAAAGAAAACAACTGAGAGGCAAAAACACATAAACCCTGTTTTCACAGCGATTCACACTATGGAGTGGAGGTGAATAAACAGTAAATACCACAAGAATTTTGTCCCCTCAAAGCTAAAACTACTATCCCACTGACCCTGGCAATGGCATTCTCATTCATTTGCTTCCCCATAATCTGCAATTTCACTATTAATCATTTTACAAACAATAATAACTAGAAGCCAAACAAAATGATCAACAACTGAACAGTATTCTATGGTATATGTGCACCATATTTCACTGTAAATATAGCTGGACAGCAACAGTTACATTCTATGCCTACTCATTAGAATAAAAAGACATAATCACAAAGTATACAGTGTACATTCTCTTTTATTAGAAAATAAAATAAGTTCAATATAACAAGGTATTTCGATGTGAAATTTATTTGTAAGTTTGGAAAATGACAGCATAAATAAACTGATTCAGATTATTTAGGTGGTAATAAAATAATATATAGTCCTTGTAATTGTGTGACTTCTGACTTGTAGTGAATGTTTTAACTATATACTAATAAAATAAACAATGAAAATTATAAAACATAATATGCAAATATAATCAGAAAATTTATTTTGGCCATTCGAAATTCCTCTGTTGAGAAATCCCTGTTTAGTTCTGTGCCCTTTAAAAAAATGTAATCATATTTATGTAGCAAAAACTTATCAGTGCACATTTAAACCAGTTGAGTGGCAAGTTCTGTAGCCTTTGCCTTTTCCAACTTGGAGTTGCGAGCCACAGATTTAAGACCCAGGAAGTTCTCTCCCAGTGGCAGCGGATCTGATCGCATCTGTCATTGTAATTGGTCCTAGCAGCTTCCACCAGCTTAGCCAGAGCACCCTTGTCTTCCGAGTTAACCTGTGTGGAGGTAACAGTGGTGCAGGTCTTCCTGTGCAGCAGCCACCCCAAGACTGGCCTTTCTCTTGATGATGCAGTAGGGGACCCCCGTCTTTCCACACAGGGCAGGTTGGAAAACCATCACCTCAGTGGGGTATAAGTCATGGGCAATCACTACCAACTGAGTGTTCTTGTTCTCCACCAAGGTGGTGGTTGTACTGACCCGTGCTTAAAGGACAGGTGGTCTCTTAGTTGGGACGTCTCCTTTCCCAGCAGCTTTCTTCTCAACACAGGCCTGTAGCCTCTGCTTCTTCCCCTGCTTTGTCACTGGCCATGTGGGCAAGCTGAAACAGCTGGGTGGCTGTTTGCCAGTCCAAGGCCTAGGTGAACTGGTTACTGGCAGGAGGTAATTTGACCTGCTCATTGAGGATGGCACTTTGCCACTGCAGCCTAATGTAGCGGGGCCATTTGATGAAGCCTATGAGAGCTCTTATCCAGCCCAATGCTGAAGTTCACGGGCCTTTTCTCAGACAAAGGATTAATTACCTTTTTGGCACCCCGTTTCGTTAAGAAGGTGGGGTCCAGAGCTACCTTCTTTCCCTTAGCCTTCTTTCCTTTGGGCATCTTGCTGGGGTATATGAGAGAGCCTCTACCCCATTTTCAAGTAGATTATTTGATTTGTAGGTGTTTAATTTCTTGAATTATTTATTTGGGGTATGAGCTCTTTGTCAGATGTAGGGTTGGTGAAGAACATTTCCCTGTCTGTTGGCTGCTGTTTTGCTCTGTTGACAGTGTCCTTTGGCTTACTTACAAAAGCTTTTCAGTTTCTTGATGTACCACTTATTAATTGTTGATCTTAGAGCCTGAGCTGTTCCTGTTCTGTTCAAGATGTTGCCTCCTTTGCCAATGAGTTCAAAGCTGATTCTCATTTTGTCTTCTAATAGATTTAGTGTTTCTGGTTTTATGTTGAGGTCTTTGAGCCACTTGGATCTGAATTTTGTGCAGAGTGATAAATATGGATCTATTTTCATTTTTTACATGTAGATATCCAGTTAAACCAACAACACTTATTAGAGATGATTTCTTTTAACCATTGTATGGTTTTGGATTCTTTGTCAAAAATCAACTGTCTGTATGGGTATGTGTGTTTATTTCTGGGTCTTCCATTTGATTCCATTGATCAACCAGTCTGTTGTGTTTTTTTCTTTTCTTTTTTTATACCATTGCTCTGTAGTAGATCTTGAAGTCAGGGCTGGAAAGCACTTAAATAAATACTCAACATCATTAGTTATCAGAGAAATACAAATCAAAATGGCTCTTACATTCCATCTTACACCTGTCAGAATAGCTAAGATAAAAAACTCAAGTGGCAGCACATGCTGGAGAGGATATATAGAAAGGGGAACACTCTTCCATTGCTGTTAGGAGTGCAAATTTGTACAACCACTTTGGAAATCAATCTGATGCTTTCTCAGGAAATAACTCTATAATGACATAGACCCAGTTATACCACTCTTGGGCATATAGCCAAAAGTTGATCTATCACACAAGGACATTTGCTCAACTATGTTCATAGTAGCTCTATTCAAAATAGCTAGAAACTGGAAACAATCTCTATGTTCCTCAGCTGAAGAATGGGTACAGAAAGTGTGCTCCTTTTGTACAGCAGAATACTACTCAGCTATTAAAAACAAACAAAAAAAAATGAAATTTTCAAGACAAAGGATGGAACTAGAAAAGATCATCCAGAGTGAGGTAACCCAGAACCAGAAATACAGAGATGGTATGTACTCACTTATACATGGATATTAGTCATATAGTACATGATAAATGTAATACAATTCACAGACCCAACGAAGTTAAGGAACAAGGAGGGCAGGGATGATATGTGAATCTCACTCAGAGGTGAAATCACATAGACAGAGTAAGTGGTTGAAGAGAGGGAACAGGGTATGACAGGGAGTGCTGTGGAAATGGGAGTAGGGAATCAAACATGGGGCAGAGTGGGGGCAGGAGGACAGAGGGCTTGCAGAGAGAAGAGATACCATGGAGGGGCCACTCTGAGACAAGCAGGAGACCTACGACAAGGTAGTCTCCTGTGAATATATAGGATGACTCTAGCTGAGACCCCCTAGTTGTGGGGGTCATGGAGACTGAAGAGGCCACTCTCTAACCAGACTGGACTCCTAGTAGAGAGAAGGGAACTCCAACTTACCCACAAAATCTTCGACCCAAAAATTTATCCTTTCTACAAGATGTGCAGGGATAAACATAGAGCAGAGATTGAGGGAATATTTAACCAATGCCTGGCCCAACATGAGATCCATACCAAGAGAGAGAGACAGCCCCTGACATTTTTTATTATTGACACTCTGATATGCTTGCCGAAGAGAATCTAGCATAACAGTCCTCTGAGAGAGCTGTCCTTTCAGTGGAGACCCAGCAAAGGATGTAAACAGATGCTGAGATTTACAGCCAAACATTGGGCAGAGCACAGGGAGCCTTGTGGAAGAGCTGGGAGAGGACAGAAAATCCTGGAGGGGACAGGAATTCTACAAGAAGACCAACAAAGTCAACTAACCCGGACTCTGAAACACCAACCAAAGACAATGCCTGCACTGAACCTAAGGCCTCTACATATATGTGCTTGGTGGGTAGCTTAGTCTCATGTGGGTTCCCTAGTAAGAACAGGGGCTGCCTCTGACGTGTACTCTTTTTTTGCCTGCTTTTCTATCACTTCCCCTGGTGGTGCTGCCTTGCCAGGCCTGATATAATTTGGTGTGCTGAATCCCCTTTCTTGGAGGGGAAGAGATATATGGGGAAGAGGGAGTTAGGGTGGGACCAGGAGGAGAGGAAGAATGGGGATAATATTAGGATGAAAAGTGAATAAATTAATTAATTAAAAATGTTCTCAGAATTTCAAATAAACTCCTTCACTCCTCTATTGATTTGTTTGTCTTTTGCTGTTGTCAAGGATTTTGACAAGGCCCCACAATGTAGCCCAGGTTGGCATGGAACTCACTACATGACTCAGGATGGCTTGACACTCAGAGACCCATTTGGCCACGTCTCCCACATTACACGACTAAATACATTTATTGTCATTTTTTAAAAACAGGCTCTAATACTGTAGCCTAAGCTGGCTATGAACACACTGTATAGATTGATATGTCCTTAAAATTACAAGTCATCCTCTTCATCCTTCTGAGTACTAGGAGTACAGGTGTAGTCATGGTTGACAATTTTTGGTTAGAGAATTATTCATAATGGTTTTGAGAAATCACAATTCTTCTCAGTGTGCTTATTTTGTACCCCAACCAAATCCCCATTTATTCTCCGATATGTCAAATTGGTAAATATTAAGCAGAATCTTCTCATAAAATGACAGTATTTCAGTCTTCTTCAATTTTGAAACACACACATATATATGTATATATATGTATATATACGTATATATACATATATATGATGGAAATTATATATATACATATATACATACATGTATATATATAATTTCCATACATATATATATACATGTAATTATATATATACATACATGTATATATATAATTTCCATACATATATATACATACATGTGTGTATATATATATATATAATTTCCATTATACAGCAAGGCTTTTTCTGAGTGAATAACAGATATCTTGGATAAATATCAAAATTATTCTAGATCAGATGCCACTGTTTCTGTTCTGGGATTATGGAAAAGAGACATGACGGGATAAATGACT
>NW_026587459.1:0-1171 GCF_907164565.1 Psammomys obesus | reverse complement strand
TTTCAGAAATTAAGAAGAAATTATATTTTTTGAGTGTTATCTTGACCTTTAATTTCTAATTTATTTAAAATTCATTTTATTTATATATTTTATTACAAATTATTCACTTTGCATCCCAGCTGTAGCCCAATCCCTCATCTTCTTCCTGTCTCAACCAGCCTCCCGCTTCTCCCACTATGCCCTTTTCCTAATCTCCTGATAAGGGAGGACCTGCTCCCCTTTTTTCTGACCCTAGCTTATCAGGTCTCATAGAGGCTGGTTTTATCATCTTCCTCTGTGACTTTGCAAGGCTGCAACCCAAAGGGGGGGTGATCAAAGAGCAGGCCACTGAGTTTGTGTCACAGATAGCCCCTGTACTCCTTACTAGGACACAGCCTTGAAAACTGAGCATCCAATGGGCTTCCTGTGAAAAGGAGTTTTAAGTTCTCTCCATGCATGGTCTTATGGTTGGAGTATCAGTCTCTGCAGGTCATACTGGGCTCAGGTATTTTTGCTCTATTGTTCTCCTTGTGGAGTTCCTGAACCCTCCAGGTCTTTCTATCCCCCACTTTTAAAATAATAATTTGGGCACTCTGCCCAAAGTTTGGCTATGAGTTTCAGTATCTGCTTCCGTACTCAGGTGGGTAGAGCCTTTCAGAGGTCCTCTGTGGAAAGCTCCTGTCCTGTTCCTTGTTTTCTCCTACTTCTGATGTCTATTCTGTTTGCCCTTCTGAATTAGGATTAAGTGTCTTCCCTAGGATCATTCTTGTTGTTTAGGTTCATTAGGGCTATAGATTTTAGTATATTTATTCTTTAAGTTATGTCAGCTCTATTCGTAACAGACAGACTCAGGAAACAACCTAGATGTCCCTCAACAGAGGAATGGATATGGAAATTGTTGTGCATTTACATAATGGAATACTACTTAGCAATTAAAAACAAGGAAATCATGAAATTTGCAGGTAAATGGTGGGAACTAGGAAAGATCATCCTGGGTAAGGTAACACAGAAACGGGAAGACACATATGACATATACTCACTTATAAGTAGATATTAGCCACATAATTTCTAGGTTTTTAATAATAGTAACAACATAATTTATTTTAAGAAATATTTGGAGAATCCAAGATGGCAGCACAGGAGGATGCTCTTTCTGACCAGCAGCACAGCAAGAATTGCACAGTGACCAACA
>NW_026587458.1:0-3430 GCF_907164565.1 Psammomys obesus | reverse complement strand
GTCAAGTTGACATGGAATGGACTTAGCATAGCTCTTATTGTCAACTTGACTACATCTGGAATTAACTAAAACCCAGAAACGGAGGGGCACACGTAGGAGGGAATTAGGCTCCAATTTGAAGTGGGAAGACCTGTGTCTAATCTAGATGTTGGAGGTAGGAATAAAGGCCTTCAATCCAGGTCTTTTGAGCTGTGAAACCCCACCTCTAATCTAGGCCACTTCTTCCCCTGAAAGCCTAGATAAGAACATGGAAGACGGAGGCATTTTCTCTTTGCTTGCTCTCACCTTGCTAGCAAGTCCATTTCTTCACTGGCATCAGAGCCTACTTTTTCAGGATTCTAGCATATACTAGGACAAGCTGAGACACCCAGCCTTGTGGACTGAGTGCTCCATTATTGGACTATCTATTCACAGCCAGCCATTGTTGGATTAGCTGCACCACAGCCTGTAAGTCATTCTAATAAATGTCCTTCCTATATATGGGAAGATTCGTTTTGTAAGCTGTTACACTAGAGCACACTAGAGAACCCTGACTACACCAGGCATGGAGGAAAGACCTTGCTGAGCAGTGGGGCTCTCATAACAGACTCAGTTCAGTTACAAACTCCATTGGCCACCTTCCCTTAACCTGGTTTTCAGGTGATGCCTTGATGATGGCTTTCTTGTTTTCTATAACTTCTGGACAACAAAAGTAAAATAAGAAAAGTCCCAAACCTTTCAAATGGACACACAGTAATATAATTACATTAGAACATCAAATGGAGACATTCTAGAGCAAATGAGGAGCGGAAAACCGGATGTCTTAGCTTCTCTGGACAAAGATCTGGCACCCCAGCCACATGAAGAAGAGAGGACAATTTCTGGGAAGTTTGTTCTCTCATCCATGTGAGTCCTAGGGACAAAAATCAGGTTTGTAGGCCTAGCAACAAGTACCATTATCTGCTGAGCTGGCTGCTCAGATGAACACACCAGCCATGGAACTGAATGATGTATCTATATTAGCGCCTCCCCTCTGTGTGTGTGCCTGTGTGGGTGTACCCTTTGTTCATAAAGAGTAGATGCATTTACGCTTTGTGTGACAGCGTGAGTCTGGAGACCCACAGGATTATTTTCTTCTGACTCAGGTAAGTCTCAGAAGTCAGATTCTTTCTAGGGGAGCTTCACAAGAATAAATTACGCATCTGGAAGAAATACTTCCTCGATACACTGTGGGATCTGCTGTGGTAAAAGAGCAGCATGAACCATCCCTCTCCCTTCTTAGCTTTGCACAGACATGCTTTCCCCCAGACTTGGCCTCTGCTGCAGGCTCCACCCACAAGGGCTAGTCTGAAGATTCCTCCTAACACTCCTTGCCTGGGACATCTCAAGGACTCCTTCCCCTCCCCGCCCCCTTCCAACTCCAGGAGCGTCTTCTCAATTCTGCATTTGATCAGGTGGGCCTAAACTGCATTGTCATTGTAGATGAGAGGTGACAGACCTGCTCCAACCCTGATGCTGGGGTCGGATCCTGAACTCACAAATACCCTGCGGGGGTGCCTGGCGCCTTAAACAATGAGCACGCACCCTTTGTGGACCTGTCCCTACAGATCCCAGCATACTTTTCTCTTTTGTTGTGGGTAATCTCCTCCAACAGCACAACAGCTGGAAGGACAAAAGTCAAGTGCAGGGACAGGAGAGATGGCTTGCCCTTTAACAGGATTTGTTGCTCCCTGAGAGGACCCAGAAGTTAGCATTCCTAGGTAACTCTGGGTCCAGGTGTAATCTGCTGCCCTCTTCTGGCTGACGTGAGGGTCGCATGCATGTGAGGCTTTGCAGACACTCAGCAGGCAAAAACACCCATACACATGAATGAATGAAATAAAGTTCAAATACAAAGAAAGAGAAAAGCAAAACAAAAAATATGTTCCAACACATCTAGGAGGCCATTATCTGTGTTTATCACTAATGCTGTATCTATGACTGTGTATATCACCAGAGGCAGATAGCTGACTTTCCTCATTTCTTTTACACCCGTCCCGAATATTTTCATTTTCTAGCGTTTACAACAGTACAGTTCTGATTGTCATTAATTTGGTCTGCATGGCCATTGTACGGACACGTGCATACGGAGCTCCGCATTTAATGGCATCTAAATATACGGCCTTAAGGTTATGGTCTAGATAGGTCTTCCATCATGAGGAGAGTATCCACAGAGGAGCTGACACCATCCATGTCGCCTCCCTTTTGTAGTCCTAAGATCCAGGCTGGGAAGCAACCTGGGACTTGAAGACATCCATCCTTTCCTTCTGGGTTACAGTCTGTGACAGCATACCTCACTAAAGAAGGGTCTTAAGAGTCAAGAGTTGCAGATTACTTTTTTATTCATAAAATACATTTATTTTCCTCAATGGGGGCGCAAAGGGATAGTCACTATATACACTCTATAGCCTTAGAAAAATAACAAATCAATAAGAACAAAAGAATTATCAAAACCTTAAAGAAAAACAAAGAAAACCAAAAACCCCAAAGTAAACAAAACTCAAACCAAAAAACCGAACAAAAAATTTAATCTAAGCAGCCTTCTCCTGCTTCAGATTTAGCGGCACAAACCCACAGTCTGTGGTTGGCCTGGAAATATGGTGGAAAGGCAGTCGATGATTATAATAACCTTTTCAAGAGGAGTGTGGCCATGCCTCTTTGGGAGCTTTGTAGGTCAAGCCCTCCCAAGGCTAAGGATAAGACATGCGACAGACTCAAGGTCTTTCAGATTCTCCTGACTGATCTCTGTTAATGTATTCTAGGTGACCTATCAGGACAAGCACTATTTTATACCTTTAGACACTCTTAGATGCTCAGCAACTCTTGCCATGCCTCAGAGCTTCTCTGAAGCGCTCCCAGGCTTCTTGCATATTCAGCAATAAGGGATCCCAATCTCTGTGTGGAAAAACCCACTTCCTTGTCTACCTGGGCCACAGCACTTACTCTGTTCAAGTATTTCAAAGTTCATCTTTTGATGTGTACCAATCATTTGTTGCATATAGTTTCTAGCAGCCAGAGTCTTCCTGAAGGTTTTTCCCCGAAGCCCATACATTTCTCCATTTACTAACACATCCTCCATACAGAAGTGCTTGTCTGCATATAGTGTTTCTTCCTTGGCTCTGAAGTGCTCAGCCTTATGCACTTAATGCTTTATCCATTCACAGGTCTGTGCTTTTCACATTAAGCTGCTGAAAGTGAAGCTTTTTAGTTTCTTAGCTTGAAGAATTATCACAGATCTTACAGTCCCTACACAGTTATGGTCAGTAATGACCTGGTCCAATCCCACAGCCTTGAGACCTGAGCACCTGCAGCCACACAGGGTCAAACTGAGCCAGCAGACATCTCTGAAATGCTTTGTTACAGTGGGTTCACTTGTTACTGTTTTCAGGCTATTCCTCTTAAGCTTTGAAAC
>NW_026587457.1:0-3937 GCF_907164565.1 Psammomys obesus | reverse complement strand
GGGCTCTGTGCAGGCAGGCGCCTTTGTCCCTCCCGGCTCTGGGTCCGGGCTGGCTCCTGGGGCACCCGCGGAACCCGAGTCTTTTCCAGGGGATGTCTGGGTAACCTGGGGTCGGTCCCAATTGTTTCCTGCTCCGTGGGGTTATCTCTCAACTGGGAAATCCAGTCTATGGTGTTGTGGGCCCACAGTTCAGTCTGGGACCGTGACCAGATCGCGCTGGCAGATAGCTCTGGGCTGGCGACCAAGTGCCTGGCGGGACGGGGATCTCTTCCGCGGTTTTGCCAGGTGAGTTAAAGCTGATCGAATCCCCCACCGTGGGGTATCCTCTCACCTGAGAAACACAACCACTTGTGTTTTATGGCCGCGAGTTCTGATTGCTGGTCACTGTGCCAATCCTGCTGTGCTGCTCCTCCTCACTGTCTTCTTTTGTCTCCTACTTCGAAGCACGTTTGTATTCTAGTTCCATGTTGCCTTAGATATATCACCAATGTTCATTATGAAATTTCAAATCATATTGCCTGGGACTTACTCATGTGTCCCGTCGGCATGATGGACATGATCACGCAGGACTAGACTGTAGAGCAGATGACTTGGATAACTGGATAGAGAGAATAAGATAATATGAGCACCTTATGTTTTGAATACATTTTGTTTTATCAATATTCCTTTAAAATTCCCCAAACCCACAGGGCTCCTGTTTACCTGATTAGTCTGCTGGTACTGCAGAGTTCAACAAGGCTCCCTGTCTTCTACTGTTAGAACAACCTCAGTTCTGAGATTATATCAACTTTTTTTTTTTTAAGCTGCTGGGCCACTCCTCTCTACCTCTCTACTACTCTGATTTGACAGCTCAAAGGTTCCTTTGTAGCCCTGAGGGAGAGTGCTTCAGGGAGTTTCAGTATACTGTACTAACTGGATACACAAAGTCCTGAGAAGTTAGCAAAGCTCTGCCTTGGACTCTTTAGGGTCTTTGGTCTTCCTTTAGGTTCCTTACCTAGGCTTCCTGTAAATGTTGGCACCATCCACCCTACACTATACTTTCAGACTGAGGGTATTCAATTCACCCTTTGGACTAAAAAGGAGATGAGGAAAGTGTTGAATCTGGCAGCTCTTCTCTTTGCTTTCTGAAGGTGAAAATATCCTGGGAACAGTGTTTCTGACTATTAATGCTAGTGTGTCCACAGCTTACAATCGATCTGGGGCTCTAATTGGGTCTCTTCTTCCTGAAAATTGTCCCTCACCATAGTTCTTTGTTACATACTTCACTCCTATTAGGTACTGCATACCAAGGCTTAAGTGAGCCTACTCCACTAGGCCAAAGTAGCTGATTTTGTGAAACTCCCTCTGGAGGACATGAGACAGCACTTTATTTTGTCAGATCCTTCAAAAGACTTAAAAACTCATATGCTGTTTTCCATGTTTTATTTTGTTTCCAGTACATGTAAAATACTGCTGTGCTTAAACATTCTTAACTGAGACATTTCTTTTTTGGATATTCTGATTATAATAAAAATGTGTTTCATCACAAAATTTTACATATACATATATCATACTTTGATCATATTCATCTGCCATTGTCCTCTCCTTCCCCAGCCTTCTTTTCTGCAGAGATTTTTTTTTCTAATGCATCTCTTACATATACAATTGTGGTTATTAAATAAAGGCTTAAATCCTTCTGTGCTTTCTTTATTCTACAGCTTGTACTTGAAACATTGTATCAATGTGTTATCAACATTTCAACATTGCACAATTTAGGATGGCCTTGGTGTTTCAAGATATTTCCTCTTGCCTCCACATACCTCCCAAAGACTCTTGAGGTCTTTCTAAACACAAAATATTTGGGCCTTTTTAGTAGTTTTCTTCTTTTTTTTTTTTTTTTTTTTCCAATTATTTTCCTCTTACGGTTATTGTTTGGGTTTTGTTTTCCTTTTTCTTTTTTGGGGTTAGGGAGTGCTTCCACTCCCTAATGTCTGAGGATTTAGTCAGTGTGTTCCACGTTTATTTGTCTAATCTACCTGGGAGGTCCTAGACACCATTGCAAAGGTGGCTGAGTGTGGAAACACATCACTTAGGGTCCAAAGTGTGACTTTAATCATGGACACCATGCCATCTTCAGTGTCAGGGCTCCTTTCAAAGAACAAGGTACCCTCCATATACTGAGACTTTAAAAGATACATTGCAACCCATAGCTTTCTCAGAACAGGCTTAGGGATGGAACTGAATGAATCCCCTTTGATAACCAGAGGGACATGCTCTTCTTAGTACATCTTCAGGCTCCTGTCTTTACTGAAAACTCCTCTTGGACTTGCTGACAGCAGTTCTATGGAAAGGCATACAATGCAGCACCTCTTCCAAAGGGCACCGACAACACAGTTTCTCCCATTCCAACAGGAAAAGAGAGTTGACCACATCTGTCAGGGGCTGACTCTGAAGATTGACAGCAAGGCCAGGTTGCTTAGGAATCCCATTGTCAGTTCAATGTGGAAGGAAACCTGAATTCCTACTTTTACTCATAAATGACAGAGCCCCCTCAAACTTTCACACTTCCTTCAGTCCATGGCTCCAAAGCTCCTCGTGTGAGCCTCCAAAGCTCCATTGCATCTTAGTTCCCACTTTCCCTAATATGTTTCCATCTGTTTCTTAAATCTTCCCAAACCCCCTCATTTTGGAAGTCCTTTCCCACATTACATGTCTCTTCACTCATTGGAGCTTTCCTCTCAGCTTTAGATAAACAACTCTGCTTTCCCAGAGAGGTGAGAATAACAAGATTGCAATGCTGTCTGGTATATCACAATCAAGGACAATTTCTGCATGTCTTAGAATTCTTTCCTCTATTGATTCAAAATCACCGGCAGAAAACAATGCCCTCCTATTTCTTTATCCTTGGAGTGCAAGCCTAGATACGACATAAAGCTTCACAGCTTTCTCTCTGGATTCACAGGGCTGAAAATAGAGTTAAGTCTTTTGATATCTTCCTAGTATTCTTTTTTTGAGTGGTCTAGCAGACCTGAGTAATTTTTCACTGTACTTTTTGGAGCCCTCCAACCTTTACAGAGCCCACACCTTCCTAGGTCACAGAGCCAGACTTTGGCCTAGCCTTACATGAGCCCATTGTTGGAGTTTCTCAGGTCAGACCACAGGACTTGGACTTTCCTTGTTTGGGGGTAGTCCCTCTCATTTCCACTTAGGGTCCTTGGGTTTTGAAAAAAGAAACCCAGCTTGCAGAAATGAGGCCTTGTTCACTACATCCTATGAGTCTCCTTGCTGGGACCTTCAGGATAGAAATGGCAACACCTAGTACTCTCTGTGCAGGGTCAATAGAGTAGATTTTGAGGATCCTGGGATTTCTTCTGTTTCTCTGAGTCCACCTATATATTATTAACTCTTGTCAGTGGAAGTATACACATGCCTCGGTTAAGACTGACTTCGATGTAATCTCAGTGCTTGGGAGGTAGACACATGCAGATCTCTGTGATTTTGAGGTCAGCCTGGTCTACGAAATGAGTCTAGGATAGCCAAGGCTACCCAGAGAATTCCTGTCTCAGAAAAGAAAACAAAGACTGTTTTCTCAGCACTCACAGATATAGAAAAAACTATTGAGGTTTCTGGTTTGAGTTTTTTTTTTTCCTCCTCTAAATTTAAGTTAGTTCTCCACCTCCCTCTCTTACTTCCTACCCTATATGTCTATTTCCCAGATTAAGGCCATTTGATTTCATTGTGTGACCCACTTAGGTCAGATGCTTTAGGTATAGCATTCTTTTCAGGAGTGTCCTGCAGTGAGTGCTGGTGGCTCTTCTCACTGTGACTCCATATAGTGACATTTTTATGATTTTTAAGACTCGAATTTACTCTTTTACATCTTGTTTATTATTCTCAGACATCATATAGGAAAAAAAAAAACTGAGCACATATCTCAGCTCATAGTTTCCTTGTGTTC
>NW_026587456.1:0-1022 GCF_907164565.1 Psammomys obesus | reverse complement strand
CCCATCAAATTGCCAACACAATTCTTTACAGAACTGGAAAGAAAAATTCTCAACTTCTTATGGAATAACAAGAAACCGAGAATTGCTAAAACAATCCTCTACAATAAAAGATCTTCAGGTATCTCCATCCCTGATCTCAAGCTGTACTATAAAGCAACAGTTATAAAAACTGCATGGTACTGGCATAGAAACAGAATGGTGGATCAATGGAATTGAACAGAAGACCCAGAAATAAACCCACACACTTACGGACACCTGATTTTTCACAAAGATGCCAAAACCATACAATGGAAAAAAGACAGCATCTTCAACAAATGGTGCTGGTCCAACTGGATGTCTACATGTAGAAAAATTGTATCTTTAAAGTGGCTTTTACACACTTAACTTTAAAGTGACCTAAATACGTCCTGGTGAAATGTGAATTTTATACAGAAGATAAATAATATCAATATGTCCATAAAATATTGTGGACTATCATGAATTTAAGATGTTGTTTTGCAGTGACCTCTTGTGGTGAATAGGGCTTCCTTTACTATGATCACAAGACACTTGTTATATGAAGTTAAAGTTCAGGTAAAGGAACTGTCCACAGTCAATCCTCTCCAAGAACTTGATTCACAGGAAATATCATCTTGAATTTCACTTGGATCAGAAGGCTTCAGGACTTTTGACAGGATGGGGGATGAGCCGCTCTTTTGAGACACTCCATCAATTGACAATATTATAACTTTACCGTACCAAATATCCTGTCCACGCCATGCCTTTACAATTTTCTATTTTGCTGCATTATTTAGGTATTCATTAGAGAAAAATACTTAGTTAATGCCAAATGGGTTGGTGTTTCATATTTGTTTAGTAAGTAAACAAACCAATTCCTAATGTAAAGTTGTGTATATTTTACAAAGTTTGTAGCTCTTACAATTTTACAAATAATGAAATAACTGAATTTAGATTGTAAACTTACCACTTTGAGTTAATATTCCAAGTTTGCTTAGCGCTAAGAACACAAACTTCTAGAACTC
>NW_026587455.1:0-7101 GCF_907164565.1 Psammomys obesus | reverse complement strand
GGAAGCACTATTCCCAATTGTCTTAGAAAGCGCCAGATAGATTTCCAGAGTGGTTGTACCAGTTTACATTTCCACCAGCAGTGGAGGAGGGTTCCCCTTTCTCCACAACCTCTCCAGCATGTGATGTCACTTGAGTTTTTCATCTTGGCCATTCTGATGGGTGTAAGGTGAAATCTCAGGGTCATTTTGATTTGCATTTCCCTGATGGCTAATGAGGTTGAGCATTTCTTTAAGTGTTTTTCTGCCATTCAATATTCCTCTGTCGAGAATTCTCTGTTTAGCTCTGTTCCCCATTTTTTAATTGGATTACTTGGTTTGCTGCTTTTCAGCTTCTTTAGTTCTTTGTATATGCTGGATATTTGTCCTCTGTCAGATAAAGGGTTAGTGAAGATTCTTTCCCAATCTGTAGGCAGTTGTTTTGTTTTGATGACGGTGTCCTTTGCTTTACAGAAGCTTTTCAATTTCATGAGGTCCCATTTATTGATTGTTGCTCTCAGAGCCTGTGCTGTTGGTGTTCTGTTCAGGAAGTTGTCTCCTGTACCAATGAGTTCTAGGCTGTTCCCCACTTTTTCTTCTAACAGATTTAGAGAATCTGGTTTTATGTTGAGGTCTTTGATCCACGTGGAGTTTAGTTTTGTGCAGGGTGATAAATATGGATCTATTTTCATTTTTCTACATGTAGACATCCAGTGGGACCAGCACCATTTGTTGAAGATGCTGTCTTTTTTCCATTGAATGGTTTTGGCTTCATTGTCAAAAATTGAGTATTCCTAGGTGTGTGGGTTTATTTCTGGGTCTTCTATGCGGTTCCATTGATCCTCCTTTCTGTTCTTATGCCAATACCATGCAGTTTTTATTACTATTGCTCTGTAGTACAACTTGAGATCGGGGATGGAGATACCTCCAGATGATCTGTTGTTGTACAGGATTGTTTTGGAGATTCTGGGTTTTTTCTTTCTCCATATGAAGCTGAGAATCTTTTTTTCAAGGTCTGTAAAGAATTGAGTTGGTATTTTGATGGGAATTGCTTTGAATCTGTAGATTGTTTTTGGCAGGATGGCCATTTTCACAATGTTAATCCTACCAATCCATGAGCACGGGAGATCTTTCCATCTTCTGAGATCTTCTTCAATTTCTTTCTTCAGAGACTTGAAGTTTTTTCTCAAATAGGTCTTTCACTTGCTTGGTTAGTGTCACCCCAAGGTACTTTATGTTATTAGTGGCTATTGTGAAGGGTGTTGTTTCCCTAATTTCTTTCTTGGCCCTCTTGTCTTTGGTATACAGGAGGGCTTCTGATTTTTTTGAGTTTGTATCCTGCCACTTTGCTGAAGGTGTTTATCAGCTGGAGGAGTTCTCTGGTTGAATTTTTGGGGTCGCTCATGTATACTATCATATCATCTGCAAATAGTGACACTTTGACCTCTTCCTATCCAATTTGTATCCCCTTGATCTCCTTTAGTTATCTTATTGCTCTGGCTAGGACTTCAAGTACTATGTTGAAGAGGTATGGAGAGAGTGGACAGCCTTGTCTTGTCCCTGATTTCAGTGGGATTGATTTAAGTTTCTCTCCATTGAGTTTGATGTTGGCTATAGGCTTGCTGTATATTGCCTTTACTATGTTTAGATATGTGCCTTATATCTCTGATCTCTCCAAGACTTTAACCATGAATGGGTGTTGGACTTTGTCAAATGCTTTTTCAGCATCTAAGGAGATGATCATTTGGTTTTTCTCCTTCAGTTTGTTTATGTGGTGGATTACATTGATGGATTTCCATATGTTGAATCACTTTTGCATGCCTGGGATGAAGCCTACTTGGTCGTGGTGGATGATATCTTTGATGTGTTCTTGGATTCGGTTTGCAAGTATTTTATTGAGTATTTTTTCGTCAATGTTCATAAGAGAGATAGGTCTGAAGTTTTCTTTTTTTGTTGGGTCTTTGTGTGGTTTAGGTATCAGGGTGACTGTCGCTTCATAGAATAAGTTTGGTAATGTACCTTCCGTTTCTATTTTGTGGAATATTTTGAGAATTGGTGTTAGCACATCTTTGAAGGTCTGGTAGAATTCCGCGCTGAAACCATCTGGCCCAGGGCTTTTTTTGGAGGGGAGACTGTGAATGACTGCTTCAATTTCCTTGGGGGGGATATAGGGCTATTTTGCCTTTCTGATTGAGAATATTGTAAAAACAAAATGAGTTAGAAATAAAGGTCTCTCCCACTTATAATTTGCTGGGGTCAACTTGTTGAGTTCTCCTCTTTGAGCCTCCTCTATGTGGTTTCATTCATCTGGTCCCTTTTCCATGTTTGTCTAGCTCAGGTAGACTGTTTTGGTGGCTACATTATTTTTTTGTTGTTGTTAGAGTAGTTGTTCTAATGAGAAAACAATCTTCTGGCCATCCACCCTAGGTAATTAAAATACTTTTACCTCGTCAATTGACTAAATATGCATTTTTTTCCCTTTTTCATCACTTTAGAAGAAAAAAACCAAACATTTCTTGAGAACTTTAATCTCCCTGAGTTTATAAGGAGTATATGTCATCTAATTACTCTCTAGAATAATTTTCCTGAGTAATTTTTCAAACATTGCCGTGTATTGAACATCCTGACTACAACTTCAATGACTGTAGTTCCAGTGTCTAATTTAATTTTTCCTGGCTTAACTCTGTGTTACAGAACAAGATGAATATGTGATTGAGATCTTTGTGGTGTGAGGGGAGGTAGGTAGACAAGGAGATGGTGGAGTGAGTTGTTAATATGACTTGTACAATAGTTTAAATTATTTGAAAACAAATGTAATCACTTAAAAACAGCAGACTATCAATTGTATAAATATATTTCAAATAGTATTACATATTTTGTATTGTATAATATATCTTTAGTTTGAAAATTTTACGAATATACATATATACAATGAAATATGGTTATATTTACCTATCCCATCCTTTCAATTTTCCCATATTCCTTTAAACATGTTCCCATAGCAACTGTACTGTATTTTCACTTGTTCATTTGTTTGCTTTGGCATTGTTTTTGATAACTCACTAAGTCCAGCTAGTACTGTTTATATGTATATGGGTGTGGGGTAATCCCACATCCATTGTTTTCTGTGTTTGGATAGTCCACAGCTATGGATCTTGAGTCTCCATAGCCCGAGCATGATAGACAAACCATGAAATCTCTAATCTATGTAGCTCTTGGTAATTGAACAATTTGGAATTGCTATCAATTTAGTAATGGGAAGATTTACACAAGGCCAATCTAGGGTAGATTCATGTACTACTTTTCTGCTCCATTTACAAATGTCTACCCTACAGAATATGCAGATTTCTTGGATAGCTCTCAAAATATGCCAATATCTAAATTTTTAGTACATAATTTATCAGAGAAGGGAGAGAGAGAAAAATGTGTTTCTGGTCAATTATTTCTAGGTCATAGAAGATAAACATGCCTTTGGATAATTGGGAAGCAAGGATATGGAATGTCAGTTTATGTACAAACAAAAACTATTTTAGGTAATATATTAAAAGCAAACCTTTTTGCACAGGGTGTCAAGTTTGGGATATATTTGCAAAGTGAGAGAACAATATTGACTTTACAAAGTATTTTTAAAGTAATATCTTTAATATATGGTCAGCAGAGGTATTTATTTGAAGGCTTGTTACATCTTTTAATTTCTGATGGTTATGATAGTTCATCTTTAAAAGTAATGGCAGATGAATGCTACAGATGGAAAGCAATACCGATGATTTATGCATTGGATCCAGTGGCATAGTGACTCTGTGGTTTTATAGGCATGCAAACAACTGGCATGAAGAGGAATGGGGGAGGGGAAGTAGTTTACTGTATAAGAACTCCATGTAAGATCATATCTGGGTAGAGGAAAGAGAATCCATTTGATTATAATATTTTTAAAAAGTATTCAGAAAAACACCTGGGTATCATTTCATTACTCATTACTGCATGGCAAACCAGTGTTGTGATCTTCATAGAGAATCTGAAGAGGTTGGGTAGGAAAAATGCTGTAGTCATTAAAATAATGTCTCAGCTACCACAGAGGTTAACCTGATTGTGCCACTTCGAGTTTCTACCCTCTCCTGCCAATTCATCCTGTAGTTAGCACAAACACTACTTTGTGGTGTTGTAATATAAAAATGTGACATGAATTATTTCCTAAAATGACAGCATTATATATAAAAATTTGTTATATCAAATATTTGTGAAAAGCATATCGTGATAAAAGTTGACTTGGGCAGTCAAGCAAAGAGGCTAGAAGAGGGAAAGTAAACAACCAAACAAATTGACAGCTGTATAAAAATAAGTTCAGTGTGTGATATGTAAAATGTTGTATGACCTTTCACACAGATAATCGAGAAACCTGAATAAAGATATTTTGTTCTTGTTCCATAATGAATAATGACACCTATGTTCTCTATTGTCACTTACAACTCTATTAATAGAGTCATTTGTATTACATCTGGCATTTATTTTAACATTTTCATATGCAGCCCAGCACACACAGGTACATCATGTCTTATTTTGTTTTGTGATTTTTGCAGCATTGAATACTTAGGGGTAGATGCTACTCAGAAGAGAATTATAGCATTCTACAGTGAACAATAAGTGAATTTAGAAGAAGAACAGCCTCAGTGGCTTTACTTTCTAGACTTGTATCCATAATAAATTCAAATATCTTCTGAATTTTAACCAATTATACAAGAAATTAGTGTGAGGCAAGATGTTAAACCTCAAATGGGAAAACTCTGGAAAGACTAATTCAATAATAAAATTGTTATTAAATTGCTCATGTTTTTACCGAATATTCCCTAGAGCAGTTACTTAATTTAATTTTTTTTTTGTGCACATAATGGTTGCCTAAAAATATTAACCTGAAGAACAGCTACTCAGATGTGGGTTCCTTTGGGTTGCCAAGGAAACCATTTCTTAGACATTCACATAAATAAACTGCAGACAGTGGGAGGAAACATCATAAATATAGAAATTATTCTGCTGGATATGCTGTTGCTATGATACAAGATCTCCCTGTGGCCATACACGACCTGAAGAAGCACAGACACATAAGGACAAGATATTTTACATGACAGATGTATCTTGGAAAATTACTACTTAACTCAGAATCTGAGAAATAAGAGTAGGAAGGTCATGATTCAAAACTGTGAAATGAATATCGAAAGCACGTGTGGTCATAATGAAAAGAACTGCCTCAGTAGATAGAACAGGGAGTAAGGGACTTGGGCGATGCCTTTCTGGATTGTTTATTGAAATGAAGTGAAGATAATTAGCAACATAATGAGGTATGCGATAGCACCTTTGCTTGTGATGAGTGGAACAATTTGAAAGCATGGAGAGAGGTCTGTGTGTTGCAGATATAAATATCTTTTTGTTTTAATCCAAGGTGTGGAATGTGGGTCTGATTCAGATAGTCCACAACAGCAAACTATTTGCCTCATGCAGGCTCTGAGAGGAGCTCTTTGCCAGCTGCAGATAGTTTAAATCTGGGGACTCTGGAGAGAGAATAAATGCCAGAGCTCAGAGAGTGTTGGGGAACTCTGAGAAAGAAAAAGGTTGCTGCTACCTCCCCCCCTTCCTGTGGCTCCTGATTATAGTGAAAGAAGTTGGAGATTTCCCGAAAGGAGGATTCGACTGGCTCCAAGTAACCCAATGACCCTAACCAGCAGGAAGCAGCTAAGAGAACTCTGCCCCCTCTCCCACTAACCCTTTCTCTCTCCTGCCTGGTGTTGGGATGTTGGGAGGGATTGGGGTGGAGTAAGGAGAAAGAGATGTAAGAAATATAAATAAAAGAGTTTTTTTTAAGTATGCAAACATCTGTGAAGGATTCTTGATAAAAGATCTGAAGATGGGGATTACAAGGGAATGATCGATGCAGAAAATAAACAAGATTGGAAGGCATGAATTTATTTCTTTAAAATCTTTGCATTCAACTCTATCTATTTACCTCAATGTATATGCATATCAAGAGAATTAGAGAGAGTTAAAATGGAATTACACTAACAAGGTAACAATACTTCTACTAAACACCAGGGATTAACAAATACATATTTAACTGTCATAAATGATATATTTCTTTTGGCCAGTGAGACCCCATAGATGCCCAAATGTTATAGACTATTGTCAGTGTTATTGGTTTCCATCTAGAACTTACTGTTAAAACCCCATTGCTGTAGACACAACATACTTGAACCAAAAGGTATGGAAAAAAAAATTATCACTGACCTAGAATCTTCATTCTTATTGGCTATCTTTCATAATAATGAAAGAACCTCTCAATCGTTAATGATAAGTCTTTGGCTACATTAATCACTGACTTGGTGACATGATAACACCCACTGCTGCAATAGTAGCAAAACTATCATGATATGATCCCATTATTTTTTGACTACATTTAAGTCTTCATTCATTCGAGCTAACCCATACCTGCCTCTGATATTAGGTTAGTAGATAGATCATAGGCTTTCAGAAAAAAAAAAAAAAACCCAAAACCTACAACTATTGTTTTCTTAAATTGGAATATTATTAATCAACATCCTAATGATTTCTTCTTATGCCCATGGAGACGTCCTAATCAGAGAAGCTTTGATTTGCAGTCAATAATTAATACACAGACCTACACTTGTCCAAGGCTCAGAGAATGAGAGACTGAGAATGCTCAACTGTGAACAGAACTTGAATATACCATAATCCCTCTTTCAGGATTTAGATATTATTGTAGTTAGAGTGCATAAAGAGGATAGCAACCAGAGGTATGGAATGACTGAAAGAAAACAAGTGTTTTGCTCTATCCTCTTTTGGACACAGCAAAGCAGGAACACACAGAAACTCGTAGTACTTTTGAGAACATGTACAAAACCTGTGCAGACCTACCCCAGACCAAATTCCAACATGGAGAGGTGACCTGGACTCACAATCAGTCCTACACCTAGCTAAGGAGATATTGGAAATCCCTAGCTGATGGAGAGGTTGTGGAGAAAGGGGAACCCTCCTCCACTGCTGGTGGAAATGTAAACTGGTACAACCACTGTGGAAATCTATCTGGCGCTTTCTAAGACAATTGGGAATAGTGCTTCC
>NW_026587454.1:0-3191 GCF_907164565.1 Psammomys obesus | reverse complement strand
CCCCCCCCCTTTCTGCATGCATGCCCCTCCCCAAGTCCACTGATAGGGGAGGTTCTCCTCTCCTTCCTTCTGATCTTAGTCTATCAGTTCTCATCAGAAGTGGCTGCATTGTCAGGGTTCTAGGCTATCTCCATGAATAGTCCTTGGTTGGAGTATGAGTCTCTGGGAAGTTCCCTGTGTTCGAATTTTCTTGTTCTGTTGCTCTCCTTGTGGAGTTCCTGTCCTCTCCAGCTCTTACTCTTTCCCACTTCTTACATAAAATTCCATTCACTCTGCTCGACAGTTGGCCATCAGATTCTTTCTTAACCCTTTTATAAGGGTCTAGGGAACTTGCAATGGAGCAGCCCAGCAGACATTAGATTTCTGTAGTGAAGATGTAAAATATGAAAAGGAGGTAGAGAAGGAAGATGAAGAGAGAAACAACTGGACAGAGTGTGGAAGGAGGATGAAAATAGAGATAGGATTCAGATAGTTAAGGAAGTTTTTCATTGCCTCTCAGCCATCAAAATTTTATTGCTTTAGGTTTTTCTTTTATACATCTATTTATTTATTTATTTAGTTAGTTAGTTAGTTATTTAGTTATTTAGTTATTCATTCATTCATTTAATCACTTCACAACCTGATCCCAGCCCACTTCCTCATTTCTTCCCAGTCCCACTCAGAAGACCTCCTCTTCCCATTCTCCCATCTTTCTTCTCAAAGAAGGAGAGGACCCCATGGGATACCAAGCAACCCTGGTACACCTTGGTCACAGCAGGACCAAGGGCATCCGCTCCCACTGAGGCCTGACATGGCAGCCCAGCTAGGGGAAAATGATCCAAAGGCAGGCCACAGAGTCAGAGACATTGTTAGGAGATCCACGAAATGACCATGCTGCACTTGTGCCACATATGCGTAGGACACTTATGTTCATCCCATGCATGCTCTTTGGTTGTTGGTTCAGTCTCTATGTGCTCCAATGGGCCCATGTTAGCTGACTCTGTAGGTCTTCTTGTGGTGACCTTGACCTTTCCTGGTCCCTCAATCCTTCCTCCTACTCTTCCACAAAACTCTTCAAGCTTAGCCTATTGTTTGACTATGGGTCTATGCATCTGTTTCCATCAGCTGCTTGATGAAACCTCTCAGAGTCAGTTATGCTAGGCTCCTGTCTATAAACAAAGCAGAATATCATGCATTGGTACAGGAGACAACTTTCTCAAATATATTCACAGTCATTTGTGTGTGGGGGGGAGGGGCCACGTGTATATACTAATCTGCATGTCGACAGAATACTTGCAGATAACAAAATAGGACAACCAGTGACTGTTTCTTCTTTCAGTCTCTTTATTTTGGGAGACAGAGTCTCTCACTGAAGCAGAGACTTACAGATGTCACTATCTTGTGAAGCTAGTGAGTTCCCCAGATGCGTCTATTTCTAAGACTGAAGTTACAGACACAATGTCCATGCCTGGTTTTTATTTAGGTTCTAGAAATTTGAACCTAGGTCCTCTTGCTTTCACAGCTAGAACTTTATTCACTGAACCATTTTTCAAGACCCATGTTCCAGTTTTTAGTAGGTATTTTATATTTGGTTTTATGCTCTGTGGCTCCAACGACTTGTTTGCATTAGAGGCTCACTGGCCTACAGAATTCTTTGAAGACCTGTTGTCACTTTGGTGCCTTTGAAATTGTACTGTGTGTTATTGTCACTTTTGTATCTTTGAATTCATTGTGTGTAACGACGAGACAGCAAAGCTATTTCAGTTTACCTTTGTTAGAAATGAAAACTTCTTTTGCAGTCTTGCCCATGCTTGCTTGATCTCATTCACAAATTGGTTTTCTTTCTGGTAGGGATTTTAAATCAGAAATTTAATGTTTAAGAACTTTAACAGGTAAAAAAGTTCCAATAAGCACATGGTAAGTTTTAAGTTTCTGAAACATGGATTTCTGTGAACAGGAAGATGGCTCAGTGAGTATTGTGCTTACCATGCAAGAATGAGGACTGGAGTTCAGACTTCCAGTATCCTCAGAAAAGCTGTATGCCAGCATGCACCTGGAACCACAGCGTTGGAAGAAGACATGGCGACCCCCAAAGCATGCTGGCCAGCTAGCCTAGCCAAAATGTTTCCAGATAAATGCTTGTCAAAAGTTAAGAAACAGAGAAATAGGAGGTTGCATACATTAATATCACAGACACACACACACACACACACACACACACACACACACACACACACATCAGAAAAATGTTTCCTAGAGCAAACAAATACATAGTGAAGCAGTCCTACCCATGAAGCTGTTGAAACTGCTCAGTTTTAAAGTACTGCACGCCAATGAAATTGAAAATATCTTTGTGGTTACCAGTGTCTTTCTCAGCTCCACAACACTGCTAACAGAATGACCCCTTTTTAAACTTCCAGTGGCACATTAAAATCTTCTCTTTGTCTAACATAAGGCCGCAAATTCAACAATGGGCAGATAAAGGATTAAAGAATATTCTGTCCTCAATTCCATAAAAGAACTTGAATTTTCTTTTTTTTCTTAATGTATTTATTTCATTATTTATTTATTGCAATTTATTCACTTTGTATCCCTGCTATATCCCCCTCCCTCATCTCCCAGTCACACCCTCCCTCTTCTCCCCTATGCCCCTCCTCTAGTCCAGTGATAGGGGAAGACCTCCTGAGCATGGAGACGACCTAGATCCCCTGCATAGACGTATCCCATAAGCTGCTCAGTCTCAATGTGTGTTCCCTATTAGGGGGAAGAAACTGTCTCTGACATGGATTCTGTGGCTGGTTCTTTGATTACCTCTTCCTAGAGGTGAGGCCTTGCCAGGCCACAGATGAAGACATGCTAACATACAAAGGTGGTGTGTGTGTGCGTGTGTGTGTGTGTGTGTCTGTTTCTTGGTATAAACTGAGATCCAGAATATGCTATGCAAGTGCTCTCCTGCCCAGTTATTTCAACCTTGTCTCATTTTATATATATATTCACACACACACACACACACACACACACACACACACACACACACACACACACACAGAGAGACACTTAGTATCACCAAGAAAACAATTGTACCATTTACAAGGTAACAGAGATCTCTCTCATCAACTAGAAGACTCCCTCGGCTTGGCTAGCCATTTATCTAATCCAGCCATACAGGGAAAGGAAAGTATCAGTAAATGCACTAATTATGATGCAAGTCT
>NW_026587453.1:0-4786 GCF_907164565.1 Psammomys obesus | reverse complement strand
CCCCCCCCCCAATAGCATGCATAACATTTTCTAGCACTATGGAAGCTGGCTGTGTCAGTACTACCTTCATTTCTCCATGTTCCATGAGTCAAGGATGTGGTGTCTTCAGCACTGTACCTTTAATTCCTGGTAGATGAAAAAGAGCAATGGCAATAGTCTGTAATTTACAGTGTGGAGATTTTTGGGGACCTCACTGGCCAATTACTCCAAAAAAAAAATAAGCCATTCCTGGCACTTACACTGGCATTGGCCTTTTTTAATTATTAATGTGGGGTATATAGCAGGGGTAATGCCACCACATATAAAGTAACTCCCTTCCCACCCAGTTTTATAATTTGACTATTCTTGTTCCATAATATCACTTTTGCCCTTTATAGTACCACATTCTGTCTCAATGTGGCTCTGTCCCTATATCAATATGATCTCTCTGTCTCTGTCTCTCTGTTTTTCTCTTCCCTCCCTCTTTTGTATATCTAGTGCTGTGAAGGTGGTACCATGAATCCTCTTTAGCTCATAATGATGTTCTGCTGTTGGTAGCAGCGGATGCTATTAGCTTTCAAGTATGGTTGCTAGAACCTTGGCTCCTGATCAAGCCATTTCTGTAACACAGGTCAGGTGTTCTTCTTGGCCTCTGAGCTCCATCCAAGCTCTGTTCTCTAGCCTCCTGGTCACACACTTAATCTGTGAGTTAATGAATGCCCTCTTAATAATCAGATCCCTCGTTTAAGGTGTATGAGCAGTTACTGCTACTTATACTTGGGTCTTCCATTGAGATACTGAAACTGCTACTCAAAGAATGATGAAATGATTGAAAAAATAACTTTAATGAACATATACAGGACGTGGAATATTAATAAACACCAAACTCAGCCACAGTTCCTCATATTTGACCCTTCAATCCCCTGGGAAACATGCTAGGGGCTGACCTCTGGGAAAACAGTAGCAAAAGTCTCAGAAATACATGGCCAGTTGGAAAACCAAACTTCTATTTGATCCCGAACAGAAAAGTTCTGCACATAGCCTTTCCTAGAGTATTGTCCATTACCTCAGTCTGGTCACCTTTATAACAGTAGTGGATGAATTTTGGGTAATTGCTACACAGGAAGATTAACACCAGCCTAGAGACAACTGCTTGGGATGCTAGGCATTCTCTCATGCCCTATACAAACCATTGCAACAGAAGGGATCTGGGATACTGGCAAAGAGTACCTTACCAAGAACTATTTTTTTCTTTATTAATTACACTTTACTCACTTTGTATTCCCCCTGTGGTTCCCTCCCTCCTTCTGTCCCAATCCCTCCCTTCCTCCACCCTTTGCATGCGTGCCCCTCCCCAAGTCCACTGATAGGGGAGGTCTTCTTTTCCTTCTTTCTGCTCCTACTCAATTAGGTCTCATCAGGAGTGGCTGCATTGTCTTCTTCTGTGGCCTGGTAATGTTGCTTCCCCCTCAAGGGGAGGTAATTAAAGAGCAGGCCAATCAGTTCATGTCAGAGACAGTCCCTGTTTCTATTACAATGGAACCCACTTGGATACTGAACTGCCATGGGCTACATCTGTGCAGGGGTCTTAGGTTATCTCCATGCATAGTCCTTGGTTGGAATAGCAGTCTCAGGAAAGACCCCTGTGCTCAGATTTTTTGGTTCTGTTGCTCTCTTCATGGAGTTCCTGTCCTCTCCAGATCTTACTGTTTCCCACTTCTTTCATAAGATTCCCTACACTCTGCCCAAAGGTTACTCATAAGTCTCAGTATCTGCATTGATACTCTGCAGGGCAGAGCCTTTCAGAGGCCCTCTGTGTCAGGCTCCTGACTTGTTCTCTCTTTTCTCCTTCTTCTGATGTCCATCCTCTTAGGAATTGAGCATTTTAGCAAGAGTCCTTCCTCTTGCTTAGTTTCTTTAGGTGTACAGATTTCAGTAGGTTTATCCTATATTATATGTATATATGAGTCAGTATATACCTTGTGCATCTTTCTGCTTCTGGGATAGCTCACTCAGGATGATCTTTTCCAGATCCCACCATTTACCTGCAATTTTCATGATTTCTTTGTTTTTTATTGCTTTGTTTTTCAATAGCTTTTCTATACACCACCAACAAACACACAGAGGAGATAATGGACAAAATGCCATTCACAATAGCCTCAAAGAAAACAAAACATCTATGAATGAGCTTAATGAACAGGATAAAGCATCTCTGTTTCTTGTGCCTTCTTGCTGGGAGCCAAAGCTATTTACTGAAGCCAGAGCCAAATAGTGAGCAAAGGTCATTTAGTGGAGACAAAGCCAATTAGTGGAAAAGTTATCAACAGCTGCACTAGGACCCTAGGTCATGGGTGATAGATTCGTGTGAGAATATCCACTTGTTAGTCTTGGAGCATCCTTGAGGTATCGTAAGGAAACATCCTTACGGTATCTTGCAGGTGCAATATTCAAGCCATGAAAGCACCCTTGCTATCTCCTGCAGCAGTAAATTAGCCTCCCCCTTTCCTGTCTTCTCCCTATATAAGTTGTGTAAAAATTTCAAATAAATGAGGCCTTGATCAGACAAACTGGCTTGGTCTCCATTCTTCATGTCTCTGTCCTACCCCATTCTTTTTGCCCCTCCTTAGGAATCCTTTGAACTCCCTCTGGACTGGACACCTTCTCTTAGATTTTTCCTTCTATTGGTTTGTTTGGTCCGAATCCAATGTGTTAGTTTTTGTTTTATCACATATCTTTTATTTTATATTATTACCCCTGAAAAGCCTGTTTATTTTCTGAGAGATAGAGAGAAAATGCAGATGTTAGGGGAGCAGGGAGGAACTGGGAGAATTAGAACTGGGGAACCATAGTCAGGATACTGTGAGGAAAAAAAATGTATTTGCAATGAAAGAAAAAAATTTAAAAGGATAAAGGACCTCTACAATGAAAATGTTAAATGTCTGAAGAGACAAAGAAAGATACTAGAAAATGGAAAGATCTCTGTGTTCATGGATGGATAGAACTATTTTATGAGAATGGCCATTTTACCAAAAGTTATTGAAAGATTCATTGAAATTTTAATCAAAATTCCTATCTCATTCTTCACAAAAATTAAAAAAAAAAATTCTAAAGGGCTCTTGGGATTTGTTTGTTTTTGGTTCATGTGGAACTACAAAGGCGGCCAGATAGCCAAAATAAAAAAAAAAAATCCTAAAGAAAACAAACATTGCTAGAGGGATTTCCATTTCAGATCTTAAGATACATTACAGAGCCACAACCATAAGAACAATATAGCACTGACTCAAAACCAGACATTCAGAACAATGGAGCAAAATCAAAGACCCAAACATGAACATACATAATTATAGCTACTTAATATTGACAAATTGGGAATTCCATCCTAATTTCTGTCACCTCCCAACTGTACACCAACTTCTGAGTTTCTAATGGGATTAATGTATATTTGAGGGTGGAGTCCTCCTGATCCAATCAGATCAGAGCTTTCTGCCAAATGGTGGAGGTGAGGTGCACACCTGGGAAATCAAAGGGGTCCATTTGAAAGAGGCAGATGTAAGGGCATCTCAGGGTACTTACGGTACTTACGGTGCAATGCCCACCACAGCGTTATGAATATAGAAGATCTGAACTGCAGGGGTGGTAATATGAGGGAGCAAACTGTTTGGGTGAATAACTTGATTCTTGTGCATCGCTGAAAGAATCTTAGCAATAGGAACTCCGTGCACAGATCTGCTGTCCATTCCTGGAGACAAGCATCCATACTTCTCTATATTCCTCAGCATACTCTCAAATTAATATATTCAGATTCATTTAAAAATGTTCTGTCATATGCTTTTCGAGATTGAGGGTCATGATCACTGAATACGATAAAGTCACCATGGTCATAAGTGAGGACTCTGAGCATTATCTGTTCTCTCTGCAGGGGACCAACAGGACACAGTTACTCCTTGGGTAAGTGACCAATTCAGGTCTGTCACAAGTGGAGGCCTGATATTTCAGGATGTTCCTGAAGATAGAGGCTGGCATCTGTTATCATAGGTTGACCATTTGGGGCAAATGAGATGAGAGAAGGAGCAGAACCCTGAAGCCAGTTGAACAACCTGGACCCACTGCTCTAATAAAGGAAGATGTTCATCAAAGCAAACTTCTTCAGGTCAAATAAGTGTCTTGATTCAGTTCAAGAGAGACTAACAAATGTGAGGTTCAAGTGTAGGGCTGGAAATGAAAGGCCACTGTAAATGGCCTAGTCAAAGCAATGCTGCTGAGGATTTGAAAATGTCATGCTCATTGCATTCTTATCAACAAACCCACACACCTAATATAATATAATAATGAACAAACTATTTAAGATGTTAACATGACTCCATATCAAGAAAACGAGAAAGCAAAGAAAAAATGGACAAAGTGTCTGAACAGGCATTCTTTAAAAAAAAAAAAAAAAAAGGCCATACAATATATTCACATCTTATCACATGTAGGTTTCTAGATTCAGTAGGTCCAGTTCCCATTGTAAGTTTTCATGTGTCAAAAAAGGTGGGTGGCTATCCCATTCTATTTAAGTGTGCTGGGAATCAGCTCATCATTTCTCACAATTGTACAAAGTGGCTATCCTCAAGATCTTTCACTCACTGTCACTAAAAGAAAATATGCTAGGCATAGTTAACACATAAAGAAATCAAATTGAAACAATATGCAGATCTCATTTCAATGTTTTTCAGATGGTTCTTATCAGCTTCAAATGAACAATAAGTGTCAGTGCAGATGGGAGAGTACATGGACCTCTGTGTATTGTTGCCAGGGATGTCAAAAA
>NW_026587452.1:0-3718 GCF_907164565.1 Psammomys obesus | reverse complement strand
CTGTGTAATCCCAGCATGTGGTGCACACCTTTTATGTCCAGAAGCAAGGCAGGATCTCTGCGGGTTTCAGGAGAGCCTGATCCACTCAGTGATATCATCTTTTCTGGCCCTGCCTAGTGGTTCTTGCCTTCAATCTCAGTAGTTAGGAGGAAGAGGCTGGTATATCTCTGTGAGTTGGTGGCCAGCCTGGTCTACAGAGAGAATTTTCCAGGACAACCAGAGCTACATAACACCATGTCTCAAAACAGACAAACAAAAATCAAATAACATTCCTGGATGTGTTCTCTTCTCCCAAAATATACGTCCTGGGGATCAAACTTACATCACCAGACTTTGTAGCTTTGCAGGCTTTGTGCTATTGTTTGCTGAGCACCTATTGGCCTATTCAATTTCTTAAAAAAAAAAAAACAAAAAAAAAAACATAATAACTATCTCTGGCTCTGTTGCCTGCCTTTGGTTCCCTTTTTCCTAGCTGGGCTGCCTTGTCTGGCCTCATTAAAAGAAGGTGTGCTTAGACCTGCTGTGACTTGAAGTGTCAGGATGGGTTGGTACCACTTAGGGGCCTCCCCTTCTCTGAGAAGTAGGGATGAAATGGGTGAGGACTGGGAGGAGAGGAGTAGGAGGCTGGGATCAGGCTGGAATATCATCAAACCCCAACCCCCCCCCAAAAAAAAGGTAAATTTCTACACTTGAAAAGCATTTTACATCATGAAACAAACTAGCCAGTTAATTACAAAGTGAGGTGGAGACAGAGCTCAATGTTCTCTCTTCTTAGTGCAATAGCATCATTACAGACTCCTAATTTGGTGCTTCCAGCATCTTATCCCATCAACAAAAGCTCCAGGATTTCCACCATTGGTACAGGGCTTGTCAAGCATGAAGCCTGGGAAAGTTCTCAGAACTTCACCAATGAGGCACAGGAGCACACACCTGCAATCCACCACCCTTTAGAGACAGAGGGAGAGAAAGACATTCAAGGAGACTCCTTGTTGGGTACATGAATTCTAGCCTAAAAAAAAAAAAAACAAAAACAAACCAAACCAACCAAACAAAAAAACATAAAAATCAGAAGGAAAAAAAGAAATGGATTTTTGTTTACTCAGAAGGCAAATGGTCTGCCAGGCTTTCAAACCTAGAATGTTTTTCAATACTTGTATTATATTTTAGATTTTTAAAGTTTAGTTTCTAGCACTGACTGGAGGTGGGTGGGACCATGCTGAACTTGGGGTGGTGTCCAAAGGCTCCCATACCAACAGTGAGTGAAGTGGCAGCTTGGAGAACTGCACTGCCTGATTCTCCAGGATTCCCTGTTCTTGACACCTGGCCACAGCTGTTAGTGTTGCTTGTTGGTTGGGACAGGGCTTCTTCAACTTTCCCAGGCTAAGGCAAACTCATGGCAATCCTCCAGTTCCTATCTTTTGTCATAGTATGTGTGTCTTCTCCATGACCCAGCTTTCATTGTTGATTCCATCTTCTCCAGCCACGGAGCTGAGCTGATCCCTTCGTCACACCCTCTAAAATTCTCTTCAGTTCTGGGATTACAGGAGAGCATTCCGTCTAGGGAAAAGGCAGTGCTAGAGAGGGAACCTAGTGCTTCCTGCATGCTAGCAAAGCAGTGTCAATTGTGCCATGTCCTCTGTACCTATTCACAAGGTGAATGAGCTCACACCAGCCTCCTGCCTCAGTCTCATGAGCAGCTGACCCAGCAGGTGTCAGCTACAGCATCCAGCCCAGCTCAGGAACTTGAAATAGGTTCATTACAGTGAACAGGCCAAAGGGCCTTTGACAGTGACACTCTCAGCTTTATATTTCAGGCATGTTTTAAGGCCTGGAGAGCTGAGCATTGTCATTCACCATCAAATGATGGGCTCAGACTTTTTACCCCTTCAGATAACCCTACCCTGGGAACACATTGACCAGAGCTGTGTTTGGAATTGGATGGCATGTTTGGGAATAAAAGTGCTTTAGAGAGACTTCACACAGGAAAAAGGAGAACTATGGCTTTGAAACCAACACTGGGTGATTGAAATGTATAAACTGAGATCTCCACCAACCCCATTGCAGTGAACTGGCCCAGAGAAGTCCCTCTGGCAGGTGAATTTGGGCTTAATCTGTATCTTGTCATTGATTGTGTCTCTGCTTCCATGCTTCCCCAAGAACCATTGTCCTGAAAACCAGTTAGAATCAAAGTCCTGGCTCTGCCCACACTCCTTCAGCTGTCAGGACAGAGGAGCTGAGGGAAGAGGCCTTGGCTATTTTAGCTCTAGAGGACCTGCCTATGGAGCTCCTCCCAGCCATGTTTGAGATCTTCACCAGCTAATGCAGAATGATTCTGAGGGCCATGCTGACACATCCCATGCCTTCCTGAAGAGTCTCTGAGAAAGGCATCCTCCCTAGAGTTTGAACATGGTTACACAGAAGGTTCACCCCAGCCAGGCAGTTAAGACTGAGCTAATGTGGAAGAAAGCTGGTGGGCACTACAGAGAAGGAAACTCTGGCGTAGTGGAGAATTTGGGCAAAGGTGAATCACAGCCTTCTGGTACTAGATTGGTGGACTGGAGAGCTTGGACCCTTGTTTAACCAAATGTTCAGATAATGGAAAGTATGGAGAACAGATTAGTTATGGTAATTTGTATTCACCTGATTTAACTGTTTTCTCTGAAGCTTATTACCTTTGTTTGCTAAACTAGGCCTAGTCCTGGAAGCTTCTAGCCTCCATAAAATCTGGTTTTGGCCTAGAATATTTTCAGCCTCTGAGATTTACTGCTGAACAAGATCACCATTTCTAGATCTGTCTGCATTCTGGTGGGCTGGTTCAACACAGCTGTTCTGGCTCAGCTGAGAGTAAGAGAGAGAAAAAGGGGGGGGGGGAGGCAGATCTTTGTGAGGTAGAGGCCAGCTTGGTTAAATTTTCTTCTAGGCCCACCAGAGCTATAAAGAACTGACCTCAGGAAAAATAAATGGTAATCAATATTGCCCATGGCTGCTAGCAATGGTAATAACAGCATTTGGGAAACTGGCAAGAGAACTGCCTTGAATATAGAGTAAGAAATTCACCATAAAATACTAACACAAGGAATTGTGTGATACAATTAACCATATTAATTTCAGATAATAAATTGCCATCTCAGTCTATGAAGAACTGCATTTGACAACATCCACTCATTCAGGATTTGTTTATTTATTTAAGGTTTTCTATGCAGGGTTTCTTTGTGTAGCCTTGGCTATCCTGGACTTGCTTTGTAGACCAGGCTGTCCTGGACTCAGAGTTCCACCTATCTCTGCCTCCTCCAGTGCTGAGATTACAGGCATATGTCACCACGCCCTACTGTATGTTTGAAAAAAGGTGTCATGTAGCCCAGCCTGGCCAAAAACTTGCCAAGTAATAAGACTGGCCTTGACCTTTTGGTCTTCTTGCATGTACTCCTCTATGCTGGAGTTACAATGTGGGCCACCTCATGTTGCTTTTCATAATTTTATTTTCAGCTCTCAGAAAAATAAAAAAATAAATTTTCAATGTGCTTAACTTGTTTCTCTGAAACAATTCATCTTTGTGGTTGACACTGAAGGACATCAATTTGTTTGTTTGTCTGCTTGTATTTGAGGAAAGCAAAACCCTTTCAGGAGTCTTGCCTGTTTCTACCTTTGAGTCAGCTGAGGCAGGGGGATTTCTAGGAGACTCTGGCATCTCTCTAGGAACAGTGTGAGCTTTCAAAGA
>NW_026587451.1:0-1785 GCF_907164565.1 Psammomys obesus | reverse complement strand
TGTTTATCAGCTGAAGGAGTTCTCTGGTTGAATTTTGGGGGTCATTCATGTATACTATCATATCATCTGCAAATAGTGATATTATGACTTCTTCCTTTCTATTTTATATCCTCTTGATCTCCTTTAGTTGTCTTATTGCTCTAGCTAGGACTTCAAGTACTATGTTGAAGAGATATGGAGAGAGTGTGCAACCTTGCCTTTTCCCTGATTTCAGTGGGATTGCTTTAAGTTTCCCTCCATTTAATTTCATGTTGGCTATAGGCTTGCTGTATATGTATATGTATATGTATATGTATATGTATATGTATATGTATATGTATATGTATATGTATGTGTGTATATATGTCTGTGTGACTAGATGCTGGAATTTGTTAAATGCATTTTAGGCATACAAGGAGATGATCATGTGGGTTTTCTCCTTCACTTTGTTTATATGGTGGGATACATTGGTGGATTTCTTTATATTGAACCACCTCTACATGCCTGGGATGAAGCCTACTTGAAGCTTCATCAAAAAGAAGCAAACACACCAAGAGGAGTAGATGGCAGGAAATAATTAAACTCAGGCTGAAATCAATAACTTAGGAAGAAAGAGAGCAATACAAAGAATCAACAAATCCAAGAGTTGGTTCTTTGAGAAAATCAACAAGATAGAAAAAGCCATAGTCAAACTAAGTAAAAGGCAGAGAGACAGTTCCCAAATTAACAAAATTAGAAATGAAAAGGCAGCCACAACAACAGACACCTAAGAAAGCCAATGAATCATTAGTTCTTATTTCAAAAGCCTGTATTCCACCAAATTGGAAAATCTAAATGAAATGGTTTTCTTGATAATTTTCACCTACTAAAGTTAAATCAAGAGCAGGTAAACAGTGTAAACAATCCTATAACCCCTCAGAAAATAGAAGCTGTCATAAAAAGTCTCCCAACTCCCAAACACACACACACACACACACACACACACACACACACACACAACAGTGGAGGGCCAGATGATTTTAGTGTAGAATTCTACCAGACATTCAAAGAAAATCTAACATTATTCTACAAAATACAAACAGAAGGAACAGTACAATACTCACTCTATGAAGCTGGAGTCACCCTGATACCTTAATCACAAAATGACCCAACAAAAAAAGTGAACTTCAGTTCTTTCTCTGTTATGAACATTGGTGCAAAAAATTCTTGCAAACTGAATCCAAGAACACATAAAGATATCGTCAAACATGATCAAGTAGGCTTCATCCCAGGCATGCAGAGGTGGTTCAATATAAGAAAATCCATCAATGTATCCCACCATATAAACAAAGTGAAGGAGAAAATCCACATGATCATCTCCTTGTATGCCTAAAAAGCTTTTAAGAAATTCCAGTCCAGCATCCATTCATGTTTAAAGTCTTGGAGAGACCAGGGATACAAAGCACACACACACACACACACACACACACACACACACACATACACACATATATATATGTGATATATATATATATATATATATATATATATATCAGTATAGCAATCCTATAGCCAACATGAAACTAAATGGAGAGAAACTTAAAGCAATCCCACTGAAATCAGGGAAAAGCCAAAGCTGCCCACTCTCTCCATATCTCTTCAACATAGTACTTGAAGTCCTAGCTAGAGCAATAAGACAACTAAAGGAGATCAAGGGGATACAAACTGGAAAGGAAGAAATCAAAGTATCACTATTTGCAGATGATATGATAGTATACACGAATGACCCCCAAAATTCAACCAGAGAACTCCTTCAGCTGATAAACA
>NW_026587450.1:498-1786 GCF_907164565.1 Psammomys obesus | reverse complement strand
ATTACTTGGGAGGAAGAAATCGGTAGCCTCCAATGCTTACTGGCTAGGTGAGCATTGCATTAAAGTAAGTGAAAACGTTTTGATGAAATAATGAGGAGACCAATCTAGGAGGACACATGATTAATATCTAGCATGTGTGTCTGTGCGTGTGCATGGATGCACACACACACACACACACACACACACACACACACATATAAATACAAACCTGATGCACAACACACGTATCATATTAAATGACAAATTACATACATCTCCTTTTCCTTAGCTTTCAGGAAAATGCAAACCAAAATGACCCTGAGATTTCACATTACGCCAATAAGAATGGCTAAGATCAAAAACTCAAGTGACAACATATGCTGGAGAGGATGTAGAAAAAGGGGAACCCTCCTCCATTGCTGGTGGGAATGTAAATTTTACAACCACTTTGGAAATCAATCTGGTGCTTTCTCAGAGAATTAGGAATAGTGCTTCCTCAAGATCCAGCTATACCACTCCTAGGCATATATCCAAAAGACACTCAACGATACAACAAGGACATTTGCTCAACCATGTTTGTAGCCACTTTATTCGTAATAGCCAGAACCCAGAAACAACACAGATGTGCCTCAGCTGAGGAATGGATACAGAAATTGTGGTGAATATACATCATCTAATACTATTCAGAAGTTAAAATGAAGGAAATCATGAAATTTGCATGAAAATTGTGGGAACTAGCAAAGATCATCCTGAGTGAGGTATCCCAGAAGCAGAAAGACACACATGGTATATACTCACTTATAAGTAGATATTATATATTATATGTCTAATATAGGATAATCATACTAAACTTTGTACACTTAAAGAAGCTGATTAAGCAGCAAAATCAGAAATGAAAAGGGGGACATAACTACAGACACTGAAGAAATTCAAACAATCATTAAGTCATACTACAAAAGCCTATACGCCACAAAATGTGAAAATCTAAACGAAATGGACAATTTTCTTGATAGATTCCATCTACCAACATTAAGTCAAGATCAGGTAGAAAGTCTGAATAACCCTATATCCCCCAAGGAAATTGAAGCAGTCATTAACAGTCTCCCCTTCAAAAAAAAGCCATGGGCCCGATGGTTTGAGTGCAGAATTCTACCAGACCTTCAAAAAAGTGCTAATATCAATTCTCCTCAAACTATTCCACAAAATAGAAACAGAAGAAACACTACCAAACTCATTCTATGAAGCAACAGTCACCCTGATACCCAAACCACACAAAGATGCAACAAAAAAGAGAACTTCAGACCTATCT
>NW_026587450.1:0-398 GCF_907164565.1 Psammomys obesus | reverse complement strand
CCAAACCACACAAAGATGCAACAAAAAAGAGAACTTCAGACCTATCTATCTTATGAATATTGATGCAAAAATACTCAATAAAATACTTGCAAACGGAATCCAAGAACACATCAAAGATATCATCCACCATGACCAAGTAGGCTTCATCCCAGGCATGCAAGGGTGGTTCAACATACGGAAATCCATCAGTGTAATCCACCACATAAACAAACTGAAGGAGAAAAACCACATGATCATCTCTTTGGACACCGAAAGAGCATTTGACAAAGTCCAACACCCATTCATGTTTAAAGACTTGGAGAGATCAGGGATACAAGGCACATACTTAAACATAGTAAAGGCAATATACAGCAATCCTACAGCCAACATTAAACTCAATGGAGAGAAACTTATATCAA
>NW_026587449.1:0-5138 GCF_907164565.1 Psammomys obesus | reverse complement strand
GTGTGTGTGTGTGTGTGTGTGTGTGTGTGTGTGTGTGTGTGTGTGTGTGCATTTTGTGGGGACTGAACCTGCAGACAGGTGCTTTACTATTGAGCAGTATCTGAAGCCCAGCTAATGGCATGATTATTTTCCACAGACTTCTCCCTGAAATAAGGGTGTGGTTGACTCTGTTAGTCCCTGAGAGATAGGATAAGAGGACATCCCTTCTCCTGTGAAACCACTAGCCTAGGAAGGGCTGGTTGTACAGAAACATATCTGGGAAGATGAATGGAAAAACAACTGGAGGCTCTGGGCTCTCCTTATTTCAGCTCCCGAGAAGAGCTCTTTGGGCCATATTAGAAACTGAGGTCCTGAAGGGCAGATGCTAGCTGAGAAAATGCTTCATGGCTCCTCCTGGGAGATTTAGAAGAATGCTCTTGTTGGTCCTTGACTCTAAACATGGAAGATTCACTGGCCCCACCCATGCAGGTGTGTAGGCAGGAGGAATCTAGTACTCTACAGAGACTTGAGATAACAGTAGCTTGCCACAAAAAGTACTAAAACTCTAGTGAACCTTGAACAGTTCACTAGAACCAGTGCTCAGGTTCATGGCTACAGAACTCAGTAGGTCACAGAGGTTCTGACTAGCGTGAAGCATGCTCTGGTTTGGGATGGAGGAAGGTTTTCAATGACCCTGAATGAATGATTTCCCCAGTCATCCTCCATCACTGTCCCAAGCAATGCTAGTCCAGGTTTGGCTCAAGCAAAGCAGTCAGT
This sequence comes from Psammomys obesus, assembly GCF_907164565.1. NCBI lineage: Eukaryota > Metazoa > Chordata > Mammalia > Rodentia > Muridae > Psammomys > Psammomys obesus. The sequence continues at coordinate 4,382 of NW_026587449.1, read as the reverse complement.
ATAAAAATGAAAGCAAGAACCTGTGGGGAATGATTTACAGAATGCAGGAGGAGAAGCTGTTCTGAGCACTGAGAGGAGACCCAGAAGGAGGTAGGCTTTTGCAGGGCCTGGGGCTGGTCAATCTAAGAGGAAGACTTTGGAGAGCCCCCAACCCCCAAAATGAATGCCAGGCCTGCTCTGGTTGGAAGTTACGGGGAAGCGGGTCTGTAGTTTCTGCTTTTGGGGCTGTGGTTGGCTGCTGTGCAGAATGCAAGAGAGTAGAGAAGAAAGCATCAGAATGGACAGCAAAGAAGAAGGCAGAGTCAAGAAGTCCATGGCCCTTCCTGTCTGCCCCCATGACGGCAATGTAAGAGGTCCAATTTCTGCCTGTAGGGCAATAGCTTTTGCTGTGTCAAAGCGGTAGGTTTTTATGTGATGCCCACTGCCCAATTTCTCTTCTAGCAGGAAGCCTCTTCTGGTCAAAGATCTTCAGATCATAAGTGGTAAAGCAGAAACATGCCCCCCCACCTTGATGTCCCAGGATTCTGAGCTGTGACCCCATATAATAACAGACAGTATCCTCTTCAGTTTCTAGCCCTTGGTATTGAGTTTTATCCAGATAGATATGAACTTGGGGTGGTGGATGGCCGCATCTGAGAGGAGTGTGATTGGGTTAGAGGGGTAGGCTTGAGCCAGAGGTTGGCGACCAAACTGAGAGCGTCCTCTATTCTGAACACATATTTGATAGCTGTAGAAAGGGAAAACATCAAACAGCCAGTTCCTTCCTCCCTCCATCCATCCCACTTCATCTGGAATCTGGCAAGGGGAGGGAGGCAATGCCAGTCTCCCTTCCTAGCTGTCATTGAACATCTGCAGAACCTGCCAGAGCCCTCCTGCAAATGGGCACACCCCTCCTGTGAGCCATTTACACTGACAACCTCTGGGCAGCAGGCCCCAGAGCTCAGGGGCTCCTGCTTTGGGTAGTGATGTCCCCACCTTCCCTCCCTCAGGGCCCACCTCATTTCTAGCCTCCCCTAGACCCCCTCTCTGGCTCTACTCTGAGTACTCCTCACCCCAGCATACTCTTAGGCTCTGCATGGCCTCCCCAGAGGTGGGCAGGAAAGGCTTCTGTAGAGATGGTGTTAATTAAAGCTCACAGTGACTGTCTGCTTTGCTGGTGTTCTAACCAGCCTGGGGGAGGTGGAGCTGTGCTGTGCTTTGTAGCTAATGTTGTCCCCATCACTGGGAATCTGTTCTTAAAAATATAGGCACAGCTTGTTAACTGTACAATAGTGGGTAGAATTAATGGCTCATTAGTGATTAATTCCTTAACCGATCCTTAATTGCTCATTGTAAAACCTCTTTCCTAAAACTGGATTAAATCTTGTAGATACTTGGCTGTGGAAGCAGCTGGCTCCCTACCACCTTCAGCAGAGGGTTTTTTTTTTTCTTTTTTCTTCTTATCCCTCTTTTTCAATAAAGATCTCTGAGCCTTGACGGGGCACTTGGGAGTGGGGGGAGTCCTCTTTATTCTTTTCTCATACAATATACCACAGTCTCCCCTCTCTTCCTTCCTCCAGGTCCCCCCTCCCAATCTTTCCTCTCCCCAAGATCCACTGCTCCTCCATTTCTCTTCAGAAATGTCACTGGGAGTGCCAGTGACATCAACCAAACAAGATATGACAAGATGAAATAACACTATGTGCAAGCCCTCATATCAAGGCTGGACAAGACAACTCAGTAGGAGGGAAAGGGTGCCAAGAGCAGGAAAAACAGTCAGAGGCAGCCCCATTCCCACTGTTAGGAGTCCAACAAAAAACCCAAGGTAGACAACCACAGGGTGTATACAGAGGGCCTACTGCCAAGCATGCAGGCTCTGTGGTTGCTGCTTCAGTCTCTGTGAGCCTCTATGAGCCCTGCTTAGCTGATTCTGAAGGCCATGTTGTTCTGGTGTCCTGGACCCCTCTGGCTCCTGCAATCCTACCTCCGCCTCATCTGCAGACTTCCCCAAGCTCCACATAATGTTTGGCTCTGGGTCTCTGTGTCTGCCTCCATCAGCTGCTGAACGAAACCTCTTTGATGACGATTGGACCAGGCATCTATGTGTATCATTAGGATTCATTTCATTGACTTTTGATGTTTTTTTTTTTCTGTCAGTCATATTTGATTCCACTTTACATGAGTGCCCCAGGCTGACCTCAAACTCTTGATCCTTCTGCCTCCACCTCCTTCAGCAAATCCCACCAGTATGCACGACCACAGCCAGCTGCAAGACAGCTTCTTAATGAAAGGCACATTGTGGTGTTCAAGCCTGGGAGACCAAAGTAATCTGTGATTGGGTCCTGGCTGCAGCATCACGGCTTGTGCGACCTTAAACAGAACATTTCAATATCACTTAAGTGCTCAGTGGATTAGCATCTCTCTTGGTCATGACTCCACTGTAGACCTGTAAAATGTAGCAGGTCATTTAAAAGCAGCTCCCCTCTGCTTTGCACATGTTAGAGATGTGCTTCGTGAGCACTGAATGAACTGCACAGCATGCCCTTTCACTAAGGAGGCTGAGAGAGAGACTTTTCTCAGGCTTAACCATTACTAGATTCTAAGGTCTCATATTTCAAATTCATTATTGTCCCTGGTTGCTGTTTTATTTTTGCCACCTGATAGTTTGATACAATCTGGAGATTTTGCAAGGCACGATGGGGATGAACTGAGAAGAGTCTCAGCACTCAAGGAACATGGGGCTCGGGATGAGAACTAGAACCCAGCAGTGCAGGTTTGAGAAGGCATCCTCACTTGTCCATCTGAGCATCCCACAGAGCACCCAAGACGAATGTGTGCAGACAAACACTGCTCCCTACAGACTCCGCCTCCCCTCCTTCCCGTCACAGCCATGGGCTCAGTGGGTGGGATGACAGCCTGTCTTGACATTGAGTCATGATCTCCTAATGTCTACCTGGCCACACACCTGCACTCTAGCTGGTTACTCCGCACATGGCCATCTCCGGCCACTTTCCCATTATACGTGACCAAATGCTTGGTTAGAGGAGACACTTTAAGACACGGCTCTGACAAGCTAAGGATGACAAGCTAAGGATGTGCCCTTCTCTCACATGTTTGCCATCTGTTGCTATGTTGGAGGTGTGATGCAGGTGCTGGAGCAGCCATCTTGGTCCCTGTCATGGAGCCATGCCTTGTGGGAGCTCAGCAACAACACAGAAAGAACCCACATCCCTGACACCAAGAGACAATACATGCGAGGAGAATGGAGTTGGGCTTTTGCCTCACATTGTGTTCTCTGTCTTGTGTTGCTGAACACATGAGATCAACAGTTCAGACAGGAAACAGGGTTATTTGGCATCACACCTCTGGAGGTTTTTGCCCATCATCACTTGTCCTGAGCAGGGCTGAAGCATAAATCGAGGCTAAGGAACAGAGAACACCTAGAATTACCCTACCCCTTGCAGGACTTGTGTCCAAGACTCCAGGCCTTCCCCTGGCCCTGATTTGATAGAGGTCCCATCACCTCCCAGTTGCATCAAGTGGGAACAAGTTCTTAATACATGGATCTTTGTGGTGTGTGTGGGGGGGGGTAAGCTGGTAATTGCCAAATTACAGGGTTTACAATGACTTGAATATGCGCTTCCGGGTTTGTCTACGGGTGTTTTCAAAAAGGGTTAACTGAAGTGGGAAGAGTGTGGTTCACACCCACAACTCCTGACCCTGCATTGAATTGAAAGAGGGAAAGTGAGGTGAACACCAGCTTCCCCATCTCTGCTCCCGACTGCCAGCACAATGTGCCCACCAACTCCCTCTCCTGCCACCACCATAGGGACCATATCCTAGGACTGTAGAGCAAAATAACCGACCTTCCTGGTCACGTATTTTATCACAAGAGAAAAACAGTTAACACAGGGTCACTTGATGTTTGACCAATAGCACACACAGAACTCTGCTTGAAATTGAAGTTGTACCTAAATGTAATAAACACTTTACAACCCTAAGAAGACACGAGGGTAAATCTTCATGATTGGGTAAAGAGTCTTAAATATTACATCAAATAAACAAAGAACAAAGTAAAATAATTAGTGTGCTTTCATGAGAATGTCACATGATAGTTAAAAGATGGCATCTACAAGGCAAAAGAACAGTTTTCAGAATGGAAGGAAATCTTTGAAAATCATACTTGACAAGGGATTTGTGTCAACAGTATATAAATAACTTTCAGCTCAGTAGTAGGAAATCCAATTTTATAGTGGGCAAAAGATCTGAATATCCACTTTTCAAAAAATATCTACAAATGACCAGTAAGCTCTGGAAAAAGCCTATCATGATTATCTAGAAAGCACACATCAGGACAGGCAGAGTCAAAAGGGCGGGTGTCGGAACTGTGGAGAAGGTGGAAA
>NW_026587448.1:24129-25443 GCF_907164565.1 Psammomys obesus | reverse complement strand
TAGTAGCTGTGGTCTATGTTAGGCAGGGGGGGATCTCCTCTTACCCATAGAATTTCTCAAGACAGCTGACCCACTGCTGGGTTTCTTGTTATAAATTTAGTGTGCTGCTGCTCACTAAATTTCCATGTGCAGTCCTCTTGAAGAAACTGCTGATTCCCTAGCTGTGGGGTTTTCTCCCAACAGGGAAACTCAGTCTGTTATCCTGGGGCGCACAGTTCTGTCCGGGAAAGTGGGAGGTGCACTCAGCAAGTCTCTGGGCAGAGGCTGAGTGCTCCGCTCTGGACCAGGAGAATGTGCACCTAGGTTGAGTTGGCGCCTGGGGGCACAACTCTGGTCTGGAGGCTGGGTGCCTCACTCTGGACCAGAAGCTGTGTGTCTCTGTCTGGGATGGCGGCTGCAGGCACTGCTCGTGTCCAGACTCTGTGGGTGCAGCCCTCTTGAAGGACCAGGGCTTCCCACAGTTTTGTCAGTCTAGCTAGGGATAACTAGTTGATCCTTGGCACAGTATCTGAGGGCTGCTGTAATGGCTCTCTGGCTTTTGTAGGTCTGAGGATGTAGCTGTGTGTCTCAGTGCCCTAGGGGAAGTCAATAATGGCGGCAGAGCACAGCGCTCCTGCCTGCACTAGAGTCTGCATGAGTCCAGGAAGTGTTTTGGTGCTGGGTGTCCTAAGGGTTAGAGCTGCTGAACCCCTCTGCTGGGGGTTTCCTCCTGCCAGAGACATGCAGTCTGGTGCCCTGGTGCCCTGGTGCCCTGGTGCCCACAGTTCTATCTGACAAGGCGAATCAGGAGCTTAGGCAGGGCTCCGTGCAGGCGCCTGTGTCCCGGCTCTGAGTCCGGGCTGGCTCTTGGGGCACCCACGGAACCCGAGTTTTTTCCAGGGGATGTCTGGGTAACCTGAGGTCGGTCCCAATTGTTTCCTGCTCCGTGGGGTTATCTCTCAACTAGAAAATCCAGTCTATGATGTTGTGGGCCCACAGTTCAGTCTGGGACCGTGACCAGATCGCGCTGGCGTGTAGCTCTGGGCTGGCAACCAAGCGCCTGGCGGAACCGGGATCTCTTCTGCGGTTTAGCCAGGTGAGTTAAAGCTGATTGAATCTCCCACCGTGGGGTATCCTCTCACCTGTGAAACACAATCACTTGTGTTTTATGGCCGCAAGTTCTGATTGCTGGTCACTGTGCCAATCCTGCTGTGCTGCTCCTCAGAATGAGAGTCCTCCCGGCGCCGCCATCTTGCCCCGCCGATAAATATCATGTGTATACCTTTTATGTGTGTGTGTGTGTGTGTGTGTGTGTGTGTGTGTGTGTGTGTGTGT
>NW_026587448.1:0-24119 GCF_907164565.1 Psammomys obesus | reverse complement strand
TGTGTGTGTGTGTGTGTGTGTGTGTGTGTGTGTGTGTGTGTGTGTGTTTCTGTCCTGCTGGCTCTCTGTTGTCTGTCTATGGATGTGAGCCAAAATGTGTCTGTGTGTAAAAGTTTCATATATATATATATATATATATATATATATATATATATTGCTGTTGTTGTGTGTCTGTTTGTCTGTCTATCTTTGTATATTGTGAGTATTTGTCTTTGTGTCAATGTCTCCCTGGTAGGTCTGTGTATTTCTCTATGTCTCCCAGTGTGTATTTGTCTGTGCATAACTCTGTATGTGTTCTATGTGTTTTTGTACTCAGATGTCTGTTTGGGTTGCATGTGTCTGTATGTGTGTGTCTACATGTTCATGTGTGGCTAGGGAGGTATGCTGATATGTCTCTGCATAAATGTATGCCTATATTATTTGGGAATCTCTGTATGGATGTGACTTTCTCTGTGTCCACATATCTGTCTGTTTGTGTGTGTTGCACATGTATGTTTGCTGTCTACATGAATGTCTATGATTGAGTTTGTTAGTTTCCTTTCAGAGAACTAAAATTCTGCAAACATTAGAATGAATTAATGTATCATTTTGCTTTCATTGAGATTTTCTCCCAGGATACCTTCAATAAAACTGTCTTTCAAATAGAAACAGAATACATTTTCTCACACTAAGGAAGAACATATAGACTACAGAATGGTGCCTGTCTTTTAGAGGTACTTCCTCCTGAGAAAGACCCACTGCACTAGTCCTATTAGAGACAAAGTGAATATGAACCAAATAGGAAAACAGCAGAAAGAGTATGACATCTTCCACATTAGGATTTTCCAACATGGCTGTGGACTTACTGTGAAATAGTAAGGTTAGACCATATTTTTCACATGGTCCACAGTTCCAGTTGTCTCATGACTTGATAGAGGGGACCACAGGAAGTAGACAGGTGGGCCTTAAATAACTGTACTGAATTCTATCACATAGCAGTAAATGATGTGTGTTTAGTGGCTCCATTTATGCTTTCTTCTAACTTAATAAAATGAGATAAATTGTTACATAAGTAACCTACTTCTAGCTTCCTATATTTATGTTACTTATTTTATTTTTGGATGTGACATTTTTATTTCTTTGCAGATTTTAAACGTGTAACACATACAGGATATTTAATTGTCTCAGAACCTGTTTTATTTTTTAGTAAGAATTTAAAACTATTTTTGATCACTCATTGATATCATTTCCTGGAAAATCCAATGGGCAGTTTAGTCTTCATGTGGGTTCCTGGAGAGTGTGTTTTGGGAGCTATTTCTAACATGGACTTTGTTGCCTGCGTATGGATCACTTCCTCCAGGAGCACTGCCTTGCTTGGCCACATGGACTAGAATGTGCTCAGTAAGATTGTTGCTTGATGTTCTGGGTAGGGTTGATATGGGGGAAGGAGCACTCCCATTTTCTGGGGTGAAATCGAGAGTGTACAGTGGAAGAAGAGAGAGGAGGGACTCAGAAGAGAGGAGGGAGTGGCATCCTTGAGATGTAAACAAAATAAGCTGAAATAAATTTTAAAAATATCTCACCAATAGAAAACTAAAAGATGAAGACAGGTGAAAAAGCTTGAAGATTATGCATAAGTATTAGAAAATCAAAATATGACAAAGATAAAACAGTACAGAAGATTTTAAAACATAGGAGACGAAGAGGTTATGATTAAAAGATCAAATTTACAAACCATGGGCACAAGAAGAGAAGGACACACTCAACTTATCAACACTATATCCAGCAAAACGTAGTTGTAGTTTTTCAGTGAAATGTGTTACCCTATAGATAAAATAGTCACTTAAATACCAAACACTCAACATCAGAAAAGAAAGACCCATTGATAAATTTAACTTTAAAATTATTTTGTAAGAAAGATATAAATTTGGAGTCTGCAGGACAGAAGACTGTGTTATAGAAAGGCCCAATCTGTATAACAGCAGATTCCACTATGGACATCCTTAAAGGAGGAGAGTAATAGTGATATATTTCAAACTTTTAGAGACATCACTGCCAACCACAGTAATTATATAAACCAGCAACGTATTGGTCATAATAGAAGGATACAGAATAAAGTTCAATAATGAGCATAAGTACAGGAATTCATAACCACTGAAAGAGCACTATGAAGGATTAGGATACTCTTCAAAAGATGAACAAAAGATATCACAGGAACATACAGATAGCACTAAAGTCCAGAGAAAAACAGCTATTAGAAAAGAGGAACACTCCTCCATTGCTGATTCGTATAACCACTGTACAACCACTTTGGAAATCAATCTGGAGCTTCCTCAAAAAATTAGGAATAGTGCTACCTCAAGATCCAGCTATACCACACTTAGGCATATACCCAAAAGAGGGCCCACCATTCCATAAGGACAGTTGCTCAGCCATGTTTGTAGCAGCTTTATTCATAATAGCAAGAAGCTAGAAACAACCTAGATGTGGCTCAACTGAAGAATGGATACAGAAATTATGGTATATTTACACTAATGGAATACTACTCAGCAATTAAAAACAAGGAAATCATGAAATTGGCAGGCAAATAGATAGAACTGAAAAGATCATCCTGAGTGAGGTAACCCAGAGCCAGAAAGACACATATGCTATATACTCACTTATGAGTGGATTAGCCATATAATATAGGACAATCATGCCAAAATCTATAGCCCTAAAGAAGCTAAACAACAAGTAGGACCCTAAGGAAGAATCTTAACAAGAACTAACAAGATAGACATCAGAAGTGGGAAAGGACAAGGAACAGGACAGGAACCTTCCACAGAGGACCTCTGAAAGACTCTACCCACCAGAGTATCAAAGGAGATACTGAGACTCATAGCCAAACTTTGGGTAGAATGCCAGAATCCTTATGGAAGAAGAGGATGATAGAAAGACCTAGAGGGGTCAGGAACTCAAAAGGGACAACAGCAGAGCCAAAATACGTGGGCTCAGGGGGACCTGCAAAGACTGATACTCCAACTAAGGACCAGGCATAGAGAAGACCTAGACCCTCTGTTCAAAAGAAGCCCATTGGCTACTCAGCTTCCAGGTGGATTCCCTTGTAAAGGGAAAAGGGCTGTCTCTGACATGAACTCAGTCGCTGGCTATTTGATCACTCCCCACACTGGGGAGTGTAGCCTTGCCAGGCCATCAAGAAAGACGATGCAGCCAGCCCTGATGAGATCTGATAAGCCAGAGTCAGATAGAAGATAAGGAGGTCCTTCCCTATGAGGTGACTAGAGAAAGAGCATAGGTGGAGAAGAGGGAGGGTTGATGGGACTGGAAGGAGACAAGTGAGAGGGATGCAGCAGAGATACAAAGTGAATAAATTGTAATAAATAAATATATAAATAAAATTAAATTAAAAAAACAGAAGTATCATATATTGCAGTAGCAACAAATAGCCAATATTTCCCAAATAATTTTCAATAATAATTTAATGCTAATGATCACATTCTGTAATAAAAATCCACATACAACAAGAATGTTTTAATAAAACAAAAGAAAAAAAAACATTCCTTTGTTACATCCATGGGGAAAAATGTTTATAAACCTGCACAGAATCTTTTAATAAAAATGGAGGAGGAGAAACTATGTAATGAAGTTGATTCAAAATAAAATAAAGAAAATGAAAGAACAACCACTTTGACAGACTAGGATGGAATAGTTTTTGAGTAAAAGTGGTCTAATAGGATACAAGGGATTATTTCAATCTCCTTGTATCTGTTGAGGCTTGCTTTGTGACCAACTATGTGGTCTATTTTGGAGAAGGTTCCATGAGGTGCTGAGAAGAAGGTAAATTCTTTTGTGTTTGGGTGTAAGGTTCTGTAGATGTCTGTTAGGTCCATTTGATTCAGGACCTCTGTTAGAGTTATTGTTTCTTTGTTTAATTTCTGTTTTGTTGACCTGTCCTTGTTGAGAGTAGGGTGTTGAAGTCTCCCACTATTACAGTGTGGGGATCTATGTTTCGTTTAAGTTTTATCAGTGTTTCTTTTACAAATGTGGGTACCCTTTTATTTGGGACATAGATGTTCAGGATTGTGATATCTTTCTGGTGGAATTTTTTCTTGATGAGTATGACATGTCCTTCCCCATATCTTTTGATTAATTTTGGTTGAAAGTTTATTTTATCAGATATTAAAATGGCTACTCCTGCTTGCTTTTTGGGTCCATTTGCTTGGAAAACTGTCTTCCAGACCTTTACCCTCAGGTAATGTCTATCTTTGTGTCTTAGGTATGTTTCTTGTATGCAACAGATTGTTGGGTCTTCTTTATACATCCATTCTGTTAGTCTGTGTCTTTTTATTGGAGAATTGAGTCCATTGATATTGAAAGAGATTAATGACCAGTGGCTATTAGATCCTTTGATTTTGATTTTGGCTATGGTAGTATGTTTGTGTGCTTGGCTACTTTTTGTTTTGCTGTACTGAGGTTAATTATTCCCTGTATTTTCTTGAAAGTAGTTAGTTTTCTTGGGTTGTACTTTTCCTTCTAGTATCTTCTATAATGCTGGATTTGTGTGTAGGTACTATTAAAAATTGTTTTTGTTGTTCAATATCTCATTTTCGCCATCTATGAGGACTGAGAGTTTTACTGGGTATAGTAGCCTGGGCTGACATCTGTGGACTGTTAGTGTCTGCATATCTGTGCAGGCCCATCTGGCTTTCATAGTCTCTGTTGAGAAGTCAGGTGTGATTCTGATGGGTTTGCCATTATATGTTACTTGGCCTTTTCCCCTTGCAGCTTTTAGTGCTTTCTTCTTTGTTTTGTATACTTACTGTTTTTATTATTATTTGGTGGGAGGATTTTCTTTTCTGGTCTAATTTATTAGGTGTTCTGTATGCCTCTTGTATGCTTATTGGCCTCTCCTTTAAGTTGGGGACATTTTCTTCTATCATTTCGTTGAAAATATTTTCTGAGCCTGGGAGGAGGGAATCTTCTTTTTCCTCTATTCCTATTATTCTTAGGTTTTGTCTTTTCATGTTGTCTTGGATTTCTAGGATGTTTTTGTCAAGAATTTTTTTAGATTTATTATTTTCATTGACAGATACATCCATTTCTTCCATTGCATCTTCCACGCCTGGATCCTTTCTTCCATCTCTTGTAGTCTGTTGGGTATGCATACCTCTGTAGTTCCTGTTTTCTTTCCTAAGGTCTCCCTCTCCATGATTTCCTCCGTTTGTATTTTCTTTAATTTTTTTCCAATTCAATCTTCTAATCTTGAACTGTTTTGTTGTTTTCCTTCACCTGTCTGGTGGTATTTTCCTGTTTTTCCTTTAATTCCTGCGCCTGTTTGTTTGAACATTCCTGTTCCTTTTATTTCTTTCAGTAATTTAATCATTTCCTCTCTGAAAGCCACAAACTGTTTGGCTGTATCTTCCTGTATTTTTTTACTGATGGCCATAATCTGTTCTACTATATCTTCCTCTAATTCTTTATACATTTTTTAACTTTTATTAATTACACTTTATTCATTTTTTATCCCCTCATAAGCCCCTCCCTCCTCCCCTCCCAATCCCACCCTCCCCCCCTTTCTGCATGCATGCCCCTCCCCAAGTCCACTGATAGGGGAGGTCCTCCTCTCCTTCTTTCTGATCTTAGTCTATCAGTTCTCATCAGAAGTGGCTGCATTGTCAGGGTTCTAGGTTATCTCCATGGATAGTCCTTGGTTGGAGTATGAGTCTCTGGGAAGTTCCCTGTGTTCAAATTTTCTTGTTCTGTTGCTCTCCTTGTGGAGTTCCTGTCCTCTCCAGCTCTTACTATTTCCCACTTCTTACATAAAATTCCATTCACTCTGCCCGCCAGTTGGCCATCAGGCTCAGCATCTGCTTTGACAGTCTGCACGGCCAGAGGCTTTCAGGGGCCCTCTGTGGCAGGTTCTGAAGTTGTTTCCTGTTTTCTTCTTCTGGCTTTCAGAGGCCCTCTGTAGCAGGTTCCTAGGTTGTTTCCTGTTTTCTTTTTCTTCTGATGTCCATCCTCTTTGCATTTCAGGATGGTGATTGAGTATTTTTAGTTAGGGTCCTCTCTTTTGCTTAGTTTGTTTAGATGTACAGATTTTAGTGGGTTTATTCTATGTTGTATGTTTATATGAGTGAGTAAATACCGTGTCTTTTTGCTTCTGGGACAACTCACTCAGGATGATCCTTTCCAGGTCCCACCATTTACCTGCAAATTTTATGATTTCCTTATTTTTCATTGCTGAGTAATACTGCATTGTATAGATGTACCACAGTTTCTGCATCCATTCTTCAGTTGAGTCTGTGTGAACCCAGAAAGTCTTTTGGTGCTGGGTGTCCTGAGCATTAGACCTGATGATCCCCCCTGCTGGGGGTTTTCTCCTGCTAGAGACACCCAGTCTTTGCTTTGGGGACCGCTGTTCTGTCTGGGGTGGCGAGTAGAACCCACAGGCACAGACGCCCGCTTGTGGCTCCGCCTTTCTGGCCTTTGGGAGCCTGGGCATCTGCCTAAACTGGATAATTTTCCCAACACCTTTTCGGGGTGGGAGTGTCGGCTGAGTGCTCTGAGATCAGACCAGCCGTTTCCCTCCCTGTGGGTTTGCAACTGACAGTGAGACTCAGTCTGTGGTGCCCTGGTTCTAGCTGAGGCAGCGAATCAGGTGCACAGGCAGGGCTCTGTGCAGGCACCTGGGTCCCCAGCTCTGGCTCCGGGCTGGCTCCTGGGGCACCCGCGGAACCCGAGTCTTTTCCAGGGGATGTCTGGGTGACCTAAGGTCGGTCTCAATCATTTCCTGCTTCGTGGGGTTATCTCTCAACTGGAAAATCCAGTCTGTGATGTTCTGGGCCCACAGTTCAGTCTGAGGCAGTGACCATATCACGCTGGCGTGTAGCTCTGGGCTGGCAACCAAGCGCCTGGCGGAACCAGGATCTCTTCTGCGGTTTAACCGCGTGAGTTAAAGCTGATTGAATCCCCCACCGTGGGGTATCCTCTCACCTGTGAAACACAATCACTTGTGTTTTATGGCCGCGAGTTCTGATTGCTGGTCACTGTGCCAATCCTGCTGTTCTGCTCCTCAGAATGAGAGTCCTTCTGGCTCCGCCATCTTGCCCCCAACAAACCTTGTTGATACATTTTATTTGCTACATCCGTTAACCTCTTCATAAGCATTGATTTAAGGTCATCTTCTTGAATTTCACTTATCTTAGGGTGTCTAGAGCTACTTGCCCATGGATGACTGGGTTCTGGGGATGCCATATTGCTTTGCCTTTGTTGGTTGTGCTTTGACACTGGCCTCTACCCATATGGCTGTCTCAGGAGTTGCCTGTTAATTTCTGGTGCCTACTGGGTCCTGGGGTGGGGAGAATCCCCTTGTCAGGGTTCTGAAGGAGATCTCCTCAGCTTTTTGTGTATGGTCAACTGAATGGTGGTGCTTCTCAGGAATTGTCACAGTTCACCTCAGGCATATGGACCTGTGTGGTAACTGTGGTGTTCAGGAAGGCTCTCCTCTCATCAAGAGAAATCCTGGAGATGGCTGCCCTGCTGCTGGGTTTCTTGCTCTGAATATAGTGAGCTGCAGCCGCTGCTCTTAAGGTGTATTTGTTGGGTGCAGCCCTCTTGAAGAACCAGGGAGTCCCGTAGTTTCATCAATTTAGCTAGGGATAACTGGTCGGACCTTGGAGGAGTACTTGAGGGCTGCTCTAATGGCTCTCAGGCTTTTGTAGGTCTGAGGTTGCAGCTGTGTGTCCTTGTGCCCTATTGGTAATCAATAGCAGGTGAACAAGGCACTCATGCCTGCAGTAAAAGGCTAGATCCTAGAGCATGTGTGAACCCAGAAAGTCTTCTGGATCTACATATCCTGAGCATTAGACCTGATGATCCCCACCACTGTTGGGTTTCCTCCTGACAGGGACACGCAGACTGTGCTTTGGGGACCAAAGTTCTGTCTGGGATGGCCCGTAGAACAGGCAGGCACACGCATGCATGGCTCCACCTTGCTGTCGATTGGGTGCCTGAGCATCTTCCAACACTCGGTAACTTTGCCTGAGAGCTTTTAGGGGGTGGGGGTGTCAGCTGAATGCTCTGAGGTCATACCTGCTCTTCCCCTCACTGTGGGATTGCACCTGACCTAGAAACTCAGTCTCTGGTGCCCTGGGGCCCACAGTTCTTTCAGTAGCAGTGAGTCAGGTGCACAGGCAGGACTCTGTGCTGGCACCTTTGTGCCCACCTCTGGGCTGGCTGCTGGGCACTTGTTGTACCCCTCGTCTTTTCCAGGGATTGTCTGGGTGACCTAAGATCAGTTCCAATCGTTTCCTGCACTGTGGGGTTTTCTCTTGACAGGAAATCTCAGTCACTGGTGTTGTGGGGCCCACAGTTCAGTCTGGGACAGTGATCAGAGCACCTCAGCTTGTGGCTCTGGGCTGTCGACCAAGTGCCTGGTGGAACAGGGACCTCTTCCGAGGTTAGGTCATTGAGTTGAAACTGACTGAATCCCACACTGTGGGGTATCCTCTCACCTGGGAAACACAGTCACTGGTGTTTTAGGATCGACAGTTCTGTCTGCTGGTCACTATGCAGATACTACTGTGCTGCTGGTCAGAAAGAGTATCCTCCTGGGGCTGCCATCTTGGATCTAACATAAAATTATTTTGTAACAAGTAAAATTGGAGTCTGCCGGACAGAAGACCTTGTCATAGAAAGGCCCAATCTGTATAACAGATTCCACTATGGACTTTCTTAAAAAAGTAGAGTAACAGTGTTATATTTCAAACCTTTAGAGACATCACTGCCAACCACAGTAATGATACCCAGCAACGTTATTGGTCATAATATAAGGATACAGAATAAAGTTCAATAATGAGCAGAAGTACAGGAATTCATAACCACTGAAAGAGCACTATGAAGGATGCTAGAGGAGTCTCTTCACAAGATGAACAAAAGATATCATACGAACATACAGATACCACTAAAGTCCAGAGAAAAACAACTATTAGAAAAGTATCAAATACTGCAATAACAACAAATACATAATATTTACCAAATAATTTTCAATAAAAATATGTAGGTTTTGATGTGTGATTTAAGCTTTAGTAATGTTTCTTTTCCAAATGTGGGTGCCATTGCATTTAGGTCATAGATGTTCAAAATTGGATTTTTTCTTGAAAAGCATGAAGTGCTGTTCTCCAGCTCTTTTGATTAATTATGGTTGAAATTCTATTTCATTAGATATTAGAATGGGCACTCCTGCTTTCTTCTTGGGTCCTTTTGCTTGGAATACTGTTTCTAGCTCTTTTCTTTGAGATAATGTCTTTTTTTTTTCTGAGATCTGTTTCTTCTGTGCAGCAGAGTGGTGGATCCTGTTTTCCCATTCTGTTAGTTTGTGTCTTTTCATTGGGCAATTGAGTCTATTGATGTTAATTCATGTTATTTTGATGTTGGGATGTGTGTGTGTGTGTGTGTGTGTGTGTGTGTTGTTTGTGTGTTTGTGTGCTTCCTTTCCTTTTTTTTCTGGCGTGGCGCTGTTTATTTCCTGTGTTTCCATCGATCTAGTAAACCTCCTTGGATTGGAGTTTTCCTTCTAGTACTTTCTGTATGGCTGGATTTGTGTCTAGATGTTCCAATTTACTTTTGTTTTGAAATATCTTGTTTTCTTTTTAATTTTTATTTTGTTTTTATTAATTACAGTTAAATCACTTTGTATCCCAGCTATAGCCCTCTCACCCAACCCCTCCCAATCCCAACCTCCCTCACTCTACTTCTCCTATGCCCCTACCCCAGTCCAATGATAGGGGAGGTCCTCTTCTCCTTCCCTCTGACCCTAATCTATCATTTTCTCATCAGGACTGGCTTCATTGTCTTTCTCTGTGGACTGGTAAGGCTGCTCCCCCCTCAGGTGGAGGTGATCAAAGAGCCAGACCATGAGTTCATGTCAGACATGGGCCCTTCTTGAACACTGGGCTACCATGAGCTACATCTGTGCAGGGGTATAGTAAAGGCAATATACAGCAAGCCTATATCCAACATCAAACTAAATGTAGAGAAACTTAAATCAATCACACTTAAATCAGGACAAGACAAGGCTGCCATGCTCTCCATACCTCTTTAACATAGTACTTGAAGTCCTTGCTAGAGCAATAAGACAATTAAAGGATATCAAGCAGTTCAGAAAAGGAAGAGGTCAAAGGATGACTACTCGAAAATGATATGATAGTATACATGAGTGACCCAAAAATTCTACCAAGGAACTCCTACAGCTCAAAAACACCTTCAGCAAATTGGCTGAACACAAAAGCAACTAAAAAAAAATCAGTAGCCCTCCTGTATACAAAAGACAAGATGGCTGAGAAGAAATTAGAGAAACAACACCCTTCACAATAGCCACAAAGGACATAGAGTACCTTGGTGTGACTCTAACCAAGCAAGTCAAACACTTGTATAAAAAAAACTTTCAGTCTCTGAAGAAAGAAATAGAAAATATCAGAAGATGGAAAAGATCTCCCATGCTCATAGTTTGGCAGGATTAAGATACTAAAAATGGCCACCTTATCAAAAGCAATCTACAGATTCAATGCAATTGAATGCAGCCGCCAGGTTAAGAAGTCCAGCTAGAGCTGGAGACTGGGATGTTGGTCCAGATGCCTTCTGGGAAGTCCTGGGGGCCCTCCACTGTGCTCTCCAGGCCTGGGGGGCCCAGCGCCTGCTGTGCCTAGTTTGTAAGGCAGGTCCGCTGGTCTTTGATGGGTATATAGCATATTATCTGGCACTGAGGGTTTGGGCAGGCCATACAGTCAGTGGCTGAGAGACCCTGCAGAGTAATTATGGCCACTAGCAGACCTGGGACCATGGGAGGACGGTGCTGTGGATCTGGGACTCTAAGACAGGAACTAAGGGGCTAGGAGCCCTGCCTCGGCTGCCCCAGACCCCAGGCAGTGAGCTCTGAGCTGAAAATCTCTGTGAGCTGGCTGTGCTGAGGAGGAAGGTTGTCCTAGAAGGGGGAGTGCCGGGAGATCAAAGGATCATTTCTGTCCTTCCCCAAACAAATCCACAGGTGACCTGAGACCAAAGTTCTTACCTTGTGCAATGTTCCCTGTCATTTAGAAAGACTCACCGTCATTTCCCTGGCTTCAGAAGTCCTTCCATTCATGAACTCAGGCATTCAGCTCCTCTGCCACTCAGAAATTGTGTGTTCTAGTTGCCATCTTGGCTCTGCCCCCCATACTTCCTTTTTAAAAGACCAATTTATTCATCTCATGCATATGAAAGCACAGAGGTCAGATTAGGTAATCTGAACCTCTAGAACTGTATTTGTGAATGTTTGTGGGCCTCTGTGGGGATGCAGGGAATAGAACACTAGATCTCTGTAACAACAGTCAATGCTTTTAATCACGCAGTGATTTCACATAGTGAATATTTCCTCATAATCTGTATTATAGTTTTAACTTTCCTTTTTGCAAATGATGCTAAAGTTCAAGATTAAGTTGCTTTAGATATCAAAAAAATTGAAACAACACTTAAGAGGAGTGTCACTCATCACAGGGAAAATGAGTAGCTAAATAATTACCAAATCAATTAATAAGAAAGGGGGAGTTGTAAAGGTTCCTAAAGGCTTCTAGTATAAGCTGAAACTAAAAGTTCCAGTGTGGTAAGCAGTATTCAGCTGATTATTTTAGCTAGTGCACGAGTATTTTATGCTCCATCCACACCTCTCATGAAACATTCTGAATGTAGGTAAGTCAGCACAGCACACAGACACTAGTCTGCCATGTTAATTTCAGCATTATTCAGAATATTGAAGATATGAAATGAACCTCGACACTTCTCAACAGATGAGTACGTAAATAAATCAGGACATCTAAAATTGGGTGATTTTACTTTCTTATGTACATTATCATTTTGGTATTTGTAATACAACCTTATAATTTTGAAAGTTTCATTAAATGTTATACACAGCGTGGTTTTAAACTAAATCATACAACTGATTATATGATACTTTAAACTTTGGCTTCTATGTAATCCATAAACGACTGAAATGCAAGACTAAATTAAACAAATGCAATTATTCTGTCCAGACTTCTCTTAGACCTATTTGAATTCAGAAGAAAAGCACATAGTGGTCTATATAAATAATGGAGTTGTCTTCAAGCTGGAAAAAATAAATTCTATCATTAGCAGGAACAGGAGGTCATCATGTTAAGCTAAATATCAGATTTGGGAAACTCAGAATTTTCACAGACTCTACATTCAACAGAGCATTTCTTGTGTCTGCGTATGTCTGTGTGTGAGAGACATACACACTTTTACACAAATAAAGTAGGACAAGCATTATTTGAGAATTGAAAGGGCCTTGAGGAAATGGGGATGGAGTACCATGTGAAGCAAATGGAAAACAGTATCATCAGTGCACGCTTACACTGGCAATGCAGATTCTAGAATGCAACCAAGAATAGATGACTAGGAAAACGACACGAGAAGAGTTTACACATCACACTCAGGTTGTCTCCAGGTTATTACTTGATTATAGAATATTCTGCACAAGCATTCTATGCAGCCATTTCTGGAATGTGAAACAGCAAAAAGCAATGTTGGAAAACAAAGAGGAAGTACAAGAAATGGGCCATCCCAAGGTATTGATGTGTGAGAACTGAGGTTCTAGGAGAGAGATCATGTGTTAGAACTAAATATTTAATGTAGTTTTTCATTAATAGTATATCTGTTTGTGGGGTGATGAGTCATATTTAATATTTGAAATGATGCACAAAGAACTGTAGTTCTCCATAGATCCTGTTGAACTTTTAAAAATCAAGATTTAACATGTAAATGAACTGTGTTCTGTGAGGAGCTGGATGATTTTGGATACATCAGGACTCAAAAATTCCTGGATTTCACCTTACTGTTAATTCTCCAGACACTGGAGACACAGGTTTTGTTTAGATGTTCTGTACTTTTGACTGGCATAGATACCCAACACAAGAGGCTGTCTCTCCATCAAATGGATTTGGTGATACAATGCTCAGCTTGAATTCATTAGCCCTTTTGTAAGTCCCTCCTGAAAAAAATAATTTATCTTTCATTGTGCATCATCTAAGAAAATGTAATGACATAGTTCCTAATGCTGTTCACATTAACAGATTTGTAAGATAGTTCTGAGACCAAATTGTCTCAAAATGGCTCTGCCTGGGGTCTCAATGTCACAAAATATGAATGATGTCATGGTGATATATTTATCACCTCATGTTTATCGCATGAACTGTGGATCTCAGATGATGAGCTCTAGGGAAGATAGAATCAAATTATCCTCCAGGAGTGAGGAAGGACCTTGGGGAAAAAAGGAACCATGAATGTGCAAGTAGCCTCTCCCTTGCACAGAAAAATAAAAGCAGGTAGGAAGACATGAGTGCCCATTTGATATGCTGATTTGCATGACACTTTTCAGTCCACATTTCCCAGGCTTACAGTAGGACAATGATGTTCACTTTGATTTTATTCTACTTGCTTCTGCATATTCCACTTCTCATGGCCAGTTTCATTCCTTCCAGCTGCTTTTGGAGAGTGAAGCAGAATGAAGGAAAGGATGGAGATTTAATGACAGTTTGTTCCTTTTACCTCAGGGCAGTACATTAGTCTGTGGAGAAAGAGTATTTCAGCAACATCCTGAATACACTGTAAGTGCTTTTGTATTTTCCATTTAAATACCATCATGAGTATATTACAAGCAGTCTTAATGAGGAATAGGACAATGCTCTGAGTCTTCTGTCCTGTTCTCCTACTGTGCACACCAAGGAACAACTCCAAAATCTTTTAGAGACTCAATGCTGTTCTACCACTTTAAATTGCTCCATAGAGTGTTTTGTTTTTCCATTAGTTAGCCTCACAATTACAGACCCAGAGGTTGAGAGAACACAGGGCTGTCTACCATGATCCACAGCCAACAGCTCTCCTGTTGACAGTTACCATAGCACAGTAGCCAGTGCTGTCTTATAAAAAGATTCCCCACACTAGTTCAATCAGAATCAACTAGAAAGGGTACAATTAAATAATCATAGAGGTGTGCTGTTTTTTTGTCCCTGTAGAATTCTTAATATATGTGCTGGGCCTGTAATGTTTGGGCCATGCCTAAGTACAGACAGCTTTCACATAGATGTTCAGTTACTCCCTGAAAGGCTCTGCATTTGGCCATTCATGTCTTCTGAACCTTCCTCAAGAATGAAAGTAGGAGATCTGTCCAATGTGAACTTCAAACATGTCCTTATACCTCCATCTTAACTTGTATGCATGCACAGCCACTGGCCTTTAAGTACTACAAAGCTCAGTTCTCCACTCTCTCTTTAGAGTAAAGAAGAAATGTTTGGACTGTAAATTTTGTTTGAAAAGTGAGGCTGTCACTAATAGTGGTGACTACTTACTTCCCTTGTCACTTGCCTAAGTGACTTTGTGACATTTATAGTTAACAATACTTGACAATAGGAATAGAGTTTCCTAGAAGCTCATCTCTGCCATTATTGGAGACTCGTGTGTCTTTTCTCTTTGTGACTAAGTTGTTTATTCTCTGACACTTATATCACTTATATTACCTCTTATGTTCCTCTTTCAGGAATTTTACAAACCGAAATTGCTTATTTTATCAATGTGGTTAGTGTACACATCTTGACTTTGTGGATTTCTGGTAGTTGATTTCCAGCACAGCACATTCATCCACTAGGTCATTCTTACAGCTCAAGAAATTTATGTTTCTTACACATACATAGTGTTTGAGTCACACAATATCTACTCTAATTCCTGTTGTATGTCACTGAAATATTCAAGGACAATATTGCTGTGTGATAATAACGCATATTGTAAATGTCCTATTTTTGTAGACAAAAACACCATAATGCATAATTTCTAAGTAGAAAATAGATTTTATTTAACTTTGAGTGAACCATTCAGAAGGAAGCAGCATGACTACTATTTATTGATCAGATGATATGAAAGGACTAGGAAGAGACAGGACTGATTATTGTTTCCATAACGAGAAAAAAAATGTTATGTTATAATCCAAGTGACTTAATCCCATTATGGTTAAAAAAAACATATCATAAAGATTTCCCTTGTGTTTTACAATTATACCCTTCTATTTTAAAAACATGCAATATTGGCACATACGAATGTCCCTGCAATTTTGAGAAGCTACTATTTCTCAACAGGGTGACAGTGTTCTTTTAGTGTAGTCGAAGGTAGTCAAAAGATATTTCCCTTTTTGTCTTGTTTTGTTTTTGTTTTTTTAATTTATTTATTTTTATTAATTATACTTTATTCACTTTGAATCCCATCTGTTGCGCCCTCTATTTTCCCCTCCCAATCCCACCCTCCTCCCTCTTCTTCACTCATGCCCCTTACCCAGTACACTGACAGGGGAGGTCCTCCTCCCCTTCCATCTGACCCTAGCTTATCAGGTCTCATCAGGACTGTCTGCATTGTCTTCCTCTGTGACCTGGTAAGGCTGCTCCCCTCTAGGAGGGAGGTGATCAAAGAACCAGCCACTGAGTTCATGTCAGAGACAGTCTCTGTTCCCCTTACTACGGAAACCCACTTGGATGCTGAGCTGCCATGGGCTATATCTGAGCAAGGGTTCTAGGTTATATCCATGTATGGTCCTTAGTTGGAGAGTCAGTCTTAGAAAAGACCCCTGTGCCAAGATATATTTGGTCCTTGTGTCGGTCCTGTCCTCTCCAGGTCTTACTAACCCCTTCTTTCATAGGATTCCCTGCACTCTGCCCAAGGTTTGGTTATGAGTCTCGCATCTGCTTTGATACAATGGTAGGTAGAGTCTTTCAGAGGCCCTCTGTGGTAGGCTCCTGTCCTGATTCTTATTTTCTCCTACATCCAATATCCATCCCATTTGTCTTTCTAAGTGAGGATTGATCATCTTACACCGGGTCGTCCTCCTTGTTCAGCTTCTTTAGGTGTACAGATCTTAGTATGCTTACCCTTCCTTATAGGTCTAATATCCACTTATAAGTAAGTATAAACCATGTATGTCATTCTGCTTCTGGTATACCTCACTCAGGATGATCTTTTCTAGATACCACCATTTGCCTACAAATTTCATGATTTTCTTGTTTTCAATTGCTGAGTAGTATTCCATTGTGTAAATTTACTACAGTTTCTGTATTCATTCCTCAACTGAGGGACATATGGGTTATTTCCGGATTCTGGCTATTACAAATAAAGCTGCTAAATAACCTGTGATTAATTTTTTTGGTATCATTGTGCACAAGTCAGTGGCATTTTTATTTACTAGCAACAACAATCAGAATTAAAATAATAAAATTTATGATAGTGCCAAGTACAAAACTGTTTTTTAATTATTTGATCATTCTATACATAAATATAATGAACATTAGCACTTTTGAACCTTAATAAGTTATCTCCTTTTTCTTATTTTTCCCACTTAACCTACTTTCATTGTGTGTGTGTGTGTGTGTGTGTGTGTGTGTGTGTGTGTGTGTGTGTCAGATCTGCTGTCTTTAGTCACACTTGCCTCAAAGTTATTTACTGGAGCATGATGACTTACAGTGGTTACACCACTGAAGAAAGTGGTATCCTTTCTTTCAGCAGAATTGAGTATCAACAGTCTTTCAGAAAGAAGAGGGGGCTCAAAAACCCTTCACCCTTTCATGAACAAATGTCGCCAGCTGCACTGGTTGCAGCCGTCCTTGTCAACCTTAGGCTCTTACCAGCTCTCTGCCCCCTGAGCCTCGGCTACCCAGTAAGGTGATAGATATGTTCTGTTTACTGCCAAGCACTGCACACTCACTCTTTCTCTGCACTTGGAGCAGTTGCTAGTCTGTACTTTTGACTTTCTGCAAAGACTTCCCTTCTGATAACCTTTCATTATCTCCTAACCAACATGCCCAAAAAGTGACTCCTTTATTTCTCTCATTTCCCCCAAACAGCACAATACAAACAAACCTCCCATATCACAAAGAGTGAAAATCACGCATGTTGATCTCTGCTCAATTTAGTTTCTCAAGTTTCTATTTTTTCTAGTCACCAAAGCTTCTTTTCTGCCTTTTTCTGGAGTGTGTGACCGATGACGTCTCTCCCCATTGAGGCCATTTCGTCCTGGGTTTATTTCTGTGTCTTCTATTCAATTCCATTGATCCACCATTTTGTTTCTATGCCAGTTCCTCACAGTTTTTATTACTATTACTCTATCATACAACTTGAGATCA
Source organism: Psammomys obesus (assembly GCF_907164565.1). Taxonomy (NCBI): domain Eukaryota; kingdom Metazoa; phylum Chordata; class Mammalia; order Rodentia; family Muridae; genus Psammomys; species Psammomys obesus. The sequence continues at coordinate 6,930 of NW_026587448.1, read as the reverse complement.
GGGAGGGAGATATGTCCAAATGATCTGTTGTTGCAGAGGATCGTTTTGGCAATTCTGAGGGTTTTTTTGTTTTTCCATATGTTGTTGAGAATTTTTCTTTCAAGGTTAGTAAAAAAATGTGTTAGTATTTTGATGGGAATTGCATTGAATCTGTAGATTGCTTTTGTCACGATGGCCATTTTCACTATGTTAAATGGCCATTTTCACTATGTTAATCCTACTAATCTATGATCAGGGGAGATCTTTCTATTGTCTGACATCTTCTTCAATTTCTTTCTTCAAAGACATAAAGTTTTTTTTTCAAACAGGTCTTTCATGTACTTGGTTAGAGTCACACCAAAGTACTTTATGTTATCAGTGGCTATTGTGAAGGGTGTTATTTCCCTAATTTCTTTCTCAGTCCCTTTGTCTTTCATATACAGGAGGGTTACGGATTTTTTTTTGAGTTATTTTTTTATCCAGACACTTTGCTGAAGGTGTTTATCAGCTTAAGGAGTTCTCTGGTGGAATTTTTAGGGTCACTCATGTATACTATCATATCAGTTGCAAATAGTGATACTTTGACTTCCTCCTTTCTGATTTGATCCCCTAGATCTCCTTTAGTTGTTTTCTTGCACTAGCTAGGACTTCAAGTATTATGTTGGTGTGTGGGTTTAATTCTGGGTCTTCTATTCAATTCCATTGATCCATCATTCTGTTTCTATGAAGGTACCGTGCAGTTTTAATTACTATTGTTCTGTAGTACAGCTTGAGATCAGGAATATTTAATAGAGGATAAACGTACTAAAATCTGTACACCTAACGAAGCTAAGCAAGAAGGAAGACCCAGGATAAAATGATCAATCCTCACTCAGAAAGGCAACCAAGGACCATGCATGGAGATAACCTAGAACACCTGTACAGATGTAGCCCATGGAAGCTCAGTAATCCAAGTGGGTTTCCTAGTAAGGAGAACAGGGACTGTCTCTGACATGAACTCAGTGGCTGGCTCTTTGATCACTTCCCCCTGATGGGGAAGCAGCCTTACCAGGCCACAGAGGAAGACAGTGCAGCCAGTCCTGATGGGAACTGATAGGCTAGGGTCAGATGGAAAGGGAAGAGGACCTTTCTTATCAGTGGCCTTCGAGAGGGGTATGGGAGGAGATGGAGGTGGAAGGATGGGATTGGGAGGGAATGAGGAAGGGGTCTACAACTGGGATACAAATTGTATAAACTTTAATTAATATAAAAATTAAAATAAAAAATAAAATTTATTGTAAAATGTCCTATTTTGTAGACAAAGATACCACAATGTACAATTTCTTTTTTTATTATTATTTAATTAATTAACCTAGATCACAATGCTAGTCAATAGTTACTCCATCCTAAACCTCCAAGCCCACATAGTTTCTTACCATTCAGATTTTACCCATCATGCTTGCTTTTAGTTATATCTTAGGTCCGATCCATCTCGCCACATGGTTCTAAGACATCTCTTCCAGATTCTCCTCCTCCCTCCCTTACTTCCTTCCTCTTCCTCCCACTCCGGACCAGGATGTCCCACCCTATCCTCTCCATTGCTCATCAATGTGGCTGGTTGTTTTAATTGACAATTTAGAGAACAAATGTTGGCACGTTTACACAAACTTGAGACAGGTGATGCTTAGAGTAAGCATCACAGTGCAATTTCTGGATTGAAGCCAGATAATGGGGGAGAGAAATCAGCATTTCTTTTTTTTTAACTTTTTTAAATTCTTTATTAATTATACTTTATTCACTTTGTATCCCCCCTGTGGTTCCCTCCCTCCCCCTGTCCCAATCCCTCCCTTCCTCCACCCTCTGCATGCATGCCCCTCGCCAAGTCCTCTGATAGGGGAGGTCTTTTTTCCTTCCTTCTGATCCTAGTCAATTAGGTCTCATCAGGAATGGCTACATTGTCTTCTTCTGTGGCCTGCTAATGCTGCTTCCCCCTCAGGGGAAGGTAATTAAAGAGCAGGCCAATCAGTTCATGTCAGAGGCAGTCCCTGTTCCTATTACAATGGAACCCACTTGGATACTGAACTGCCATGGGCTACATCTGTGCAGGGGTCTTAGGTTATCTCCATGTATGGTCTTTGGTTAGAGTATCAGTCTCAGGAAAGACCCCTGTACTCAGATTTTTTTGGTTCTGTTGCTCTCCTTGTAGAGTTCCTGTCCTCTCCAGATCTTACCGTTTCCCACTTCTTTCATAAGAGAGATGGCTCAGCCATTAAAGGCTAGGCTCACAACCATAAATATAAGAAATCAGCATTTCTAAATAGAAAATAAATTTCATTTAACTTTGAGTGAACCGTTCAAAGGAAGGATCAGGATTGATGTTTATTGGTCAGATGATATGAAAGGACTAGGAAGAGACAGGATTGGTTATTGTTTCCATAAGGAGAAACAAAAATGTTGTGTTATAGTCCAACTGAATTTTTCCCACTTTTGTTAAAAACAAAGATTTCCGTGTGTGTTTTACTCTTTATACCTTCTATTTTAAAAACATGCAATATTGGCACAAACAAATGTCCCTGCAATTTTGAGAACTTACTATTTCTCAGTAGGGTGCTGGTGTTCTGTTAGTATAGTTGAAGGTAGTCAAAAGATAAGAAAAAGTATTACTCAGATGTATCAAGCATACATCACATCCATTTGTGGAAATGCAATAGGTGAAGTAAATGGGGAAGCTTGTGAATACCCTTAATCTGTTCATGCACATCTGGAGAAGAAATATCATTGAGCATTTGACCAGACTAGTCTAGAGAAAAAACACATTCAAACCACAGGATCAGTTACATTCATATTGGATTAATGAGCATTGCTTATATCCATACACTAAGATCCATACAGAAATATATGTTTTCTAAATTAATATACTTGATTATTCATTTTACATCCTAATCATAGACCCTCCCTCCTCTCTTCTTAATCTTATCCTCCCTCCTTTTTCTTCATCCACCCTCTTCCATTACTCAAAGAAGGGGAGACACCTACCAACCCACTCCAGCTCATCAAGTCACATCAGGACTGAGCATGTCCTTTTTCCCTGTGGCCTAACAAAGAAGCCACACCAGGGGAAAGTGATCAAAAACAGGGAAGAGACTACAAGTCAGAGACAGCTAGTTCCCTTACTATGGAACCCACATGAACCCTGAGGTGCCCATGGGCTACAACTCTGTGGGGCATAGGCCCTTTCTATGCATGATCCTTCTTTGGTACTTCTGTTTCCTCAAGCCTCTCTGGGCTCTTTTGGTCTTCTTGTAGAGCTCCTGTCACATCTAGGTCATTCTATCCCCCTGCACAACTTTTCCACAAGACTGCCTACAATTTGACCAAGTTTGGCTGTGAGCCTCAGCATCTGTTTTGATCCACTGATGGATGGATCCTCAAAGGGAAAAGCTATGCTAAGCTCAGTGTGGACCAATCATTGCTTGTACATTCACTAAATCTCTGTACTCTCTTCATCCCTATACTTCTTGTAGGCAGGATAATTTTTGGATCAAAGGTTCTTGGGTGGGTTATTGCTCCCTCTACTAGGAGTCCTGCCTGGCTAGAAGGTATTCACTTCAGTCTCTGTATCCCCTTCAAAGAATCTCAGCTAGAGTCAAGTCCATGTTTTTCCAAAATCCTACCCTGTCTTACTTCTCCAGCCTGTTAGAGAGACATGACCCCACCCATGGTTTCTCTTCTCTCAGCAGGCCCTCTCTCCTCCCATCCCCACTCTCTCAATGTCTGATCTCTACACTCATATATCTCTGTATTCCCTCTCGTACATTGTTCCCTCTCCAGCATCTTCGGCAGACTACTCTATTTTCCTTTCTAAGTGAGATATGAAAATCCTCACTTGGTCTATCACATTTGTCCTTCTGAATGAGGATTGAGCATCTTCCCTAGGGTCTTCCTTGTTGTTTATCCTCTTTAGGACTATATATATATTAGTATTTTTATATTATATCATATGGCTATTAGCTATTAGTGGATATTATTCACTTATGAATGAGTATTTGCCATGTGTGTCTTACTTCTTCTGGGTTACTGCACTCAAGATGATCTTTTCTAGTTCCCACCATTTGCCTAAAAATTTTGTGATTTCCTTGTTTTTCCACTGTGTAAATGTACCACAATTTCTGTATCTATTTCTCTATTGAGAGACATCTAGGTTGTTTCCAGCTTCTGGCTATTACAAATAGAGCTGCTATAAACATGGTTGAGCAAATGCCCTTTCTGTGTAGTAGAGCATATTTTTGATATATGCCTAGGAATGGTATAGCTGGATTTTGAGGAAGCTCTATTCCTAATTGTCTGAGAAAGCACCAGATTGATTTCCAAGTGGTTGTACAAGTTTACATTCCCACCAGCAATGGAGGAGGGTTCCTCTTTCTCCACAACCTGTCCAGCAAGTGTTGAGCTTTTGATCTTTGCCATTCTGATGGGTGTAAAGTAGACTCTCAGGAACATTTTTATTTGCATTTTCTTGATGACTAAGGACTTAGAGGAAGAAGCAGGAGAGAGGGCTGGAATTGAAAGAGACAGCAGAAGGGGACACAGCCAGGATTCAAATGGAATAAATTGTAATAAATGATAGTATTTTAAAAACTTAAAAAAGAAATAGCAAAGCATTAAAATGTGCTAAAATTAAAAAAAAAAAAAAGAATCCTCACTTGGGTCCTACTTGATACTTATTTTCTCTAGGTCTGTGAAGTAAAGTATGTTTATCCTGTACTATATGGCTAAAATCCGCTAATGAGTGAGTACATACTATGTGTGTCTTTCTGTGTCTAGGTTACCTTGGGATTATCTACTTCCACTCATTTGCCTGTACATTTTATCATTTCCTTGTGATTAGAAGGTGAATCATATTTCATCGTGTAAATGTAACACAGTTTCATTATCAACTCTTTGGTTCAGGAAGGTCTACGCTGTTTCTGGATTGTGGCTATTATGAATAAGGCTACTATGAACATAATTGTGCACATGTTCTTGTAGTGTGGAAGAGCATCTTTTGGGTGTATGACCAGGAATGGTATAGCTGGGTCTTCAGGTAGAGCTTTTCCCAGTTTTCTCAGAAAATGACAGATGATTTCCAAAGTCGGACATACATCTTTTTAAAAATGCATCTCTGCTGTGTGATTTACTTGAAAATAAATCATTAAAAAGATTTTCTGCCTCCAAAGATAAATTACAAAGGAATCAATATGAGGGAATATGTTAAATATATTTCCCACAATTATAACGAATTGTTAGTACAGGAGCAAATGTCCCAGAAAAATTTCTTTGCCTTCATCAGTCATTCTTTCACTACTCCAACAAGTTCAGTTAATTTTTTTGGGCACTTTTGCAAATGTTTGTGTACATATATATTTATTTTTTATTTTAATAGTTATGGACGAATAGGTAGCCTAACTAGTCTCCCTCTCCAAGGTTGCTTTTAGTGGCTTCAAAAACAATCATTAGTTGTTTGTATAGCCTTTGCGCTAGACCTAAAATTGAAAGAGCTAAGTAATGTGGGAATCTTAGGATACAAAGTTTCCAATAAAATCTATATTGAATGACCCTTCGTACAGTATTTCTAACATCAAAATAAACTTGCTTCTTGAGTAAGCCATCTAGTTCTTCAAAATCTTCTTGTTGCTATTCAATCATTTTTTTCTTTTTCCTCTATGTGGCCCTTCAGTTCACAAACTTTTCTAAGCAGTGATTAAGTCATCTATTTTAATTCACCAGTAATGTAAGTAAATGCTAATCAAGACTTCTGATTAGAATGGGCTGAGCATTGCCTGAGGTACTGTAATACTGCCCTAAAACCAATAGGACAGTCAGTTGAGAGTTAACAAAAAGCTTCCTGTAGCCAGTTTACAGTTTTAAGTGCATAACAGCCACCCTCGAGGCTACCTTGGCCTGTACTTGGCCACAAGGTTCAGTTAATTTTATGAGAAAATAACATTATCTCAAAGGCTCACACATCAGTTTTAATAAGCTGAATACCTGTAAAATTAGTACGTGATCAGGTTTGCTGTTCGATCACAGCATATGGCCTTGTCTTTTACCTTCTGAGCAAGCACTCAGTAAACACAGAGGGAAAACCCTTTCTTTGTTTATGTAACATGAACTCTAATGAAATTTTTTAGCATTCTTACGTCATCCCGACCTCACTATAGAGGGCATTTGTTTTAAACTTTGGGCGAGGGGACCAATATTGTCAAGTACAGGATAATCATTGTATTGACTGCAAATGATCATGTGCTGATTTCTGAACCCTTTTACAGAACACCAGGTGAAAATCAACAGTTTGCTCTAGCCTTGAGTTTTTCAATGGATGAGGTCAACAGAAACCCTGATCTTTTACCAAATAAGTCTTTAGTATTTAATTTACCAGTTTGTATGGATATGCCACAATTATACAGTCTCGTTCCTTTTTCTGAACAAAATAATGATATTCTTCCTAATTATGCCTGTACCAAAGAGATCAAATGTAGAATATTGCTTACAGGACCAAATTGGGCAGCATCTGTCCTATATCAGACACTCATGTACCACTGCATAGCTCAGCAGGTGAGATTTTGTGGGGTGGAAATGATTGAAATTGTCTCCATTGGTATTATTAACTAGGTGTAAAGGAAAGACTGGCTTTAATGGTTTATGTCAATCTGTGTAGTTCACGGGTGTTATTCAGAGATTTGATAGGGTTCCTACATTTATATGTGTGAAATAGGAAAAAGGGAAGAAGTAAAAGCTAAGGGGGATTTCTAGAACACTTCTCAGGGGAAAAAAGGTGTTTACAATTTCTGAAGTGTGCATGCTTCCTCATGCTGCTACCTATATCCTAGGTTCTTCAGCTTACTTATGGGTCTTTCCATCCTATCCTGAATGATGCGGTACAATTTCCCTTTCTGCATCAAATGGCCCATGAGGATTCATCTCTTGTTCTGG
>NW_026587447.1:0-3813 GCF_907164565.1 Psammomys obesus | reverse complement strand
ATTCCCCTTCCCACACCCTCTCCCACCCAGTTCCCTCTCTTCATCCTCTTCCAATGTCTATCCTATTTCCCCTTCTGAGTGGCATTCAAGCATCCTCCCATGGGCCCTCCTTGTTATTTAGCTTCTTTGGGTCTGTGGTTATCCTGTACTATATGGCAAATATCTGCATATACGTGAGTCCATGCCATGTGCTTCTTTCTGTGTTCGGGTTACCTCACTCAGAATGATACTTTCTAGTTTCACACATTTGATTACAAATTTCTTGATTTCCTTGTTTTTAATTGCTGAGTAGTATTCCAATGTGTAAATGCACCACCTTTCTTTATCTATTCTTCCATTGAGGGACATCTGGGTTGTATCTACTTTTTGGCTATTACAAATAAAGCTGCTATAAGCACAGTTGAGCAAATATTGTTGTTGTATGATGGAGCATCTTTGGGTATATACCCAGGAGTGGTATCCTAGGGTCCTGAGGAAAAGAAAGCTATTCCTAATTTCTGAGAAAGCACCAGATTGATTTCCAAAGTGTCTGTATAAGTTTACACTCCCACCAGCAATGGAGGAGGGTTCCCCTTTCTCCACATCCTCTCTAGCATGTGTTGTCACCTGAGTTTTTGATCTTAGCCATTCTGATGGGTGTGAGATGGAATCTCAGAGTTGTTTTGATTTTCATTTCCCTGATGACTAAGGATGTTGGACATTTCCTTAAGTGCATACCTCTCCTCTGAGAGGTCCCCCCCAGCAGCAGAACAAAACAGATGCTGAGATCCCTGGCCAAACATTAGGCACAGCATAGGGAGCCCATAGAAGAGTGACAGGAAGGATAGAAGGAACAAGACAGGACAGGAACTCCACAAGAAGACCAACAGATTCAACTAACCTATGCCCATAGGGGCTCACAGAGACTAAAACACTAACCAAAGAGCATGCATGGTCTGGATCTAGACCTGAGACATGTATGTAACTGATGGGCAGCCTGCTCTTCATGAGGGTCCCCTAGCAAGTGGCGCAGGTGCTGTCTCTGACATGGGCTCTGTTGCCTGCTTCCCCTAGCTGGGTTGCCTTGTGTGGACTGTGTGGAAGAGGATGTGCTTAGTCCTGATGAGACTTGATGTGCTGAATTGGTTGATGCAGGGGGTGAGGGAGGGGGCTGTCCTTTTCTGAAAAGAAGAGAGGGAAGGGGGAAGAGGATGGGAGGGGGGACCTGAAGGAGAGGAGGATTGTGATATAAAGTGATTTAACAAATAAATGAATTTAAGAAAAAATACAACAGACAAGGATTTTAAAACATCATTAAAATATTAAAATAATGGAATATATTAAAACAACTCATCAGGTTTTTAATGTCTGGAAGACAGAATGGGAAGCCCCTCACTCTTGATGCTCTCATAGAATTTGTCAGGTCTGGGGGGTCAGGGTCACAGGTGCTGTGCACCCTTGCACAGGTTGGCGCTTGACGCTGCACAGGAGCGTGGTGAGAACAGAGCATCACTCACAGGGCAGACTTCCTCCTTTCTATTTGTCTCTGCCGCTGCCAGCCCCACAGGGATTTGTGGCCCGATGTCTGGGAAGGCACTTCCGGTTGTGGACTTCCTCTAAACAAACCAGTTTCTCTGAGGTGTTTTGGGGAAAGATGGATGGCAAACAGAGCATGGAGTCCTGCACTGGAGATGGGGAGTCCCGGGACCCGGGCTGTCTGCTTGCCTAAGCATTTTCAGATCCTGTCCTGCAGCATCCTGCCATGCGATGAGGAGGAAGCTGTGGAAACTGAGTGACCCCGGTAATGTGGGGCAGCCCCTGTCTGCTGCACACACCACGCAGCGTGAGTCAGTGTCAGAAACCAAGGATCTGCAGGCCACATGCCCAGACCCCTCGGGAAGGGCTGTCATCTACACGAGCCATGCCGTTCCTAATGACAGGACACCGGCTGTCTGTCCTGCTTCCTCCACAGCCTGAGCTGTCCTCCCACTTCTGCTGCTGTCCGTCACGTCTGCCTGCCAGCCAGGGTGTCCCAGGAAACCACGGCTTGTGCATGACAATTATGGACCCGCAGCAGCACAATCAATCTCAGCAAACAGAAGCTCCTGTGTAGCTGTCCCACAGCAACCCCTGATCACCACCTGAGAGAGGGCTGGGAGAAAGAACACACAGAAAGACACCAAGTCTAGGCTCTGATCCAGGTGTCAGTTTAATGACGTCAGGTTGACACTTAAGTAGGCAGAAAATCACAAGCAGTTTCTCACGCAGGCAATTTTACTTAGCCAAAACACAAGAGGGCTTAATCAAGGTTACTTAGAACCTGCTGTCTGGTTACCATGGTAGCAAGAAATTTACTGTCTAGTTCTCATGGTCGAAGCCTACTGCTGAAGGGCTGTCATGGTCAGTCTATGAGAAACTGGACTTTGGATTAAAGCCAGAGCCAAGAGCCCGAATTCCAATGCTCAGAGATGCCATTAACTCCAAATTTGCCATTAACTCCAAAAAAGCTGCCAAAATTCCTGGTTCCAGCACCATGAGACGTCTAGTGTGGAAATCAGGCCATGGTGGTCTCCGTGTTCCTTTGTAACATCCAGGACAGCATTTTCAGTGTGCTTTGCCACACGTGACTCCATTTGTAAAGCATGGAGTCCTGCACTGTGCTTTGAAGCAATCTGTACCTTGGATATGTCTGTACCTTGAACTAACACTGTGCCTTGAACCATATGTGTATTTTGCCCACCCTGTTAAAGAATGGCTCTGTTGTTTTTCCCTGACACAAGTCCACACTTCTAGACACAAACACACACACACACACACACACACACATACATGTGGAGAGGCAATGGTGGTCATTTGTTCTGTCTCTGAACTCACATTGTATCATAATATGGTTTTGAAGTAAGACACATCTGCCCTCCAATTTGTCTCTCTATGAATAACATTTATAATCGACTCCATGGGCCCAGTTGTTTCTTGGGAGTGTGGGACCTCAGGGCAGTCTATGTGCTCGGTCCTGTCTGCTTCTCATTTGGGTCTTTAGGAAATCCCAGCAGTCCATCCTGTTTATCAGGAAGGAACCTGCCTATGACAGCACAGCTCAAAGCTATCTGTGTTATATCTGTTATATATCTGTTATATCTGTTCTGTGTTATAATTTTGCTCGTCTGGACCATCAACTTCCTATTGCTTTTCCTTCTACAGGAAGAAAGACCCTCTCGAGATGTCTTCCAATGATGGCCCCATAGTAATCCCAATGACAGAGAGAAATCCCAGTGACCCTCCTGGAATGAGTGCCAGTGGCCAGAAGACTTTGGCTGAAGAAGCTGTGTTGAGTTTTCATAACATCAGCTATCGTGAAACAGTGCAGAGAGGCTTTCCTCCTCATAAAAAGACAGAAGTACTAGAGAGACTATCAAATATCAGGTACATTCACAAATTAGAGAGAACACTGTATTGAATAGCTTTTTCAAGAAAAACACTTTCCCTGTTTCCAATAAGCTGTGTGTATGTGTGTACACTCCTTCTCCCAGCCCAGCCAAGGCCACTGGTCTTGGGCACTGGTCCTCTCTGCTCCTCTACCCTGAGCTCCCACCATTTTCTCACTAAGAAGGGGGTAGGCAGGACAAAGGATTGACACGTTATCTGAATAGGAAATGACAAACGGGAGGCAGCTATGTTTTATAACAGAATATGCCCTTTCCAGTGTGAATGTTCACTAATCGATCATTCAATCAGTGTTTGGGGCTGATTTGTGTGTGTGCTGTAACTGTAAGTCAGTAAACAATGTCCTCCAGCTGAGGGGTCTGTCCCAGTTCTAAGCAGGGCATAATCTGA
>NW_026587446.1:2452-19841 GCF_907164565.1 Psammomys obesus | reverse complement strand
ACCAGATTTAGTCAAATATGCACTTTTACTGTCTCAGCTTCACCACAGAGAATTAATCTCTATTAAGATAGCGTCCTTGGCTGAGTGGGCACACCTTTATTCCCACACTTGGGGCCAGAGGCAGGTGAATCTATATGGGCTCATGGCCACCCTGGTCTACATACATCTTGAGTACCTGGGTAGCCAGGACTTCTCTAGAAAGAAAATGTCTCAGAGATGGGGGAGTGGGGAGAGAGGAAAATGATTCCAGGATAGATAAGGCTGCAAGAAAAACCCTGTCTCAAAAAAGCAAAAATAGAAGGAGAGAGAGAGATAGAGAGACATACAGAGACAGAGAGACAGAGACAAAGAGAGAGAACAGGAAAAAGACAGCCTTCTTTTAGTGTTTTGACTGAGAAATGGTTTAATATGTATCTCTGACAGCCCTGGAACTAACTCAGTAGATCAAGCAGGGTGGCCTTGAACTCAGAAAGATCCACCTGCCTCTGCTGTGCAGGGATTAAAAATGCAAGTCACCATACCCTACTTTCTCCCCCCCCCCCTTTGCTTAGTTTTGTTTTGGTTTGTTGAGACAGGTTCTCAATATATAGCTTTGGCTGGCCTGGAAATCATTTCCAAAAACAAAATGACCTCAAAATAAGACTTGAGTGAGGAATTAAAGGTGTGTTCCACCAGTCCTGGCATTCCCTTTTCTTTATGAGGTTTGCTATGTAGGTGCCAGGTGAGCGTGCTCTGGATGACCTCGCTATTCAACAATTTGTTGTTGTTTGAACTGTCTTCTGTCTAGCAAAAGCTGATCCAGAACTGACCATCTTAATCTCACAGAGATCTACCTGCCTCTGCCTCTTGAATGCTGGGATTAAAGATGTGTGCTATTCTGCCCAGCACTTCTGTCTTTTGAGGCAGGCTCTTCCTTGGTGCCAAGGCAGCTTATGAGCTCAATGGGTCCAGGCCCTGAATGTATCACTCTCCAGCCTCAGTCTCCTGAGGAATGGGGTGAGGGTTTCAGAAATTGGTCATTGTCTTTCTCCTTAGTCTCTGTTCACTCTGTCCTGAAGGTGATCTGATTCAGCCAACCTGGACACACCAAAAATGCTGATTAGGATTCTCTAGATGGAGACTCAACCAATTCAGTGAATAGGCAGCCGGAGATGGGAATGGAAGGGTGGATAAAAGCCTCAGGGAGCCAGAGAGACACTTTGAATCTTGGAGTCACCTCCTGAATGTGTTGGCCTAGGAGACCTTTCACCAGTGCCTGTCTGGTAAGCCCCTCACCTAAATCAGGACACTCAGTCCATCTCTCCCAGCCCAGTACTCTCCACTGGGGACTTTATACCATGTGTGACAAAAATTCTCATTTCTGTCTTCTGTTGAGCAAATTGGCTTCAAGGGCAGCTTTGCCTTCATCTCAAGAATTTTGGTTTCTTTATTAATTCATGGTTATGTTTCTTGAGACAGGGTTCTATTATGTTACCTACTTCGGCTTGGCCCTGTCCATGTGGCTCAAGCTGGCTGTAATTTACAATCTTCCTGCTTCTGTCCCTTTAAAGTTGGAGATACAAGCATGTGTCTCTAAGCTCTGCCTCAGCCTCCTGAGTTCTGGTATTTCTTGCTAAGCTAACCAAATTCTAGGATCTCTGTCCTTTTTACTAATTGTTCTTATTTATGTCTGAGATTCTTTTGCCTACATTTGTGTATTTGCACACATGTGCCTCGTGCTTTAGGAAGTCAAAAGAAGTATGGATCCCCTGGGATTGAAAATATGATTGCTTTGTGCCACCATTTGGGTGCCGGAAACAAACCCAGGTCCTTTGTCAGAACCATCTCTTCAGCCTCCATTTCTGGCCTTTTTGTTTGTTGTGTTTGGTTGGTTTTGCTGTTTTAAAGCCGGGTCTCCTGGAGCCAAGGGCAACCTTGAACCTAATGTAGCCAAGATGACCTTAAGTCAGTTCCATCCTCCTGCCTTCAGTCCCTGATGGCTGATAAATGAGGCTTGAGACAAAGGGGCCTCTTTGTACAGTGCCAAGGTTGGAACACCCAGGGCTTCTTGCAAGCTAGGTAAGGAACCTATCCCAGCTGCATCTCCAGCATCTGTCTTTAGAAGTTTCCTATCCCTTAAGATGGAGTGTGAACATGGATTTGTTACTGAAAATTAAGAAAACTACTCAGTGGGAACCTGGTCTACAAAGGGAGTCCAGGACATCCAAGAGAAACCCTGTCTCAAAAATAAATGAACCAACAAAAAACAAATAAAAAAATTTTTTTAAGGTGAACGTTCAAGATTCTCAATTATTAGCTGGTGAAAGCAGAGGCTCAGCTTCTCAGTTCCGGGACTTTTACCGTAACCTGGACCCAGAAGAGATGAAGCAGATCTGGAGAAGGACACAACCCTCTCTAAAGGGCAATGTTTTTGTATCTATGGCCCTGCTTGAATCATCCTATTATCTTGAATGAATTTGGCAGCCCATGAAGGCTCCCATCTGGGAGTCTGGCATGAAGACCCTGGTTAACGTGGCACCTCCTCTCTTCAGGTGAATTAGCCCAAACCATTATTTATTTTGTATGTCTCTGCACATCAACTCATCACTCCTGCCATGGCCTGCTTATGGAGGTCAGAAGTCAACTTTAGGAGTCAGTGCTCCCCTTCCAACATATAAGAGGCATGAATCAAGATTATAATTGACTGCATGTGAGATCCACTGCACTTCCTAAGAACACTGAGCTCTGAACACTGAACGCTGGGCTCTGAACACTGACCTTCACAGGTAAAAATGGAAAACTACTGGGACAGGATAAAAAGATGCTGAATACACTGAGTGCACAGCTCTGTGATATTTGGCTTCTCAGTGCTACTGTACTGTAAAGAATGCATAACTTTCCTTTCTAGTGAGTATTAATATAAGAGGCTTGTGTCTCTGCTGTGCTGGTTGTCTCCTGTTCACATTTTTCTAAGGCAGTTTCTAAAATAAATTAAATATGTGTATGTGTATGTGTATGTGTATGTCTTGGTGGTAAGGGGGCAGAGAATCTGAGTACAGGTGCCCAAGGAGGCCAGGAGCTTTAGTTACATCGAGCTGGAATTATAAGTACTTATGAACCATCGGACCTGGATTCTGGAAACTGAACTCAGGTCCCCACAGGAGAAGCAAGTGCTTTTAGCTCCTGAACCAACTCCCTAGCTTTTCCTACATATTTTACAATTCTTGTTTTTGTGGATGTCTGTGCACCAAGAACATACAGTGTCCATGGAGGTCATAGGGGTCATAAGAGGTGTTTTGTCCAATGGACCTGGAGTTCCAGAGGGTCATGAGCCACCACGTGGTTACTGGAAAGCCATCCACATCACCTGAAGGAGCAGCAAGTGCTTTTGAACTGCTCACCTGCCTCTCTAGCCCTTTACTGTTCACATTTTTACTTTTGTTCAGCATGTAATAGACGGTCCTGCAGACATACAACTAACATCATACAGACACAGCAGGATATATTTAGAAACATATATGCATGTACATATATGCATGTCATACAATCAGTACACAGAGGCCGCTCACTTGAAAGCAGGGAGGATTTGGAAGAAAGAAAGAGAAGGAAAGAGAAAGGATAAACTTAATATTATTCTCTAAAAAATAAAAGAATATAACGGGGAGAGGGTTCACCAGTCATGTCTTATGGAAGCCAGTATCCATCCACAACAACATACAAGTATGGGGCCATTTTTATTATGTGTGTCTCTGCTCATTGACACAGCATTCCTGCCATGGCCTGCTTATGGAGGTCAGAGGTCAATGTTGGGAGTCAGTGCTCCCCATGAGTCAAATTCACATTTTCAAACTTAGAAGTAGGAACTCTTTACTCATTGAGCAATCTTGGTTGTACATTTTTAAAACTTTATTTATTTAGGCATTTTATGTATACGAGAGCTCTGTGTTCAGGTACTTCTGTACACCGAGACATCAGATCCCGTTATAGATGTTCAGGAGACACCATGTGGGTGCTGGGAATTAAACTCAGGACCTCTAGAAGAGCAACCAGTGCTCTTCACCACTGAGCCATCTCTCCATCCTTAGTTACACATATTTTTAATAAACAGCACAGAGAAAAAACAAAAGATGTGATTCAAAACTCCTTTTCAACATTTTAAAATGATTTATTTATTTTATGTTCACTGCGATGTTTTACTTGCATGTATGTCTGTGTTAGGGTGATCCCCTGGAACTAGAGTGACAGATGGCTGTGAGCCGCCACATGGGTGCTGGGAACTGGAACTGGGTCTTCTGGAAAAGAAGTCACCACTCTTAACCATTGAGCCATTCTCAAAATTCTTTATGGGTACTGCTGAGTTTTAAACCCTGGCACAAATGCCTGAGGTGCCTATTTAAGGTACAAAAGCAAACCTGGCTGCTAGGTTCTCCCAGCATCCTTCAGTCCCCAGGTGTCACAAATTTGGCACACCTGAGAGTTCTACCCTGAATTCTCCAGCCCAGGCACTGGGATGCCTTGCCCTCTAGGCTCTTCTCTGTGTAATCCATCCACTTTGGTTTGCCACCCACCTTTTTTGTGCCTTTGCCCTCTTGGCTGTTTTTTCCTCTCTTCCTTTTCCCTTTCCCCCTCTGCCAATATGGGCCCTCAAAGTCTGATCATGTCCACTCTAGACTCTTCCAGATGTCTCTGCCTCTGGCTATGCTCTCCTTTTTCTCTATAATAAACTTTCCTTTCTGCCATACCTAGCAGCAGTCATGTCCTTCCATTTTGTTTCTTTTTCTACCCTCCACACCCTCTTTTTTCATTCAGTTAGCAGTGCTTGGCTGAGTTCAGGTGGCCACTAATCTCTAATGTCGAAGAGAAAGGTTCATCATGGGAGCAGAAACAGTTCTCCATCATTCCTTATCTGAACAACTGCTGCCTGTGGTCCGTGAGAAAACAGACTTCCGTCGTGGAGCGGTGTAGGAGATAGTTGAGTCTGGAGAACAGAGAATTGATCTCAGTGATGTTCTTCTCTTTGTCTGTGGAAGGGCTTGCAAGCTTGAGGGTGTTCTTGTAGATGCATACTAGGATGAGTTGGTGAAGATCTTTTCATCTAGCAGGAACAAAATGTGATGGAGTAGATAGACTCCACTCTGTCTTCAGTTGCAATTCATCCATGCAACCTGGCTGCAAATTTCCTGAGACCTTTCTGACAGTGTAGCCAGGCCATGCTCACATGTGTGTTTTTGAACAGCACAGATGGAACAACCTTTTCTTTCCTGTGCCCACTGCAAGAATTAGGTTTGGGATTCATTCAAATGGAATATGAGGCAAAGGTCACCTTCAAGTGCCACCTCCATACATATGTAGGAAGGCGCTTCACTATTTGCTTCTGACAGTCTCTCCTGGATGACCTCCATTCTCTGTTCCAGCCCATTCATTCCAGAAGTCATTATGTCCACTCAACAAGTTGACCTCTCAAAGCTTCAGACTCTCATGGGTAAAACTCTCATGTTTTCAGGGCTGGATCTCCACACAGCACCTCACACCTGCCAGTCAATGACCTTTGCCTGAGCTGCAGCTGGAGACCTGTCCTGCTTCCCTTCATTCAGTTACTCTCCAGTTCTCCCTGCTCCTATTTCTGTCAGCTGGCAGAGAGGCAGGGACAGGCTCATTCTACTGTTGCTACATCTGCTCCAAGCTCTATCTCATACTTAACTGACATTTGCTACAAAGACTCAACATCTGTCAAGGCCTCTGCAGCCCACCAGGATGAGACCAGTTGGAGCCTCTGATCCACCTTTGACCCCATTCTCCCAGTGCCCAGATGTCCCTCCCTACACTTCACTGGGACATTCTGTATTACATAGTTATTGCCTATCAGAGGTGAAACTTCAATGTCAGCCACAAGTCTACTTCATCCTATAAAACCTGGAAGGTCTCTAAGTTGGGGGTCCTTATCAGCACCCCCACATGGAAGCAGGAGAAGGGCTAGGCTGCCACCAGAACTGTCACAAGCTTTATCTCTCAGTGAAGGTCTCCATGGGCAGGTCCCCCAGAGCAGAGAAGGCCAAGGCTTTGTGTTTCAGCATCCTCTGTATGACCCGCTCTTGAAGCATAAGTAGGGTCTGGAAGCTCATCCTGATAGGTGTTCAACATGATGATCCTGGGAAGCATTTAGGACAGAATATCTCTTCAGAGTCTCTGAGCAATGCTCTCAACTCTTTGCAGGAAGCACCCGTCACCATCCAGGTGATGGTGGACACTTGAACTTACCCCAGGACACAATCTATTTGGTAGTCTCAAAAGCAACACTGCCTACACTGACAGCATGTGGAATTTTTCCAGTCATTCATACTCACCATTGTTCCACCCAGTTCCAACCTTTGCTATTCTGATTCTCATACCTACTTGGAAGGTGAAGTCCAGGAAGCAGAAATGTGAGTCTCACTCTTTCACAGCAAAAGTATACTAACCACCTTTTAAGAACAATGAAAATGTGATATGTCCACCCTACCCACATTCTACCTTCAACAGAGTGAACATGCCTGGAAAAGACTGAAAAGACTTTACAAAATGGAGGTCATTGCTGTTTACTTCAAAGCTTTGAAGCCTGGGATGGGGAGACTTGCTCTGTAATAATACTTTGAAGAATATAGTGTGTGTGGAAGGGAGGATCCTGTCTTTCTGGTAACATTTCTTGTTGAGACAGGGACTATGAAGCCCAGAGGTGACTCTGTGGACCAGGCTCATCTCAAACTCACAAGCTCCTAGAATTGTACAGCAGCCAATCTGATACCACCGGACTGCTCATCCCACTTCTCTTTTCAAATGTTTTGTGGATGCCAGGCTTGTTGGCAGCAGCCTTGAATTCCAGCACTTTGGAGGCAGATGCAGGAGGTTCTGATGCAGCCTAATCTACATGCTCAGTCCCATTTGGGAGATTTCAAAAACAAGACTGACAAGCAAGGATGACATGGATTGGGATAATCCATGTTTTTGGAGATGAGGCTGTTTGGTACTACGTTTTGATTCAGGTCCTTGCCCTTGCTGGAGAAATGCTCTACCCCTGAGTTGCATTTAACTCATCATTTCCTTTGATTTTGTTTAAGGACAAGGTCACCTCAAGTGTCCAGACTATCCTGGGACTGAGGAAATTCTTCCCTGTTGCCTTAATGCTGGGATTCCAGGAGTGTGCCAGCAGCCCACCCTACTGGTTTCCTTTCATGTCAAATGGAGACAGGAATCAACTGCATTCCTGCACCCCGAATCCCCAAATCACTGTGTCTTGTGGCCTCTGTTATCAAAAATAATAAAAGGTAGAGTGTGTGTCAGAAAGGACCGGAGCAGCAGCAGGCTGCCTGGAAAAGGTGGAGCCTTCGAACTTAGGAGGGTGCGGTGGTCACACCTTTAATTCCAGCCATCAGGAGGATGGAACAGGTAGAGCTCTGTGAGAGTGAGGCCAGTAAGAACTATACAACTGTAGACCTGCCAGGGCTAGAGTGAGACTGTCTCATAATTAAACATTGTTTTCTTTCAACAACGGTGCTGGGCAGCTAATGAGATGGCACATTTGCAACAGTATTTGCATTAAGCCTGGTTACCTAAATTCAGTGATGGGAATCCACATGTTTGAAGAAAAGTGTGGCTCCACTGGTTTGTCGTCGTATATCAACATGTATCCTCCATGACACCTCCCCAAACATAAATACATGAATGTGAATGTGAACATGGAGCTGAGCAGGGTAGTGGAACAAGCTCATACTCTCAGGATGAACTGACTGAAGGAGGATATCCACAGACTGAATCAGGAAAAACTTTATCTCATCTAACAAGATAACATAATGGGAGCCGGAGTCAATAGAAGAGAGCATCTTGACATTCAGACCCCAGGAGTTAGGTGGTACAAGTCTGGAAGCCTGGAAGGTGGGAAATGTGGCATCCTAGGCTGTGGAGAGAGCAAGCAACATGGAGGACAATGTCCTGGGATGATGATGGTGGAAATAGCTGGAGTCTTTCTTTGTCTGTGTTGTCCTGGACTGGCTTTGTAGAGCAGGCTAGCCTCAAACTCAGAGGTCTGCCTTCCTCTGTCATAGCTTCCATTCATGAAGATAGTTTATTCCTGAGTTCAGGCCCAGCTCACACACCTTTCCATCACTCCTGCAGACAGGGTGTTAGAGGCAGTAGGGTCAGGAGTTCAAAGTTCCTTTCTATAGCAGGTTTGGAATCGGGCCTAAATACAGGAGATCCGGTTTAGGAAGATAAATTTTGTTTAAGTTTTTTGAGAATGGTTTTATTATTGGTGTGTCACCGTATGCTTGGGAGAAAAGCCCGGGCTTCAAGTGAGCTCTGCAAGTGTTTCACCACTGAGAGATCTCCACAGACTCCACACAAATTCTGGACACCTAGCAGTTTGTAAAACAGATGGGCTTATTTGCAGAAGCTAGCAGAAAAGGAGGAGGCAGTGGGATCCAGAGAGCCAGGCAGCAAGGAAAACAGGTGGGCAGCCCAGAGCCCAGTGTATAAACTGTGGACTAAGCCAGTGATAGTGAGGGCCTCCAGTCCCCCCATTTCCAGCTCCTGTCACAAAGCAGGACACTGGGATCCTGAACAACCAGTGTAGTTGCCAGCTGGCTAACAAAACTTTTTATTGGCTTAAACCCATATGCAAGCAGTCTTCTCTGGTGGATACCCCACAAGCTGACTCTGGGTGCGGGAGTGAAATGATTTTAACAACACCAGCCTGGATTATATAGTGAATTGCAGGTAGGTCCCAATTACAAATGAAAACTATATCTCTGAAAATAAAACAGGAAAACATACAAGTGATGTAGGGCCGGTGGTGAAAGCCCATCTAGTGTGCTGAAGACCCTGGCCTCCATCTCCAGCCCCTCAACACGCCACCAGCAGTGCATCTGAGCACTCCAGCATGGGAGATGGAGTCAGGATGAGCAGATGTTCAAGGTCATCAATTGTGGTTCTCCTCCTGCCTGGGGGCTGCAGCTGGACAGCCCAGGAAATCAGGAGGGGCACAAGCATTTGAGAAACTTACAGGAATCATACACTACTGGAACAGCTGATGGCTAGTTCAACTTTAATTCCACAGAACAATGACTTTATACCCCTAGGGGAATGAGTGAAGGGTTCCAAGAATAGGTGTACATAATTGTTTGGACTTTGATTTGCATGATACAGCATGCTCCTATCATAATAGCAGAATCAGTGGTTAATTAACACATAGACACAGGGAGGGGAGAGCTAACAGGGAGCTATGTCAGAGGCCATACATCAAGTGCTGCTAGGGGAGTCTGTATCTAGAGATACTTTCCAGATAAAGTCAGGCAGATTAGTCAAGCATGGCTGTGCAATCC
This sequence comes from Psammomys obesus, assembly GCF_907164565.1. Lineage (NCBI taxonomy): Eukaryota > Metazoa > Chordata > Mammalia > Rodentia > Muridae > Psammomys > Psammomys obesus. The sequence continues at coordinate 10,509 of NW_026587446.1, read as the reverse complement.
TTTAATTTCAATGCTCCAGAGGCAAAAGCTGGCCAATCTATGTGCTCAGGGCCAGTGTGCTATACATACTGAATTCCAAGCAGCCATAGGGCATGATGAGGCCCTGCTATCAGGATTATTTTTGTGTGCTGAAAGATGCCTAAGGGGATAAGAACACAGACTGCTCTTTCAGATTCGAGCTCCACCACCCATTCCAAGCGCGTTACAACAGGTTCAGAGAGTTCCAGGTTAATTCAACCCTTCTGGCCGTTGTGAACACCTGTGCTTCCCCAAAGAACTTAAGTGAGGATGCACGACTGTGTTCCATATCTCTTCTCTTTCTGAGCCACCACAGGAAGTAATCACTGACTTCATTGAGAAAGCTGGGTTGGAGGCTACATTCACCTACCACCTTCAATTGCTGCTTCCAGGCTGTTGTGGAAGTTGTCTCTCCTGGGTCGGTGTCTGAAGAGCAGGAACAAGCCTGTGTTCCCACCTGTACTCCCCAGAAGTCATGGTGGGCATCCTGCAAATTGAGCACTTGCAGTCTGCACCTCCTAAAGATCAAACAGAAAGGAGATTCAGGTGGTTGGGAATGGAATTTTAATCCGCCTCCATTTCATTCTCTTTTGAATTTCACCCACGACCTTGCTCTCCACACTGACTCAGACTCACTCACCTAGGTCGAACACTCTGGCTACTCAGCCAATCTATTCCATCCAGCACAGCCTGGAAGTTATCCCAATAGAAGTAATCTATCAGGGCCCCAAGAGGGAGGCAGGGGAATGGCCAATTTACTACCATGGCCTTCACTATCTTTGTTTGATCATTAATGAAGGCCTCCTTAAACACAGGTGGGAAGAGCATCGTGGGCAGGTCCTCCAGAGCAGAGATGACCATGTCTTCATCACTCAGCAGCCCCTTCAGTGCCAGCTGCTTCAGTGTGGGCATGGCCTGGCAGTTCATCCTGAAGGATCAGGTAGAGGGATCCTGTGGAAGCACCCAGAAAGTTATCCTTTCAGACCAAAGCTTAGGAAGGCCTTTCCTCCTCCCTTCACAGAAAGCAACTCAGGGTTAGGGTCACTGTACACACAGAAAAAGCCTGATTTTCCCATTTAACTTTCCATGTGCTGGTCTCACAGTCACAGCTCCCTCAAGGCAGCATGGTGGACTGTCAATCATCCATGTGAAGTGTGCCTTCTCATTATTCTTCCCACCCCAGCCCTGCTGCCCTGAATTCTACTGTTGGGATCAGTAAGCAGGCATCTCTACGGCCAGCCCCAAGGGACCTGACAAACCGGTTATCAGGCATTTGTGAAGCCACCAAGAAGACCACCCGATGATCACCTGGAATGTTTCCTAACATTAGTGTATCTTTGCCAGGATAGGTTCCCTCCAATGGGCACACCGGGTGAGGAGTGCCAGCACTCCACCAGGGCTGCTAGAGACCTGTTTTTCTCCAAATCCACCCGAGATCTCCACTTTCCAGCTATCAGATCGCTACCAAGGCATCCACCACCAGCTGGTGCGTTTCCCTGTTGGTCAGCATAAACATTTCTCTGGCCAAGGGAAGAGTGACCATTGAGAGTCTGGCACCTTCTCACTGCTCTTTGAAGCAGGGCCCCCCCAACCAAGGTCTTCATTGGCCACGGTTGATCCCTATTGCTGGACCTCCATCTCTATTAGGGCCTCAGTTTCCCCTGGGAGAGCTTTCCCAGTCACACACGGTCTCTTCTCCCTCCCCTTCTACTCCTTCCTCTTCTCCTTTGGTTTCTCCAAAACCCTCGCTCCCTTCTCCAGCAGTAGACTCTCCTAGTCGCCTCACTTTCACCCCCACCAACTATCAGCCCACCCACAACCTGATCACTTTCTATAGCAAAGTCTGATCCCTCTACTCAGGATAAACCAGCCTCTATCCTTCCCTTTCGGGAAGTAGCAGGTATAGACGGCTTAATTTGGGTCCACCTTTCCTTCTCATTAACTGAACTTTCTCAAGTAGAAAAGAGATTAGGATCCTATACCTCTAATCCTTCTACCTTCATTAAAGATTTTCAATATCTCACTCAATCTTATAGTCTCACCTTCCATGATATTTACATGATCCTTGCCAATAACATTACCTGAGGAATGCAGGCAGAGTTTGGGAATAGGCTAGAATTCATGCAGATGAGGTTCACCAAACAGATACTTCACACCCTCTTGGGGCTGAAGCGGTCCCCGACCAGGATCCACAGTGGAATTACACAGTGGCATTTTAGCCAGAGATCAATTTGCAACCTGCCTTCTGGCTGGTCTCCACAAGGCTGCCCTTAAGCCAGTTAGTTAATTATGAAAAGCTCCAGGAGGTCATTCAGGACAAAAATGAAAACCCCGTCTCAATTCCTAGAGCACCTTACAAAGGCTCACTTACAACACACTAATCTAGACCCTGAAAGTACAGAGGGTGGACAACTCCTGATGACCTATTTCTTCTCCCAAAGTTACCCCGACATCAGGGCTAAACTTAAATCCTTGGAGAAGGGACCTCTGACTCTGCAGGCAGAAGTCTTAGCACTGGCCTTTAGGGTATTCCATGGGAGAGATGAAAAAGCCCACAAACAAAAATACCAAATGCTGGCCCAGGTCATTCGACCGGCCTCGGCCACTACCCAGGCTCTCTTGCCTTCTAAGGCACGAGGACCACGGGTCCCTGTTTCACATGTGGTCAAACGAGTCATTGGGCCTGGAGTTGTCCCACATGGAAACCACCACTCCCCTGCCCCAAATGTGGTCAAAAGGATCACAGGGCCAGGGCTTGCCCTAACCCCTGAAAGCCAGGGGGGCCATGTCCAAAATGCCACCAAGAGGGACATTGGGGTGCTGATTGCCACCGTTTCTCCCATGATATGGGGCATTACTCCCAGATCACCCTCTGGCCTATATCTTAGGCCTGGCTACCAAGACTGAAGGTGCCCGGGTTCCCTTGACCAAACCACTGTCATCACTAACAGGGAGCCACGGGTAATTATCATGGTATCAGGGTGGGCCATCTCCTTCCTTGTGGACACTGGAGCCACTTACTCAGTCCTAACGGAGTACTGGGGAACAACCTCTCCTTGTAGTTCCTCTATTATCGGGGTAGGGGGACAGCCTTGCCAGCCTTGCTGGATGCTACCACTTAATTGTATTTTTAGGGGAGTTCCCTTGACTCATTCCTTTTTAGTAATGCCAGCCTGTCCAGTTCCCCTAAGGGGAAGAGACTTTTTAGCCAAGTAGGAGCCTCTATTTCCTTTACTCCACCTATCTGCTTGACCCCAAGCTCACCAGCGTCCTCTCTCCTCCTAGCCACCTTACCTACCAGTTCTAACAAGTCGTTTCCCTTACCAGCCTCTTAAGTGGACCCCCAAGTCTGGGATATCCAAAACCCCTCTGTGGCTAGGCACCATTCCCCTGTAGTCATTCAACTACAGGACCCCACCCGGACCTTGCTTTCTCAAGCTCCAAAAGATGCCAAGGTCAACTACCCTGTCTCTAGTTCCAGAAGAATGAGGTCTCACCACAGGAGTGGTGTTCGACCCTACTGGATTGGATATGTATTTTTCCTCCTCTCCCTCTTGCCTATTTCTGTTAAATGTAATACCTACGTATGGAGATTTTAGGTTCAAGAAACCATTATTGATAATAAACAATCTCTCCAAATAGGGTCGACAAACTTTTCTATGGGAGGCTGTTGGGAGCGGGTTGAAATGGGGCTGTGGCAGAATCACAAGACCACATTCCTTTCAGGTAATGGGCCAGCAGCAGTCCCCACCCAGATAAACCTCAGGGTGTGACTGGAGTCACATGGCCCCTAAGAACTAGAGGTCAGATGTCTCCCAGGTAGCTAGGCCTGACTGTGCAGTCTTGGCACCTAAATCAGACCAATCATTTTAAAGGTCAACTTTCCCAGAGACCACCCGCTTGCGGTTTGTTCCTCTTACCCAGTCCTGTAATGCCAAGGCTTGTACTACCCCACTGGCATTTTTGTTCCTTTGAAAACCTTGATCTCCTGGAGCCGGGGTCGCTTGCCTGTATGTCTTTTAAAGGGCAGCCACCTGGCTCAAGCTTGTAATAAAAAGACCCTCCTGTAGGTCTTTTGGGGGCTCGACAACTGGGTGTAACAACCAAACCGGGCCATTTTAAAGCTTGCTGGCTGTGTGTACCACAGGGGACCAAGTCAGAGGTACAGCTGACATCTTCTGCAGTGACTCTGTCAAGCAACCTCACTTCACCATTTACTAACTGTCCTGACTCTGATGTTGCCACAACCCCCTACCTTTCTCATATCACCCTCTTTGGCGTGGTAAGCTGTTTCAAGGCATCTGAGACACACTCTGTAGGAATGCTAAGTTCCTTAGACTGTAATAAAATTATAATCCTTGATATCTCATCTCAACCCCAATGCCCTACTGCTAATAATACCTCTATTCTTTGTGGCACTCAGGTCTACCATCATCTGCCTGCTCGTTGGTCAGGATTTTGTGCTCTGGTACTCCTCTTCCCTGAGCTGGGGGTGATAAACAAAAGAGAGCCCCTACCAATCCCGGTCATGGACTCAAAAGCTGCCCAGCAAGAGAAGAGGGCAATTCAAATCCTACCCCTGCTGGCTGCTGCAGGAATCACGGCAACTGTAGGGACCGGAACAGCAGGACTAGCCACCTCACTAACTCTGTATTATCAGCTTTCTTCCCAGTTCATCCAGGACCTTCAAAAAGTGGCTCAGACAATACTAACCCTCCAAGGACAGATTGACTCGCTGGCATCAGTAGTACTTTAAGACCGAGATGGATTGGATCTCCTCACAGCTAAAGAAGGTGGCCTTTGCCTCTTCCTCCAGGAGGAATGCTGTTTTTATGTCAACCAGTCGGGTATAGTAAAGGACAAAATCCAACAACTCCAGACAGATTTACAAAAATAAAAGGAAGAGCTTGAGGCCTCTAGCTCTTTCAGAATCCCATATGGAAATGGATTCTGCCCCTTGTCTCACCTCTCTTGCTAGTCTTTCTGCTTTTACTTTTTGCAGCCTGCTTAATTAACTTCCTCTACATGCTTCCAACAACAAATGCAAAAAAATTCTAACCAAACCATTAATCAGTTACTGCTACAGGATTATCACCCTCTGCCCACAAAGCCAGATGAGTATGACCCGGATGGTGGAGACCAGCTGTACTAGTAAAAGGACAATGCCCCTAATCATCAGGAAGTAGCTTGAAGGGCAAAAGTTGTCCCTGTGCCCTTCCCCCACCATCACCCCTTCCTGGCTCCTCACTAAACAAAAAAGGGAGGAATGTTGGGATCAGTAAGCAGGCACCTCCACGACCAGCCCCAAGGGACCTGACAAACTGGTTATCAGGCATTTGTGAAGCCACCAAGAAGACCACCCGCTGATCACTTGGAACCATCTGCTCATGCCCTGGGTCACCTTATAAGAGAACTACTGGAGCCCCTCCTCTCTCTTTCTCTTCTGCCTCATCTCGACTCCCTTTCCCTTCCCCTAATAAACCTCCCACATGGAGCTCATCTCGTGGTGTGATTTGGGAGCCAGCCCTGTAACCTTCACAGCCACACATTTCCTAAAACCTACTCCAGTGGGGGGGGGGTGTTCTGTAGACAGTGGAGCTTCATGCTCTGGGGGTGAACCATCTCTCCATAAAGACCTCAAAGAAAAGAAAGTTTCCCCGAAAAAACCGTCCCAGCCTCTCTAATATTCACAGGGCCTAGCTAGGAACAATCTGTGAAATGGATGTAGTTATTTTGTTTTCAGAAGCTTTAGAATTAGGTGTGGACACCCTGGACCCAATCCCAGTGTTTGGGAGAATTAGGCAGGAGAATTAACACTGTGATGTTAATCTGAGGACAAGGACAGTGTCCAGCACAAGTGCAGGAACAGAACTGAAACTCAGAGGTTTTAAACCTCAATGGTGAAAGGTAAGCACCATTGTTAGCAACCGTTGGAGAGGCTGAGGTCTGTCGCTAATAAGACCTGCATGTTGCATGCAATGTAGGGAAGACACACATGAGAAATCAAACTAGTGCTGGCTTTAACTCTATTTCATTTCCACTTGGTTTTCTTAGTTATATTGTCATTTTGAAACAGTGCCTCTCTCTGAAGCATTGTCTGGCCTGACAGTTGCTATGTAGACCAGGCTGGTCTTTAACTAATAGAGATCTGCCTACCTTTCCTGGATAGTGCTGGGATTAAATAAATCAACCCAGGCATCCCTCTTATTTAGACATAAGGTCTCCCTATATATTTATTCTAGGCTAGGAAGACACTGAAGATCTTTATGCCTCAGCTCAGGCCACCAAGTCTGAGCTGCCACCCATTTTGTATCTTTACTTTTAATTTCTTACAGGGTCTTATCAAGTTTGTCTTATCCAGGGTCCTACCTGGCCCAACTTGCAACCTACCACCCTCAGTTTCCAGAGTAGACATGAGTGACCTGTTTTCCCACTCTGTTCTGAGTTGTTCTTGAGGCCCAGGTAAAAGGAAATGTTAATTTGTATCAAGGGCTGAAGAGAGATGACTCTTCCATTTAGAGGACCTGGATTGGATTCTCAGAACCTTCAAGGCAGCTCACGCCATTTTGTGTCAGGAGAAGACAGTGCCAAGATTCCTCCTGAGGCCATTAATCTGAGGCCATTTCAGATTAAACTAGTATTTGATCACCTTGATTGAGGATCTGTTTAAAATTACCCAACTCTATTCCAAGAACCCAAGGTCAGGATGTCCTAGCTAATTAACTTACCTTACTTAGCCTAAGTTTATAAAAGGACCTGTTTGTGCAGAACCCCCTCCAGCTACCACTGCTCATCTCAGCCTGTGTTGAAACTGCTTCCTTCTGTGAAATCCCACAAGAGCTGTCTGATGTAGTGTGCTGGACACTCACTCAGGCCACACCCAGGTCTCTGGAGTACATGGGTATGGTCCCAGTAGGTCAGAATAAAGACTTTCAAAGACAGTAATAAATACTATCTTAAATAAACAAATCAATACAGGCTATAGCCTCTCTGGAGTCGTTATTTGAGGTAAGTGGCCTGTTACAATTGTTACTCCAGTGCCAGGGTATCTGACCCCATCTTTGGCCTCCTCAGGGACAAATATGGTATACAGAAACATGTTCTGAAAATCATATGCACAAAATACAAAGTGAAAAATTAAATAGCGAGGCCACAGAGATGGCTCAGCAGTGAAGAGCATTGTGTGCTTTTCCAGAGTTCCTGAGTTCAATTCCCAGCAACCACATGGTAGCTCACAACCATCTATAATGTGATCTAATGCCTTCTTCTGGCATGCAGGTGCATGTGCAAGGTACTCACATAATAGATAGATAGATAGATAGATAGATAGATAGATAGATAGATAGATAGATAGATAGATGATAAATGGACAGGAGAGAAGGCTCAGCTCAGCCATTAAAGGCTAGGCTCACAAACCATAACAACATAAAAACCAAATCATTTTAGAAGAAATAGAGATTACAAACTGATGAGACAAATGAAGAAACCAAATCTCTTTATACTTGATTTCTCAATCGTCTAAACTTATGGTGAGATAGGTGGGTCAGCCAGAAAATAAGGAATTCCAGGTCAGCCTGAACTACTGGAAAACCTAAGTCCAGAAAACAAATTAACAAAAATAAAACCCGTCCCAGTGGTGGAGGTGGTACCACTGCAGAGACTGAGGCCTCTGGAATTCAGGGCCGGCCTGGTCTACAGAGCTGAGCTAGTTCCAGGACAGCCATGGTTAAACAAACAAACAAACAAACAAGTAAATAAATGAAAACCAAAGGTCACCCAGACATAGTAGAGCATGCCTAAGATGATTTCTGTGAGTTCAAGAGCAGCCTGATCCACAAGGTAAGTTCCACACCCTTTTAAAAATAAACAAAGGAGTGGTGGCATATACTTCTAATCCCAGCACTTGCAAAGCTGAGGCAGCCAGAACACTGTGAGTTCAGGGCCAGCCTGGTCGACAAAGCAAGTTGAGGACAGTCAAGTTTACACAGAGGAACCCTGTCTCAAAAAAAAAAAAAAAAAAAAAAAAAAAAAAAAAAAAA
>NW_026587446.1:0-2352 GCF_907164565.1 Psammomys obesus | reverse complement strand
AAAAAAAAAAAAAAAAAAAAAAAAAAAACAGCCATACAAACAAACAAAACTTGCAAATTAATTTTAAGGTGGTGCTCACTTTAAACTCCTCCCATTGAGAAGTTTTCATAATTTCCCATAATAAATCCTCACTCATCCTCCATCTTAAGAAATAGGAAACTGCTAAAGACAGATGCTGGAGATGCAGCTGGGATGGGGTCCTTACCTAGCTTGCAAGAAGCCCTGGGTGTTCCAACTGTGGCACTGTACAAAGAGGCCCCTTTCTCTCAAGCCTCATTTACCAGTCCTCAGGGACTGGGGGCAGGAGGATGGATCTGTCTCAAGGTCATCTTGGCTACATTAGATTCTAGGTTGCCCTTGGCTCCAGGAGACCTGGCTTTAAAACAGCAAAACCAAACAAACAACATCGAAGACAGAAATGGGAGCTGGAGAGATGGTTCTGACAGAAGATCTGTGTTTGCTTCCAGCACCCACATGGTGGCCCAAAGCAATCATATTTTCAATCCCAGGGGATCCCTGTTTGTTCTGACTTCCTAAAGCACCAGGCATATATCTGTGCAAATTCACAAATGCAGGCAAAACACTCACACACATGAAGTGATGTAATAGATAAATATTATCTTTAAAAGCCAGAAACGTTACATATTAAATTGAATTACCAACACCAATTAATGAGACATAGAAAGAAAGTAACCGAGAGAGAGAAAGGAAATAATGTGATTAGCTTAGCCAGAAACACCAGAACTCAGGAGGCTGAGGCAGGGCTTACAGACACATGCATGTAACTCCAGCATTCCAGAGACAGAGCAGGAGGCTTGAGCCACATGGACAGTACCAGGCCAAAGTAGGCAACAAAACAGAACCCTGTCTCAAGAAACAAAATCATGAATTAACAAAGAAACCAAAATATTTGAGATTAAGGCAATTGTGCCCTTAGAGCCAAAACCAGTCTCCAATCTGCTCACCAGAAGACAGAAATGAGAATTTTTCTATCACACATGGTGTAAAGTTCCCAGTGGGGAGTGCTGGGCTGGGAGAGATGGACTGGGTGTCCTGATTTAGGTGAGGGGCTTACCAGACAGGCACTGGTGAAAGGTCTCCTAGGCCAACACATTCAGGAGGTGACTCCAAGATTCAAAGTGTCTCTCTGGCTCCCTGAGGCTTTTATCCACCCTTCCATTCCCATCTCCGGCTGCCTATTCACTGAATTGGTTGAGTCTCCATCTAGAGAATCCTAATCAGCATTTTTGGTGTGTCCAGGTTGGCTGAATCAGATCACCTTCAGGACAGAGTGAACAGAGACTAAGGAGAAAGACAATGACCCATTCCTGAAACCCTGAACCCAGCTCCTCAGGAGACTGAGGCTGGAGAGTGATACATTCAGGGCCTGGACACACTGAGCTCATAAACTGCCTTGGCACTCAGGAAGAGCCTGCCTCAAAAGACAGAGGTGCTGGGCAGAATGGCACACATCTTTAATCCCAACACTCAAGAGGCAGAGGCAGGTAGATCTCTGTGAGGTTTTGATGAGCCTGATTTAGACTGTCCATTCCAGGTCAGCCAGTGCTCGAGGGCAGACACTTCAAACAACAAATTGTTGAATAGCTAGGTCATCCTGAGCACACTCACCTCACACCTAAGTAGCAGACTTCTAAAAGAAAAGGGAATGCCAGGACTGGTGACACACACCTTTTATTCCTCACTCGTGTCTTAGTTTGAGATCATTTTGTTTTTGGAAATGATTTCCAGGCCAGCCAAAGCTGTATATTGAGAACCTGTCTCAACAAACCAAAACAAACTAAGCAAAGGAGGGTGGGGGGAAGAAAGAAACTAGGGCACAGTGACTTGCACTTTTAATCCCTGCACAGCAGAGGTAGGTGGAGCTCTGTGAGTTCAAGGCCACCCTGCTTGGTCTACTGAGTGAGTTCCAAGGCTGCCAGAGCTACTTATTAAACAGTTTCTCTATCAAAAACTAAAGGAAGGAAGACTGTCTTTTTCCTGTTCTCACTCTGTGTCTGTCTGTGTCTCTCTCCTTCTCTCTCCCATTCTCTGTTTCTCTCTCCCTCAATTTTTCCTTTTTTGAGACAGGGTTTCTCCTGCAGGCCTATCTGTCCTGGAATCATCTCCCCACCCCCATCTCTGAGACATTTTCATTCTAAGAGGTCCTGGCTACCCAGGTACTCAAGATGTATGTAGACCAAGGTGGCCTTGAGCCCATGCAGATTCATCTGCCTCTGGCCCCAAGTGTGGGAATAAAGGCGTGTCCACCCAGCCAAGGACGCTATCTTAATTGAGATTAATTCTTTGTGGTGAAGCTGAGACAGTAAAAGTGCATATTTGACTAAATCTGGT
>NW_026587445.1:0-1419 GCF_907164565.1 Psammomys obesus | reverse complement strand
GGAGATGATCATGTGGTTTTTCTCCTTCAGTTTGTTTATGTGGTGGATTACATTGATGGATTTCCGTATGTTGAACCACCCTTGCATGCCTGGGATGAAGCCTACTTGGTCGTGGTGGATGATATCTTTGATGTGTTCTTGGATTCGGTTTGCAAGTATTTTATTGAGTATTTTTGCGTCAATGTTCATAAGAGAGATAGGTCTGAAGTTCTCTTTTTTTGTTGGGTCTTTGTGTGGTTTAGGTATCAGGGTGACTGTTGCTTCATAGAATGAGTTTGGTAATGTACCTTCTGTTTCTATTTTGTGGAATAGTTTGAGGAGAATTGGTGTTAGTACTTCTTTGAAGGTCTTGTAGAATTCTGCGCTGAAGCCATCTGGTCCAGGGCTTTTTTTGGAGGGGAGACTGTTAATGACTGCTTCAATTTACTTGGAAGATATAGGGATATTCAGTCTTTCTACCTGATCTTGACTTAATTTTGGTAGATGGAATCTGTCAAGAAAGTTATCCATTTCATTTAGATTTTCAAATTTTGTGTCATATAGACTTTTGTAGTATGACCTAATAATCGTTTGGATTTCCTCAGTGTCTGTAGTTATGTCCCCTTTTCATTTCTGATTTTGCTGATTTGGATAGTTTCTCTCTGCTTTTTAGTTAGTTTGGCTAAGGGTTTGTCTATCTTGTTGATTTTTCTCAAAGAACCAGCTTTTTGTTTCATTGATTCTTTGAATAGATTTATTTGTGTCTAATTGATTGATTTCAGCCCTGAGTTTGATTATTTCCAGCCTTCTGCTCCTCTTGGGTGTATCTGTTTCTTTTTTTCCTAGGATTTTCAGTTGGGGCATTAAGTTGTTTGTATGTGATGTTACGAATTTCTTCTTGCAGGCACTTAGTGCTATAAATTTTCCCCTGAGCACTGCTTTCAATGTGTCAAATAAATTTGGGTATGTTGTGCCTTCATTTTCATTGAATTCTATGAAGTCTTTAATTTCTTTCTTTATTTCTTCCTTAACCCAGCTGTCGTTGAGTAACAAGTTATTCAGTTTCCATATGCGTATCGGCTTTTTCTTATTCTTGTTGTTGTTGAGGTCCAGCTTAAGTCCATGGTGATCAGATAGAATACAAGGGATTATTTCAATCTTTTTGTATCTGTTGAGGCTTGCTTTATGACCAACTATATGGTCTATTTTGGAGAAGGTTCCATGCGGTGCTGAAAAGAAGGTATACTCTTTTGAGTTTGGATGAAAAGATCTGTAGATGTCTATTAGGTCCATTTGATTTAGGGTCTCTGTAAGTGTTTTTATTTCTCTATTTGTTTTATGTCTAGTTGATCTGTTCCTTGGTGAGAGTGGAGTGTTGAAGTCTCCCACTATTAGGGTTTTAGGATCAATGTGTGATTTAAGCTTTAATATTGTTTCATT
>NW_026587444.1:0-7740 GCF_907164565.1 Psammomys obesus | reverse complement strand
TCCATTCTGTTAATCTGTGTCTTTTTACTGGAGAGTTGAGTCCATTGATGTTGAGAGAGATTAATGACCAGTGGCTGTTAGATCCTTTGATTTTGATGTTGGCTGTGTTCATAAGTTTGTGTGCTTGGTTGCTTTTTGTTTTGCTGTAGTAAGGTTAATTATTTCCTGTGTTTTCTTGACAGAAGCTAATTTTCTTGGGTTGTATTTTCCCTTCCAGTGTCTTCTGTAATGCTGGATTTGTGTGTAGGTATTGTTGAAATTTGTTTTTGTCATTGAATATCTTGTTTTCTCCGTCTATGAGGACTGAGAGTTTTGCACAGTATAGTAGCCTGGGTTGACATCTGTGTTCTCTTAGGGTCTGCATGATATCTGTCCAGGCCCTTCTGGCTTTCATAGTTTCTGTTGAAAGGTCAGGTGTGATTCTAATGGGTTTGCCATTATATGTTACTTGGCCTTTTTCCCTTGCAGCTTTTAGTATTTTTTCTTTGTTCTGTATACTTCCTGTTTTGATTATTATGTGGCAGGAGGATTTTCTTTTCTGGTCAAATTTGTTGGGTGTTCTGTAGGCCTCATGTATCCTTATTGGCTTCTCCTTTAACTTGGGGAAATTTTCTTCAATGATTTTGTTGAAAATATTTTCTGGGCCTTGGAGAAGGGAGTCTTCTTTTTCCTCTATTCCTATTATTCTCAAATTTTGTCTTTTCATATTGTCTTGGATTTCTTGGACGGTCTGTGTCAGGAATTTTTTGGATTTCACATTTTCTTTGACAGATACATCGATTTCTTCCATTGTATCTTCTACACCTGAGATTCTTTCTTCCATTTCTTGTATTCTGTTGGTTATGCTTACCTCTGTAGTTCCTGTTTTCTTCCCTAAATTCTTCCTCTCCATTATTTCCTCCATTTGTGTTTTCTTTAATTTTTCTAGTTCTATCTTCAGGTCTTGAGTTGTTTTGTTTACTTCCTTCACCTGTCTGCTTGTATTTTCCTCTTTTTCTTTTAGTTCCTTCAACTCTGTCTCTTTGATTTCTTTCAGTGATTTAATTATTTCTTCTCTGAAGGCCACAAGCTGTTTGGCTGCATCTTCCCGTATTTCTTCACGGATGGCCCTAATTTGCTTGTCTTTATCTTCCTCCATTTCTTTACGGATAGCCATGATCTGTTTGGTTTTATCTTCCTCTAATTCTTTACGTATTTTATTTGTCTCCTCTATTATCCTCTTCATCAACATAGATGTAAGGTCCTCTTCTTGATTTTCTATTATGCTGCATTGTTCAGGGCTGTTCGCCCCTGGATGGCTGGGTTCTGGAGATGCCATATTGCTCTGTCTTTTGTTGGTTGAGCCTTTACGCTGACCTCTACCCATTGGGCTGATTTAGGTTTTGGCTGTTAGTTTCTGTGCTTCCTGGAGTCCTGAGGTAGGGAGTATCCCCTTGGCCGGAAGATGATTTTTCCTGAAGGAGTCCTTCTCTGCTTTTTGGTTATGGTCACTGTATGGCCAGTGTTTCTCCGGAGATGCCACTGCTCACCTCAGGTTTATAGCCCTGAGTAGTAGCTGTGGTCTATGTTAGGCAGGGGGGGATCTCCTCTTACCCATAAAATTTCTCAAGACAGCTGCCCCACTGCTGGGTTTCTTGTTATAAATTTAGTGTGCTGCTGCTCACTAAATTTCCATGTACAGTCCTCTTGAAGAAACTGCTGATTCCCTAGCTATGGGGTTTTCTCCCAACAGGGAAACTCAGTCTGTTATCCTGGGGCGCACAGCTCTGTCTGAGAAAGTGGGAGGTGCACTCAGCAAGTCTCTGGGCCAAAGGCTGATTGCTCTGCTCTGGACCTGGAGAATGTGCACCTAGGTTGATTTGGCACCTGGGGGCACTGTTCTGGTCTGGAGGCTGGGTGCCTCACTCTGGACCAGAAGCTGTGTGTCTCTGTCTGGGATGGCGGCTACAGGCACTGCTCTGGTCCAGACGCTGTGGGTGCAGCCCCCCTGAAGGATCAGGGATTCCTACAGTTTTGGCAGTCCAGCCAGGGACAACTGGCCGATCCCTGGCACAGTATCTGAGGGCTGCTGTAATGGCTCTTCAGCTCCTGCAGGTCCGAGGATGCAGCTGTGTGTCCCAGTGCCCCAGGGGAACGCAACAATGGCTGCAGAGCACAGCACTTCTGCCTGCACTAGAGTCTGTGTGAGTCCAGGAAGTGTTTTGGTGCTGGGTGTCCTAAGCGTTAGAGCTGCTGACCCCCTCCGCTGGGGGTTTCCTCCTGCCAGAGACACACAGTCTGGTGCCCTGTTGCTCTGGTGCCCACAGTTCTATCTGAGGCGGCGAATCACGCGCGCAGGCAGGGCTCTGTGCAGGCAGGCGCCTTTGTCCCTCCCGGCTCTGGGTCCGGGCTGGCTCCTGGGGCACCCGCGGAACCCGAGTCTTTTCCAGGGGATGTCTGGGTAACCTGGGGTCGGTCCCAATTGTTTCCTGCTCCGTGGGGTTATCTCTCGACTGGGAGATCCAGTCTATGGTGTTGTGGGCCCACAGTTCAGTCTGGGACCGTGACCAGATCGCGCTGGCGGGTAGCTCTGGGCTGGCGACCAAGCGCCTGGCGGAACGGGGATCTCTTCCGCGGTTTTGCCGGGTGAGTTAAAGCTGATTGAATCCCCCACCGTGGGGTATCCTCTCACCTGAGAAACACAACCACTTGTGTTTTATGGCCGCGAGTTCTGATTGCTGGTCACTGTGCCAATCCTGCTGTGCTGCTCCTCAGAATGAGAGTCCTCCCGGCGCTGCCATCTTGCCCCGCCTCCCCCTTTTTTTTTTTTTAACACTGTATTTCTGATCACTAAAGGTGTAAGTTCTCCTTAACAGCAATGGTTCTCAATGAGCACTGACTGATGCCTGAAATTCATCTCAGTTCTAAACTGTCCACTTCAGGCTACAGTGAGGTCCCACAGAAGGACTCTGTTCCACAAGATTCCCCTTATACCTTTGGACAAATATTAATAATAAGTTGTCAGCTATATTTCTGGATGACCAGCTGTAAAATTGGTTTCTACTACTCAATTTTTATCTCAAGTAATATCCTAGGATAGCCTAAATAATTCAGAGAATCATATTTACAAGCTTATTATAAAATATATTATAAAGATCACAGACATCTAGCTAGATCAAAGGACAGATGAAATAAGGTAAGGTGAGTTACTCATGAGTTGTGATGTACTCATATTAAGAACCCTGGCTTTCAGCAACTGTCGTTTTGTCGTGTAATGTCCAGAGTTTCCAAAGAGATTAAAATACCATATATTAAAGGCTTATGTATCTCAGTTCTGTTGACTGGACCAACACCTTAAGTAAATGCAGCTAAAATAATATCTACTTAATATCTTACTTTGTTAGAACCCACCACCCATGTGCTCTGCTGCTGAATTTGCCAGCTGTAACCCTTCCTATGAATAAAAAGAGTACCTACCTGATGCTTTTTTGGTGCTCAAAATTTTACGGTGTTTGTAATGTGGGAGTAGTGGTACACACTTCTAGTCTCAGCTGTTAGGAAGGCTAGAGAGGGAGACTTGCTTAACTGTGGCCTAGACACCATAGCAAGACCTTATTTCAGAAAATACTTAATATTCTTATAATATTCTTTCGTATTGTTTTAAGAACTATGTAGATATTTGCATTTATAATTCTTGCAGTCACTCTGTAAAGAGGTTGAAAATTCCATTGCACATGAGCAAATAAGGCAGTAAAGTGGCGGAGCTGAATGTGAGCTCGTCAGGCTTTAGCCTGTGCTCCTTGTAAAAACCACTGAGGAAGGGGGAAAGAGATGATGTTTGAATTGATTTCTAGTTGCCAATGATGCCATCCATCATGCAAAGGTAATGATACCATCATCAAATCACTGCAGGGTTTGGAAAGGGTGTGGAAGTGGTATGGAAATCAGAGATTAAACTGTGATCTTGGACAAATGAAATAGATCTCTGGTGACTAAAATCAGGTGTTTGGAGAGTTTGAATTAGATTCATATGTTAAGATTTAAAAATAAAAGTAGATGAGCTGAGATCTAAAGACCAAAGAGGGAAGGAAGCACATTATGTCAGGATCAGAGTCTAAAAGAGAAAAGGCCAAAGGGTCTCACCCATAAAGATCCCTTGAGTCATTTAGGCACCAACTGCTATCTGCCACTGCCTCCACCTCCCTTAACTCAGGTGTCATTCATGACAATGACACTTATTCTTCAGGTAGAAGTGGAGTACAGATTGATCACAAAGTCAGAACCAGTTTGGGAAAGATCAAAAAGATTTATGTATTCACATACTACCTAGGTACTGAGAATAAAAGACTGCGCAAGAGAGACTTCTGTGATTCTGTACTTTAGCATATTACATTTGGGGGAAAAGGGAATAGAAGATACCCTGGGAAAGAGAACAGAAAATAAACAATTCAATTTGAAAAATGATCTCAAAAATGATAAGTGATATCGACAAATCAAACTAGACCAGACTGAGAAGACAAATTGGTATTTTGGATGGAATAGCATGAGATGGCCTACCTCCCTAGGGTGATAACATTTGCCTGAATAGCAGGAGGATTAGGATATAATAGAAACCACATTTATTTTAAAGTATTTGCCTATAAAGGACAACCTCATATAGATTATTTCAGAAATGCCAGCTTTGCTCATTCACCAAGCACTCTTCCAATTTGATAATTATCTGTAATGAATAACTAAGGACCAGGCCCCTAAGAAATTGAAAAGCCCTCCAGGGAAGCATCTTCGAGCTCTGTCTTTCTCTGAATGGCTGTGAGACCCAGGCAGGATAAAGGGGCTGTCTGGGCTATCAATCAGCTCTGTCTAGACACTGTTGAGTTATGCAATGCAGGGATGCTGCAGGCACCAGCTCACTCCTACTCTCATAAAAACCTTCTCCTTCCCTCTGACTCATTATTATACAGTTTTCTCCTGGTGAGCCTTCAGAACTGCAACCTGGGTACAGCACTGTGACAGTCATTCTCTCAGCCAGGGCCTCCTTATCACACCCTTGGGTTTCCAAGAGAACCTAACCAGAATGAAGAAAGGCATGACCCTGCTTCCATTAGGGAGCCAGTCTTTTACATCTATCGATTCCATTGCAAATGTTTTTCCACCCAGAGATCCAGGCTTAAAATTAATTTGGAAATTTCCTCAGGGAAACGCACTGCCTGCTTGTTAGTTTTTACTACACCTGGAGCTCTCTTAGAGCTTAGGCTACTAAGTTAGTTGTTTCTTCCCATCAGGCCCTGGGGAAATTCTATTACAAGAAAATTTATTCCTATTTTGTGGACTCTGAAGCTCAGGAAGGGAGTTTGATTTTTCTAAATTATACACTTTTATGTTGGCTTTTTGAAAGCTATTCTTTTCCTAAATTACAGCTAATTTTGTTCAAGTCTCCTTCTTTATTCAGTTTATTATAACATTAGCCTCAAATTGATGCCCTTCTTAGGCATAGCTGTCTGCCTTAGTAAAGTAGAACTTCTGGAGGTAGGCTTTTCTTTTCCCCTCTCAAACAATGCTATTTTTCTGCAAAGTGAAACACATTTATTCCACATTTCCTATTTAGGCTGGTAGATATTTGTCATGATGTGACATGCTGTACATTTCCTTATAGTATATCAAGAGCAACTGAAAAATATATTATTTCAATAAGGTATGTCAAACCATCTGGTGCAAGAAAACTCAAAGTGCCCTCTCTGGAAACTGCTGGACCATAGCTTATTCAGAAAGTAACTGGAAAGTAGGCAGAGGCTCAGCTTTTCACGGAGTAAAGAGTAGCCCTAATGAGGCACAAAAATGATAATGTCACTTATAAGAACAGAGGACTTCTGAAGTCCGGGGGAGGGAGAATGCAACAGATGCCCTTCTCAAATTAGGTTAATTTCCAGTGAATTGTAGCTCCCAGGTTGCCTTCATGTGAATGAGTCTTGACATGATCCCCAAAACCTGGAAACTCAATCAGTTATTGAACAGTTGCTCTGCAACGGCATCTGCATATTTTGGATACAAACAATGTGTAGTTCCTACAAGATCCTCATTAAAAGATGACATAAAAGTCGCCATGTGTATAATCTGCAGCCCTCTCCAGATGTTTGAGATGGCAGGAGATTAGACTATGATGAGAATGTGACATGTCAGTAACTGTTCTGTATTATCTCTTCCCTTAGCCCGTTATCAAAAAAGTATAAGAGTGAACACTAAATGCTGTATTTTAGAAACTCAGTAGCGAAATATGAGTGATATTAATGTAGTTCAGGAAGAGAAAGGAGGTCTTTGTATTCTCAGAGCAGGAACTCTATGAATCATACTTCATCATCATTAAATCTGACTTTTAAAAACAGTCTATATCGGATAGATCTGACCCAAGCTTGTGGTTCATTCCCCATTCATCCTGCCAACTGTTTAGCTCAAAGGCAGGATTGTTGAACTTTGATACTATTGACATCTTGTTCCTGATACTTTCTGGGAAGGAAGGAGCTGTTCTGTGCATTGCACAGTGTTTAGAAGCAACCCTGGCCTTTAGCTACTTAATACCAGCAGTGCTTTCCCTATCATGACATTAAAAATGTCTCCAAACATTTCCAGATGTCTTCTGGAATGGAAGAAATAAATGGCATCTGATGAAGAACCACTCTTACAAGAATTTTGGGAAAGTGATTTCACAGTTACCTGTGGTAAGTCACCTGATGAATCTCAAATCTTTGTATCCTATTGACACCATCCACATTACAGCTGCCTTAATCACTAAGAAACAGTACACAGGTTGTCTTCCTGTTGCTAATGGAACTGCCAACAAGACACAATCCACATCCTTAAATAATATGTGACCATAATGTCATGGAAAACCCTGCTTATTAGCAACATGATAGAGATAAATATGTTATATGCATGAGCTAAACGAAACTATCTAAAGTGATGAGACATCACACAGTCTTTCCAACCAAGATAGAGCACATCATGAATTCAGTTTCCATTAGCTAGTCAATCATAGCAAAAGCAAAGCATTCCATGGGCAAATGACAAGTGATAATAGTTCAATTACAAAACCTACCTGAGGAACATTGTAACAGTGAGGTCCATGAAAGGCAAGAGGTAGAATTGCTATATCACTCCAAAGAATAGGGAGGTCAGATGACTAAGCACTGTTGTAAACTGACACATGAAAAAATTTATTTAGGATCCAAAACAATAAGGTTAGCTGAATGAATCAGGAGTGAATTTTGGCACTCTTTCTTTCTCTCCCTTTCTTTTGTGTATAAATACAAACACAGTTACTCAGTGATGTATTTTAACCAGAATTTGCATTCCACTTGGCCTATGAAGATTATAATTTCAGGTCCTCATCAGCAGAGTCCATCCTACAGAAGCTACTATTTTTCCATTGTGTATAAAATTGACTTAAAAATTTATGGGACCTCATGAAATTGAAAAGCTTCTGTAAAGCAAAGGACACCATCATCAAAACAAAGCGACTGCCTACAGATTGGGAAAGAATCATCACCAACCCTCTATCTGACAGAGGACTCATATCCAATATATATAAAGAACTAAACAAGCTGAAAAGCAACAAACCAAGTAATCCACTTAAAAAATGGGGAACAGAGCTAAAGAGAGAATTCTCTGTAGAGGAATATCGAATGGCAGAGAAGCACTTAAAGAAATGCTCAACCTCATGAGCCATTAGGGAAATGCAAATCAAAACAACCCTGAGATTTCACCTTA